>NW_027175701.1:0-320833 GCF_028021215.1 Eschrichtius robustus | reverse complement strand
TATTCTGCTTCCCTGCGGCAGGCTGAGCCTGTGCTTAATTCTTCTTCCTGATGAGAAAATAGAGTGACCTGTGCCTGTCCCAACACCTACATCTAGTCTCTCATTGGTTGCCCCTCTTCCCGTTCATCCTCAGGACAAATTGTAACCTGTACAGAACAGGAGGTTAAAGGTGCTGATTCTCCAAGTAGGGAGATTGCTAGTAAAGTAGGTGGAATGGCGAACCCGAGCACAAGGAGATGAGAAATGAGGTGCGTTTTAGAAACTTTCCCAATCACACGGTGTACCATCTTCTGGGTTTCTCATGCATGTTTTCGATGTAGGAAGATGCCCTTGAACCTGGAGATTTGGGACCCATGGGATGGGTACCACGCAGTATTACTTTAAAGGGTCTGCGATTGCTCACCCAAACTCTCAACCCCAAGAGTGTCCACCCTTATGTCTCATCCAGCTGTGTGTCTAGATATGGTCAATTCAGGTTGCATCACAGCCTCTGAACGAATTTTGTAAGAATTTCTCTCTTTCACTGTCTTTATTTTAAGGTTTTTTAAAAGTGATTTATTTTTATAATGGGGTTTAGCTGCTTTTCACGGCTGTGTTTATGCGGCTTTACACCCACTTGACTCACTTCGAGACAGATATCAATACATAGGTATTAAGATACTTACTAGTCACATATATTCTTGTGCGGTGAATAGGGGGTGTTGAGTCCAGTTCACTGAGCAAGGAGTAGGTCTTGTCTATTATATATTGGGTGTATGGAACGGTATCTGAGCGAATTTGAAACCCTTGTTTTATGCATCACCCCACCTCACCTTTCCCGTTAAGCAGCCATAGTGTGTTTTCTAAACGTGTGACTCTGTTCTCTTTTGTAATTCAGTTCAAGTGTAGCGGTTTTTACATTCCCTCTATAAGTGATAGCTTATGATAAGTGTCTTTTTCTGTGTGACTTATTTCACTTAGAATCGTCGTACCTAAATCCACTCATCTTGCTTCTACTAGCCTTATGACATTGATTTCATGTCTGAGTGATATTCCATTGTACATAAGGACCACAACTTCTTTATCCATTTTTCTCTTTCCTGGGATATTTAAGGTGTCATGAAGTGGAGGTTCTTGTCAACAGAGCAGCCCTAAACTTTGGGGTGCCTGTGTCTTGCTGATTTTTAGTTTTCCCAATTTATACGCCCATGAGTGGAAGTGCCCTATGCTCCCTAAGCTGTGTTTTTTCGATGTTTCAGGACACACTTTACACTTCTCCAGAGTGGCTGTTGGCAATTTACATCCCGCCCATCAGCGTAGCAAGGCTGCCATTTCTCCATGGACTGTCCTGCATTTCTGGTTTTGACACTTTTTGCAGCATCACCCTTTTGACCGATGGGAAGCGAGACTTCTTTGTAGCGCTGATTTGCCTTTCCAGGTTGCTTGGTTGGCCAAAAAGGGCGTATGCGTGTTTTCCTGAATATACTCAGGAAAAAACGCATACGTCCTTTTTGGCCAAGGGCATCATTTTCGAAGTTTTGCCGCTTTTCATGTGCTTTCAAGGCGATTCGAATCTACCTCCTGAAACCTGTTTCCTGCAATTCTGCCTTGCTTTCAACTCCTCTTCGTTGCCTTCCCTCAATATATTTGTGGACGAGAGTTATCATTTATAACTCAGCAGGTATGTGAATGGCAGTGCCCCCTAGCTCCATTTTTCAACTGTCTTTTTGGGAGCTGGCCGCAAAAGCGCAGGATTGCCTCAGGCCCTATTCTGCTTCCCGGCGGCAGGCTGAGCCTGTGGTTAATTCTTCTTCCTGATGGGAAAATAGAGTGACCTGTGCCTGTCCCAACACCTAGACCTAGTCTCTCATTGGTTGCCCCTCTTCCCTTTCATCCTCAGGACAAATTGCAACCTGTACGGAACAGGAAGTTAAAGGTGCTGATTCTCCAAGTAGGGAGATTGTTAGTAAAGTAGCTGGAATGGCGAACCCGAACACAAGGAGATGAGAAATGAGGTGCGTTTTAGAAACCTTTCAAAATCACACGGTGTACCATCTTCTGTTTTTCTCATGCATGTTTTCGATGTAGGAAGATGCCCTTGAACCTGGAGATTTGGGACCCATGGGATGGGTACCACGCAGTATTACTTTAAAGGGTCTGCGTTTGCTCACCCAACCTCACCCAACCTCTCAGCCCCAAGAGTGTTCACCCTTATGTCTCATCCAGCTTGGGTCTAGATATGGTCAATCCAGGTTGCATCACAGCCTCTGAACAAATTTTGTAAGAATTTCTCTCTCTTTCACTGTCTTTGTTTTACGGGTTTTTTAAAGTAATTTATTTTTATAATGGGGTTTAGCTGCTTTTCACGGCTGTGTTTATGCGGCTTTACACCCACTTGACTCACTTCCAGACAGATATCAATACATAGGTTTTAAGATTCTTACTAGTCACATATATTCTTGTGCGGTGAATAGGGAGTGTTGAGTCCAGTTCACTGAGCAAGGAGTAGGTCTTGTCTATTACATATTGGGTGTATGGAACGGTATCTGAGCGAATTTGAAACCCTTGTTTTATGCATCACCCCACCTCACCTTTCCCGTTAAGCAGCCATAGTGTGTTTTCTAAACGTGAGACTCTGTTCTGTTTCGTAATTCAGTTCAAGTGTAGCGGTTTTTACATTCCCTCTATAAGTGATAGCTTATGATAAGAGTCTTTTTCTGTGTGACTTATTTCACTTAAAATCGTCGTACCTAAATCCACTCATCTTGCTTCTACTAGCCTTATGACATAGATTTCATGTCTGAGTGATATTCCATTGTACATAAGGACCACAACTTCTTTATCCATTTTTCTCTTTCCTGGGATATTTAAGGTGTCATGAAGTGGAGGTTCTTGTCAACAGAGCAGCCCTAAACTTTGGGGTGCCTGTGTCTTGCTGATTTTTAATTTTCCCAATTTATACGCCCATGAGTGGACGTGCCCTATGCTCCCTAAGCTGTGTTTTTTCGATGTTTCAGGACACACCGTACACTTCTCCAGAGTGGCTGTTGCCAATTTACATCCCGCCCATCAGCGTAGCAAGGCTGCCATTTCTCCATGGCCTGTCCTGCATTTCTGGTTTTGACACTTTTTGCAGCATGGCCCTTTTGACCGATGGGAAGCGAGACTTCTTTGTAGCGCTGATTTGCCTTTCCAGGTTGCTTGGTTGGCCAAAAAGGGCGTATGCGTTTTTTCCTGAATATATTCAGGAAAAAACGCATACGCCCTTTTTGGCCAAGGGCATCATTGGCGACGTTTTGCCACTTTTCATGTGCTTTAAAGGCGATTCGAATCTACCTCCTGAAATCTGTTTCCTGCAATTCTGCCTTGTTTTCAAATCCTCTTCGTTGCCTTCCCTCAATACATCTGTGGATGAGAGTTATCATTTATAACTCAGCAGGTTTGTGAATTGCAGTGTCCCTGATCTCCATTTTTCAACTGTCTTTTTTGGGAGCTGGCCGCAAAAGCACGGGATTGCCTCAGGCCCTATTCTGGTTCCGGGCGGCAGGCTGAGCCTGTGGTTAATTCTTCTTCCTGTTGGGAAAATAGAGTGACCTGTGCCTGTCCCAACACCTAGATCTAGTCTCTCATTGGTTGCCCCTCTTCCCGTTCATCCTCAGGACAAATTGCAACCTGTAGGGAACAGGAGCTTAAAGGTGCTGATTCTCCAAGTAGGGAGATTGCTAGTAAAGTAGCTGGAATGGCGAACCCGAGCACAAGGAGATGAGAAATGAGGTGCGTTTTAGAAACCTTTCAAAATCACATGGTGTACCATCTTCTGGGTTTCTCATGCATGTTTTCGATGTAGGAAGATGCCCTTGAACCTGGAGATTTGGGACCCATGGGATGGGTACCACGCAGTATTACTTTAAAGGGTCTGCGTTTGCTCACGCAACCTCACCCAACCTCTCAGCCCCAAGAGTGTCCACCCTTATGTCTCATCCAGCTGTGGGTCTAGATATGGTCAATCCAGGTTGCATCACAGCCTCTGAACGAATTTTGTAAGAATGTCTCTCTCTTTCACTGTCTTTGTTTTACGGGTTTTTAAAAGTAATTTATTTTTATAATGGGGTTTAGCTGCTTTTCATGGCTCTGTTTATGCGGCTTTACACCCCCTTGACTCACTTCCAGAGAGATATCAATATATAGGTTTTAAGATTCTTACTAGTCACATATATTCTTGTGCGGTGAATAGGGGGTGTTGAGTCCAGTTCACTGAGCAAGGAGTAGGTCTTGTCTATTACATATTGGGTGTATGGAACGGTATCTGAGCGAATTTGAAACCCTTGTTTTATGCATCACCCCACCTCACCTTTCCCGTTAAGCAGCCATAGTGTGTTTTCTAAACGTGTGACTCTGTTCTCTTTTGTAATTCAGTTCAAGAGTAGCGGTTTTTACATTCCCTCTATAAGTGATAGCTTATGATAAGTGTCTTTTTCTGTGTGACTTATTTCACTTAGAATCGTCGTACCTAACTCCACTCATCTTGCTTCTACTAGCCTTATAACATTGATTTCATGTCTGAGTGATATTCCATTGTACATAAGGACCACAACTTCTTTATCCATTTTTCTCTTTCCTGGGATATTTAAGGTGTCATGAAGTGGAGGTTCTTGTCAACAGAGCAGCCCTAAACTTTGGGGTGCCTGTGTCTTGCTGATTTTTAGTTTTCCCAATTTATACGCCCATGAGTGGACGTGCCCTATGCTCCCTAAGCTGTTTTTTTTCGATGTTTCAGGACACAACGTACACTTCTCCAGAGTGGCTGTTGGCAATTTACATTCCGCCCATCAGTGTAGCAAGGCTGCCATTTCTCCATGGCCTGTCCTGCATTTCTGGTTTTGACACTTTTTGCAGCATGGCCCTTTTCACCGATGGGAAGCGAGACTTCTTTGTAGCGCTGATTTGCCTTTCCAGGTTGCTTGGTTGGCCAAAAAGGGCGTATGCGTTTTTTCCTGAATATATTCAGGAAAAAACGCATACGCCCTTTTTGGCCAAGGGCATCATTGTCGACGTTTTGCCGCTTTTCATGTGCTTTAAAGGCGATTCGTATCTACCTCCTGAAATCTGTTTCCTGCAATTCTGCCTTGCTTTGAATTCCTCTTCGTTGCCTTCCCTCAATATATTTGTGGACGAGAGTTATCATTTATAACTCAGCAGGATTGTGAATTGCAGTGCCACTGAGCTCCATTTTTCAACTGTCTTTTTTGGGAGCTGGCCGCAAAAGCACGGGATTGCCTCAGGCCCTATTCTGGTTCCGGGCGGCAGGCTGAGCCTGTGGTTAATTCTTCTTCCTGTTGGGAAAATAGAGTGACCTGTGCCTGTCCCAACACCTAGATCTAGTCTCTCATTGGTTGCCCCTCTTCCCGTTCATCCTCAGGACAAATTGCAACCTGTAGGGAACAGGAGCTTAAAGGTGCTGATTCTCCAAGTAGGGAGATTGCTAGTAAAGTAGCTGGAATGGCGAACCCGAGCACAAGGAGATGAGAAATGAGGTGCGTTTTAGAAACCTTTCAAAATCACATGGTGTACCATCTTCTGGGTTTCTCATGCATGTTTTCGATGTAGGAAGATGCCCTTGAACCTGGAGATTTGGGACCCATGGGATGGGTACCACGCAGTATTAATTTAAAGGGTCTGCGTTTGCTCACGCAACCTCACCCAACCTCTCAGCCCCAAGAGTGTCCACCCTTATGTCTCATCCAGCTGTGGGTCTAGATATGGTCAATCCAGGTTGCATCACAGCCTCTGAACGAATTTTGTAAGAATGTCTCTCTCTTTCACTGTCTTTGTTTTACGGGTTTTTAAAAGTAATTTATTTTTATAATGGGGTTTAGCTGCTTTTCATGGCTCTGTTTATGCGGCTTTACACCCCCTTGACTCACTTCCAGAGAGATATCAATATATAGGTTTTAAGATTCTTACTAGTCACATATATTCTTGTGCGGTGAATAGGGGGTGTTGAGTCCAGTTCACTGAGCAAGGAGTAGGTCTTGTCTATTATATATTGGGTGTATGGAACGGTATCTGAGCGAATTTGAAACCCTTGTTTTATGCATCACCCCACCTCACCTTTCCCGTTAAGCAGCCATAGTGTGTTTTCTAAACGTGTGACTCTGTTCTCTTTTGTAATTCAGTTCAAGTGTAGCGGTTTTACATTCCCTCTATAAGTGATAGCTTATGATAAGTGTCGTTTTCTGTGTGACTTATTTCACTTAGAATCGTCGTACCTAACTCCACTCATCTTGCTTCTACTAGCCTTATGACATTGATTTCATGTCTGAGTGATATTCCATTGTACATAAGGACCACAACTTCTTTATCCATTTTTCTCTTTCCTGGGATATTTAAGGTGTCATGAAGTGGAGGTTCTTGTCAACAGAGCAGCCCTAAACTTTGGGGTGCCTGTGTCTTGCTGATTTTTAGTTTTCCCAATTTATACGCCCATGAGTGGACGTGCCCTATGCTCCCTAAGCTGTGTTTTTTCGATGTTTCAGGACACACCTTACACTTCTCCAGAGTGGCTGTTGGCAATTTACATCCCGCCCATCAGCGTAGCAAGGCTGCCATTTCTCCATGGACTGTCCTGCATTTCTGGTTTTGACACTTTTTGCAGCATCACCCTTTTGACCGATGGGAAGCGAGACTTCTTTGTAGCGCTGATTTGCCTTTCCAGGTTGCTTGGTTGGCCAAAAAGGGCGTATGCGTGTTTTCCTGAATATACTCAGGAAAAAACGCATACGCCCTTTTTGGCCAAGGGCATCATTTTCGAAGTTTTGCCGCTTTTCATGTGCTTTCAAGGCGATTCGAATCTACCTTCTGAAACCTGTTTCCTGCAATTCTGCCTTGCTTTCAAATCCTCTTCGTTGCCTTCCCTCAATATATTTGTGGACGAGAGTTATCATTTATAACTCAGCAGGTATGTGAATGGCAGTGCCCCCTAGCTCCATTTTTCAACTGTCTTTTTGGGAGCTGGCCGCAAAAGCGCAGGATTGCCTCAGGCCCTATTCTGGTTCCCGGCGGCAGGCTGAGCCTGTGGTTAATTCTTCTTCCAGATGGGAAAATAGAGTGACCTGTGCCTGTCCCAACACCTAGACCTAGTCTCTCATTGGTTGCCCCTCTTCCCTTTCATCCTCAGGACAAATTGCAACCTGTACGGAACAGGAGGTTAAAGGTGCTGATTCTCCAAGTAGGGAGATTGTTAGTAAAGTAGCTGGAATGGCGAACCCGAACACAAGGAGATGAGAAATGAGGTGCGTTTTAGAAACCTTTCAAAATCACACGGTGTACCATCTTCTGTTTTTCTCATGCATGTTTTCGATGTAGGAAGATGCCCTTGAACCTGGAGATTTGGGACCCATGGGATGGGTACCACGCAGTATTACTTTAAAGGGTCTGCGTTTGCTCACCCAAACTCTCAACCCCAAGAGTGTCCACCCTTATGTCTCATCCAGCTGTGTGTCTAGATATGGTCAATTCAGGTTGCATCACAGCCTCTGAACGAATTTTGTAAGAATTTCTCTCTTTCACTGTCTTTATTTTAAGGGTTTTTAAAAGTAATTTATTTTTATAATGGGGTTTAGCTGCTTTTCACGGATGTGTTTATGCGGCTTTACACCCACTTGACTCACTTCCAGACAGATATCAATACATAGGTTTTAAGATTCTTACTAGTCACATATATTCTTGTGCGGTGAATAGGGGGTGTTGAGTCCAGTTCACTGAGCAAGGAGTAGGTCTTGTCTATTATATATTGGGTGTATGGAACGGTATCTGAGCGAATTTGAAACCCTTGTTTTATGCATCACCCCACCTCACCTTTCCCGTTAAGCAGCCATAGTGTGTTTTCTAAACGTGTGACTCTGTTCTGTTTTGTAATTCAGTTCAAGTGTAGCGGTTTTTACATTCCCTCTATAAGTGATAGCTTATGATAAGTGTCTTTTTCTGTGTGACTTATTTCACTTAGAATTGTCGTACCTAACTCCACTCATCTTGCTTCTACTAGCCTTATGACATTGATTTCATGTCTGAGTGATATTCCATTGTACATAAGGACCACAACTTCTTTATCCATTTTTCTCTTTCCTGGGATATTTAAGGTGTCATGAAGTGGAGGTTCTTGTCAACAGAGGAGCCCTAAACTTTGGGGTGCCTGTGTCTTGCTGATTTTTATTTTTCCCAATTTATACGCCCATGAGTGGACGTGCCCTATGCTCCCTAAGCTGTGTTTTTTCGATGTTTCAGGACACACCTTACACTTCTCCAGAGTGGCTGTTGGCAATTTACATCCCGCCCATCAGCGTAGCAAGGCTGCCATTTCTCCATGGACTGTCCTGCATTTCTGGTTTTGACACTTTTTGCAGCATGGCCCTTTTGACCGATGGGAAGCGAGACTTCTTTGTAGCGCTGATTTGCCTTTCCAGGTTGCTTGGTTGGCCAAAAAGGGCGTATGCGTGTTTTCCTGAATATACTCAGGAAAAAACGCATAAGCCCTTTTTGGCCAAGGGCATCATTGTCGACGTTTTGCCGCTTTTCATGTGCTTTCAAGGCGATTCGAATCTACCTCCTGAAATCTGTTCCCTGCAATTCTGCCTTGTTTTCAAATCCTCTTCGTTGCCTTCCCTCAATACATCTGTGGATGAGAGTTATCATTTATAACTCTGCGGGTTTGTGAATTGCAGTGTCCCTGATCTGCATTTTTCAACTCTCTTTTTTGGGAGCTGGCCGCAAAAGCGCGGGATTGCCTCAGGCCTTATTCTGCTTCTGGGCGGCAGGCTGAGCCTGTGGTTAATTCTTCTTCCTGATGGGAAAATAGAGTGACCTGTGCCTGTCCCAACACCTAGATCTAGTCTCTCATTGGTTGCCCCTCTTCCCGTTCATCCTCAGGACAAATTGTAACCTGTAGGGAACAGGAGCTTAATGGTGCTGATTCTCCAAGTAGGGAGATTGCTAGTAAAGTAGCTGGAAAGGCGAACCCGAGCACAAGGAGATGAGAAATGAGGTGCATTTTAAAAACCTTTCAAAATCACACGGTGTACCATCTTCTGGGTTTCTCATGCATGTTTTCGATGTAGGAAGATGCCCTTGAACCTGGGGATTTGGGACCCATGGGATGGGTACCAAGCAGTATTACTTTAAAGGGTCTGCGTTTGCTCACCCAACCTCACCAAACCTCTCAGCCCCAAGAGTGACCACCCTTATGTCTCATCCAGCTGTGGGTGTAGATATGGTCAATCCAGGTTGCATCAGAGCCCCTGAACGAATTTTGTAAGAATTTCTCTCTCTTTCACTGTCTTTGTTTTACGGGTTTTTAAAAGTAATTTTTTTTCATAATGGGGTTTAGCTGCTTTTCACGGCTGTGTTTATGCGTCTTTACACCCACTTGACTCACTTCCAGATAGATATCAATACATAGTTTTTAAGTTTCTTACTAGTCAGATATATTGTTGTGCGGTGAATAGGGGGTGTTGAGTCCAGTTCACTGAGCAAGGAGTAGGTCTTGTCTATTACATATTGGGTGTATGGAACGGTATCTGAGCGAATTTGAAACCCTTGTTTTATGCATCACCCCACCTCACCTTTCCCGTTAAGCAGCCATAGTGTGTTTTCTAAACGTGTGACTCTGTTCTGTTTTGTAATTCAGTTCAAGTGTAGCGGTTTTTACATTCCCTCTATAAGTGATAGCTTATGATAAGTGTCTTTTTCTGTGTGACTTATTTCACTTAGAATCGTCGTACCTAACTCCACTCATCTTGCTTCTACTAGCCTTATGACATTGATTTCATGTCTGAGTGATATTCCATTGTACATAAAGACCACAACTTCTTTATCCATTTTTCTCTTTCCTGGGATATTTAAGGTGTCATGAAGTGGAGGTTCTTGTCAACAGAGCAGCCCTAAACTTTGGGGTGCCTGTGTCTTGCTGATTTTTAGTTTTCCCAATTTATACGCCCATGAGTGGACGTGCCCTATGCTCCCTAAGCTGTGTTTTTTCGATGTTTCAGGACACACCTTACACTTCTCCAGAGTGGCTGTTGGCAATTTACATCCCGCCCATCAGCGTAGCAGGGCTGCCATTTCTCCATGGACTGTCCTGCATTTCTGGTTTTGACACTTTTTGCAGCATCACCCTTTTGACCGATGGGAAGCGAGACTTCTTTGTAGCGCTGATTTGCCTTTCCAGGTTGTTTGGTTGGCCAAAAAGGGCGTATGCGTGTTTTCCTGAATATACTCAGGAAAAAACGCATACGCCCTTTTTGGCCAAGGGCATCATTTTCGAAGTTTTGCCGCTTTTCATGTGCTTTCAAGGCGATTCGAATCTACCTCCTGAAACCTGTTTCCTGCAATTCTGCCTTGCTTTCAAATCCTCTTCGTTGCCTTCCCTCAATATATTTGTGGACGAGAGTTATCATTTATAACTCAGCAGGTATGTGAATGGCAGTGCCCCCTAGCTCCATTTTTCAACTGTCTTTTTGGGAGCTGGCCGCAAAAGCGCAGGATTGCCTCAGGCCCTATTCTGCTTCCCCGCGGCAGGCTGAGCCTGTGGTTAATTCTTCTTCCTGATGGGAAAATAGAGTGACCTGTGCCTGTCCCAACACCTAGACCTAGTCTCTCATTGGTTGCCCCTCTTCCCTTTCATCCTCAGGACAAATTGCAACCTGTACGGAACAGGAGGTTAAAGGTGCTGATTCTCCAAGTAGGGAGATTGTTAGTAAAGTAGCTGGAATGGCGAACCCGAACACAAGGAGATGAGAAATGAGGTGCGTTTTAGAAACCTTTCAAAATCACACGGTGTACCATCCTCTGGGTTTCTCATGCATGTTTTCGATGTAGGAAGATGCCCTTGAACCTGGAGATTTGGGATCCATGGGATGGGTACCACGCAGTATTACTTTAAAGGGTCTGCGTTTGCTCACCCAACCTCACCCAACCTCTCAGCCCCAAGAGTGTCCCCCCTTATGTCTCATCCAGCTTGGGTCTAGATATGGTCAATCCAGGTTGCATCACAGCCTCTGAACAAATTTTGTAGGAATTTCTCTCTCTTTCACTGTCTTTGTTTTACGGGTTTTTTAAAGTAATTTATTTTTATAATGGGGTTTAGCTGCTTTTCACGGCTGTGTTTATGCGGCTTTACACCCACTTGACTCACTTCCAGACAGATATCAATACATAGGTTTTAAGATTCTTACTAGTCACATATATTCTTGAGCGGTGAATAGGGAGTGTTGAGTCCAGTTCACTGAGCAAGGAGTAGGTCTTGTCTATTACATATTGGGTGTATGGAACGGTATCTGAGCGAATTTGAAACCCTTGTTTTATGCATCACCCCACCTCACCTTTCCCGTTAAGCAGCCATAGTGTGTTTTCTAAACGTGTGACTCTGTTCTCTTTTGTAATTCAGTTCAAGTGTAGCGGTTTTTACATTCCCTCTATAAGTGATAGCTTATGATAAGTGTCTTTTTCTGTGTGACTTATTTCACTTAGAATCGTCGTACCTAACTCCACTCATCTTGCTTCTACTAGCCTTATGATATTCATTTCATGTCTGAGTGATATTCCATTGTACATAAGGACCACAACTTCTTTATCCATTTTTCTCTTTCCTGGGATATTTAAGGTGTCATGAAGTGGAGGTTTTTGTCAACAGAGCAGCCCTAAACGTCGGGGTGCCTGTGTTTGCTGATTTTTAGTTTTCCCAATTTATACGCCCATGAGTGGACGTGCCCTATGCTCCCTAAGCTGTGTTTTTTCGATGTTTCAGGACACACCGTACACTTCTCCAGAGTGGCTGTTGGCAATTTACATCCCGACCATCAGCGTAGCACGGCTGCCATTTCTCCATGGCCTGTCTTGCATTTCTGGTTTTGACACTTTTTGCAGCATGGTCCTTTTGACCGATGGGATGCGAGACTTCTTTGTAGCGCTGATTTGCCTTTCCAGGTTGCTTGGTTGGCCAAAAAGGGCGTATGCGTTTTTTCCTGAATGTATTCAGGAAAAAACGCATACGCCCTTTTTGGACAAGTGCATCATTGGCGACGTTTTGCCACTTTTCATGTGCTTTAAAGGCGATTCGAATCTACCTCCTGAAACCTGTTTCCTGCAATTCTGCCTTGCTTTCAAATCCTCTTCGTTGCCTTCCCTCAATATATTTGTGGATGAGAGTTATCATTTATAACTCAGCAGGTTTGTGAATGGCAGTGCCCCTGAGCTCCATTTTTCAACTATTTTTTTGGGAGCTGGCGGCAAAAGCACGAGATTGCCTCAGGCCCTATTCTGGTTCCCGGCGGCAGGCTGAGCCTGTGGTTAATTCTTCTTCCTGATGGGAAAATAGAGTGACCTGTGCCTGTCCCAACACCTAGATCTAGTCTCTCATTGGTTGACCCTCTTTCCTTTCATCCTCAGGACAAATTGCAACCTGTACGGAACAGGAGGTTAAAGGTGCTGATTCTCCACGTAGGGAGATTGTTAGTGAAGTAGCTGAAATGGCGAACCCGAACACAAGGAGATGAGAAATGAGGTGCGTTTTAGAAACCTTTCAAAATCACACGGTGTACCATCCTCTGGGTTTCTCATGCATGTTTTCGATGTAGGAAGATGCCCTTGAACCTGGAGATTTGGGATCCATGGGATGGGTACCACGCAGTATTACTTTAAAGGGTCTGCGTTTGCTCACCCAACCTCACCCAACCTCTCAGCCCCAAGAGTGTCCACCCTTATGTCTCATCCAGCTTGGGTCTAGATATGGTCAATCCAGGTTGCATCACAGCCTCTGAACAAATTTTGTAGGAATTTCTCTCTCTTTCACTGTCTTTGTTTTATGGGTTTTTTAAAGTAATTTATTTTTATAATGGGGTTTAGCTGCTTTTCACGGCTGTGTTTATGCGGCTTTACACCCACTTGACTCACTTCCAGACAGATATCAATACATAGGTTTTAAGATTCTTACTAGTCACATATATTCTTGAGCGGTGAATAGGGAGTGTTGAGTCCAGTTCACTGAGCAAGGAGTAGATCTTGTCTATTACATATTGGGTGTATGGAACGGTATCTGAGCGAATTTGAAACCCTTGTTTTATGCATCACCCCACCTCACCTTTCCCGTTAAGCAGCCATAGTGTGTTTTCTAAACGTGAGACTCTGTTCTGTTTCGTAATTCAGTTCAAGTGTAGCGGTTTTTACATTCCCTCTATAAGTGATAGCTTATGATAAGAGTCTTTTTCTGTGTGACTTATTTCACTTAGAATCGTCGTACCTAACTCCACTCATCTTGCTTCTACTAGCCTTATGACATTGATTTCATGTCTGAGTGATATTCCATTGTACATAAGGACCACAACTTCTTTATCCATTTTTCTCTTTCCTGGGATATTTAAGGTGTCATGAAGTGGAGGTTCTTGTCTACAGAGCAGCCCTAAACTTTGGGGTGCCTGTGTCTTACTGATTTTTAATTTTCCCAATTTATACGCCCATGAGTGGACGTGCCCTATGCTCCCTAAGCTGTGTTTTTTCAATGTTTCAGGACACACCTTACACTTCTCCAGACTGGCTGTTGGCAATTTACATCCCGCCCATCAGCGTAGCAAGGCTGCCATTTCTCCTTGGACTGTCCTGCATTTCTGGTTTTGACACTTTTTGCAGCATGGCCCTTTTGACCGATGGGAAGCGAGACTTCTTTGTAGCGGTGATTTGCCTTTTCAGGTTGCTTGGTTGGCCAAAAAGGGCGTATGCGTGTTTTCCTGAATATACTCAGGAAAAGACGCATAAGCCCTTTTTGGCCAAGGGCATCATTGTCGACGTTTTGCCACTTTTCATGTGCTTTCAAGGCGATTCGAATCTACCTCCTGAAATCTGTTTCCTGCAATTCTGCCTTGCTTTCAAATCCTCTTCGTTGCCTTCCCTCAATATATTTGTGGACGAGAGTTATCATTTATAACTCAGCAGGTATGTGAATGGCAGTGCCCCCTAGCTCCATTTTTCAACTGTCTTTTTGGGAGCTGGCCGCAAAAGCGCAGGATTGCCTCAGGCCCTATTCTGGTTCCTGGCGGCAGGCTGAGCCTGTGGTTAATTCTTCTTCCTGATGGGAAAATAGAGTGACCTGTGCCTGTCCCAACACCTAGACCTAGTCTCTCATTGGTTGCCCCTCTTCCCTTTCATCCTCAGGACAAATTGCAACCTGTACGGAACAGGAGGTTAAAGGTGCTGATTCTCCAAGTAGGGAGATTGTTAGTAAAGTAGCTGGAATGGCGAACCCGAACACAAGGAGATGAGAAATGAGGTGCGTTTTAGAAACCTTTCAAAATCACACGGTGTACCATCTTCTGTTTTTCTCATGCATGTTTTCGATGTAGGAAGATGCCCTTGAACCTGGAGATTTGGGACCCATGGGATGGGTACCACGCAGTATTACTTTAAAGGGTCTGCGTTTGCTCACCCAAACTCTCAACCCCAAGAGTGTCCACCCTTATGTCTCATCCAGCTGTGTGTCTAGATATGGTCAATTCAGGTTGCATCACAGCCTCTGAACGAATTTTGTAAGAATTTCTCTCTTTCACTGTCTTTATTTTAAGGGTTTTTAAAAGTAATTTATTTTTATAATGGGGTTTAGCTGCTTTTCACGGCTGTGTTTAGGCGGCTTTACACCCACTTGACTCACTTCCAGACAGATATCAATACATAGGTTTTAAGATTCTTACTAGTCACATATATTCTTGTGCGGTGAATAGGGGGTGTTGAGTCCAGTTCACTGAGCAAGGAGTAGGTCTTGTCTATTACATATTGAGTGTATGGAACGGTGTCTGAGCGAATTTGAAACCCTTGTTTTATGCATCACCCCACCTCACCTTTCCCGTTAAGCAGCCATAGTGTGTTTTCTAAACGTGTGACTCTGTTCTGTTTTGCAATTCAGTTCAAGTGTAGCGGTTTTTAAATTCCCTCTATAAGTGATAGCTTATGATAAGTGTCTTTTTCTGTGTGACTTATTTCACTTAGAATCGTCGTACCTAACTCCACTCATCTTGCTTCTACTAGCCTTATTGCATTCATTTCATGTCTGAGTGATATTCCATTGTACATAAGGACCACAACTTCTTTATCCATTTTTCTCTTTCCTGGGATATTTAAGGTGTCATGAAGTGGAGGTTCTTGTCAACAGAGCAGCCCTAAACTTTGGGGTGCCTGTGTCTTGCTGATTTTTATTTTTCTCAATTTATACACCCATGAGTGGACGTGCCCTATGCTCCCTAAGCTGTGTTTTTTCGATGTTTCAGGACACACCTTACACTTCTCCAGAGTGGCTGTTGGCAATTTACATCCCGCCCATCAGCGTAGCAAGGCTGCCATTTCTCCATGGACTGTCCTGCATTTCTGGTTTTGACACTTTTTGCAGCATCACCCTTTTGACCGATGGGAAGCGAGACTTCTTTGTACCGCTGATTTGCCTTTCCAGGTTGCTTGGTTGGCCAAAAAGGGCGTATGCGTGTTTTCCTGAATATACTCAGGAAAAAACGCATAAGCCCTTTTTGGCCAAGGGCATCATTGTCTACGTTTTGCCGCTTTTCATGTGCTTTCAAGGCGATTTGAATCTACCTCTTGAAATCTGTTTCCTGCAATTCCGACTTGTTTTCAAATCCTCTTCGTTGCCTTCCCTCAATATATCTGTGGATGAGAGTTATCATTTATAACTCTGCGGGTTTGTGAATTGCAGTGTCCCTGATCTCCATTTTTCAACTCTCTTTTTTGGGAGCTGGCTGCAAAAGCGCGGGATTGCCTCAGGCCCTATTCTGCTTCTGGGCGGCAGGCTGAGCCTGTGGTTAATTCTTCTTCCTGATGGGAAAATAGAGTGACCTGTGCCTGTCCCAACACCTAGATCTAGTCTCTCATTGGTTGCCCCTCTTCCCGTTCATCCTCAGGACAAATTGTAACCTGTAGGGAACAGGAGCTTAATGGTGCTGATTCTCCAAGTAGGGAGATTGCTAGTAAAGTAGCTGGAAAGGCGAACCCGAGCACAAGGAGATGAGAAATGAGGTGCATTTTAAAACCTTTCAAAATCACACGGTGTACCATCTTCCGGGTTTCTCATGCATGTTTTCGATGTAGGAAGATGCCCTTGAACCTGGGGATTTGGGACCCATGGGATGGGTACCAAGCTGTATTACTTTAAAGGGTCTGCGTTTGCTCACCCAACCTCACCAAACCTCTCAGCCCCAAGAGTGACCACCCTTATGTCTCATCCAGCTGTGGGTGTAGATATGGTCAATCCAGGTTGCATCACAGCCCCTGAAAAAATTTTGTAAGAATTTCTCTCTCTTTCACTGTCTTTGTTTTACGGGTTTTTAAAAGTAATTTATTTTCATAATGGGGTTTAGCTGCTTTTCACGGCTGTGTTTATGCGTCTTTACACCCACTTGACTCACTTCCAGATAGATATCAATACATAGGTTTTAAGTTTCTTACTAGTCAGATATATTCTTGTGCGGTGAATAGGGGGTGTTGATTCCAGTTCACTGAGCAAGGAGTAGGTCTTGTCTATTACATATTGGGTGTATGGAACGGTATCTGAGCGAATTTGAAACCCTTGTTTTATGCATCACCCCACCTCACCTTTCCCGTTAAGCAGCCATAGTGTGTTTTCTAAACGTGTGACTCTGTTCTCTTTTGTAATTCAGTTCAAGTGTAGCGGTTTTTACATTCCCTCTATAAGTGATAGCTTATGATAAGTGTCTTTTTCTGTGTGACTTATTTCACTTAAAATCGTCGTACCTAAATCCACTCATCTTGCTTCTACTAGCCTTATGACATAGATTTCATGTCTGAGTGATATTCCATTGTACATAAGGACCACAAATTCTTTATCCATTTTTCTCTTTCCTGGGATATTTAAGGTGACATGAAGTGGAGGTTCTTGTCAACAGAGCAGCCCTAAACTTTGGGGTGCCGGTGTCTTCCTGCTTTTTAGTTTTCCCAATTTATACGCCCATGAGTGGACGTGCCCTATGCTCCCTAAGCTGTGTTTTTTCGATGTTTCAGGACACACCGTACACTTCTCCAGAGTGGCTGTTGGCAATTTACATCCCGACCATCAGCGTAGCACGGCTGCCATTTCTCCATGGCCTGTCCTGCATTTCTGGTTTTGACACTTTTTGCAGCATGGCCCTTTTGACCGATGGGAAGCGAGACTTCTTTGTAGCGCTGATTTGCCTTTCCAGGTTGCTTGGTTGGCCAAAAAGGGCGTATGCATTTTTTCCTGAATATATTCAGGAAAAAACGCATACGCCCTTTTTGGCCAAGGGCATCATTTTCGAAGTTTTGCCACTTTTCATGTGCTTTAAAGGCGATTCGAATCTACCTCCTGAAACCTGTTTCCTGCAATTCTGCCTTGCTTTCAAATCCTCTTCGTTGCCTTCCCTCAATATATTTGTGGACGAGAGTTATCATTTATAACTCAGCAGGTATGTGAATGGCAGTGTCCCCTAGCTCCATTTTTCAACTGTCTTTTTGGGAGCTGGCCGCAAAAGCGCAGGATTGCCTCAGGCCCTATTCTGGTTCCTGGCGGCAGGCTGAGCCTGTGGTAAATTCTTCTTCCTGATGGGAAAATAGAGTGACCTGTGCCTGTCCCAACACCTAGACCTAGTCTCTCATTGGTTGCCCCTCTTCCCTTTCATCCTCAGGACAAATTGCAACCTGTACGGAACAGGAGGTTAAAGGTGCTGATTCTCCAAGTAGGGAGATTGTTAGTAAAGTAGCTGGAATGGCGAACCCGAACACAAGGAGATGAGAAATGAGGTGCGTTTTAGAAACCTTTCAAAATCACACGGTGTACCATCTTCTGTTTTTCTCATGCATGTTTTCGATGTAGGAAGATGCCCTTGAACCTGGAGATTTGGGACCCATGGGATGGGTACCACGCAGTATTACTTTAAAGGGTCTGCGTTTGCTCACCCAACCTCACCCAACCTCTCAGCCCCAAGAGTGTCCCCCCTTATGTCTCATCCAGCTTGGGTCTAGATATGGTCAATCCAGGTTGCATCACAGCCTCTGAACAAATTTTGTAGGAATTTCTCTCTCTTTCACTGTCTTTGTTTTACGGGTTTTTTAAAGTAATTTATTTTTATAATGGGGTTTAGCTGCTTTTCACGGCTGTGTTTATGCGGCTTTACACCCACTTGACTCACTTCCAGACAGATATCAATACATAGGTTTTAAGATTCTTACTAGTCACATATATTCTTGAGCGGTGAATAGGGAGTGTTGAGTCCAGTTCACTGAGCAAGGAGTAGGTCTTGTCTATTACATATTGGGTGTATGGAACGGTATCTGAGCGAATTTGAAACCCTTGTTTTATGCATCACCCCACCTCACCTTTCCCGTTAAGCAGCCATAGTGTGTTTTCTAAACGTGTGACTCTGTTCTCTTTTGTAATTCAGTTCAAGTGTAGCGGTTTTTACATTCCCTCTATAAGTGATAGCTTATGATAAGTGTCTTTTTCTGTGTGACTTATTTCACTTAGAATCGTCGTACCTAACTCCACTCATCTTGCTTCTACTAGCCTTATGATATTCATTTCATGTCTGAGTGATATTCCATTGTACATAAGGACCACAACTTCTTTATCCATTTTTCTCTTTCCTGGGATATTTAAGGTGTCATGAAGTGGAGGTTTTTGTCAACAGAGCAGCCCTAAACGTCGGGGTGCCTGTGTTTGCTGATTTTTAGTTTTCCCAATTTATACGCCCATGAGTGGACGTGCCCTATGCTCCCTAAGCTGTGTTTTTTCGATGTTTCAGGACACACCGTACACTTCTCCAGAGTGGCTGTTGGCAATTTACATCCCGACCATCAGCGTAGCACGGCTGCCATTTCTCCATGGCCTGTCTTGCATTTCTGGTTTTGACACTTTTTGCAGCATGGTCCTTTTGACCGATGGGATGCGAGACTTCTTTGTAGCGCTGATTTGCCTTTCCAGGTTGCTTGGTTGGCCAAAAAGGGCGTATGCGTTTTTTCCTGAATGTATTCAGGAAAAAACGCATACGCCCTTTTTGGACAAGTGCATCATTGGCGACGTTTTGCCACTTTTCATGTGCTTTAAAGGCGATTCGAATCTACCTCCTGAAACCTGTTTCCTGCAATTCTGCCTTGCTTTCAAATCCTCTTCGTTGCCTTCCCTCAATATATTTGTGGATGAGAGTTATCATTTATAACTCAGCAGGTTTGTGAATGGCAGTGCCCCTGAGCTCCATTTTTCAACTATTTTTTTGGGAGCTGGCGGCAAAAGCACGAGATTGCCTCAGGCCCTATTCTGGTTCCCGGCGGCAGGCTGAGCCTGTGGTTAATTCTTCTTCCTGATGGGAAAATAGAGTGACCTGTGCCTGTCCCAACACCTAGATCTAGTCTCTCATTGGTTGACCCTCTTTCCTTTCATCCTCAGGACAAATTGCAACCTGTACGGAACAGGAGGTTAAAGGTGCTGATTCTCCACGTAGGGAGATTGTTAGTGAAGTAGCTGAAATGGCGAACCCGAACACAAGGAGATGAGAAATGAGGTGCGTTTTAGAAACCTTTCAAAATCACACGGTGTACCATCCTCTGGGTTTCTCATGCATGTTTTCGATGTAGGAAGATGCCCTTGAACCTGGAGATTTGGGATCCATGGGATGGGTACCACGCAGTATTACTTTAAAGGGTCTGCGTTTGCTCACCCAACCTCACCCAACCTCTCAGCCCCAAGAGTGTCCACCCTTATGTCTCATCCAGCTTGGGTCTAGATATGGTCAATCCAGGTTGCATCACAGCCTCTGAACAAATTTTGTAGGAATTTCTCTCTCTTTCACTGTCTTTGTTTTATGGGTTTTTTAAAGTAATTTATTTTTATAATGGGGTTTAGCTGCTTTTCACGGCTGTGTTTATGCGGCTTTACACCCACTTGACTCACTTCCAGACAGATATCAATACATAGGTTTTAAGATTCTTACTAGTCACATATATTCTTGAGCGGTGAATAGGGAGTGTTGAGTCCAGTTCACTGAGCAAGGAGTAGATCTTGTCTATTACATATTGGGTGTATGGAACGGTATCTGAGCGAATTTGAAACCCTTGTTTTATGCATCACCCCACCTCACCTTTCCCGTTAAGCAGCCATAGTGTGTTTTCTAAACGTGAGACTCTGTTCTGTTTCGTAATTCAGTTCAAGTGTAGCGGTTTTTACATTCCCTCTATAAGTGATAGCTTATGATAAGAGTCTTTTTCTGTGTGACTTATTTCACTTAGAATCGTCGTACCTAACTCCACTCATCTTGCTTCTACTAGCCTTATGACATTGATTTCATGTCTGAGTGATATTCCATTGTACATAAGGACCACAACTTCTTTATCCATTTTTCTCTTTCCTGGGATATTTAAGGTGTCATGAAGTGGAGGTTCTTGTCTACAGAGCAGCCCTAAACTTTGGGGTGCCTGTGTCTTACTGATTTTTAATTTTCCCAATTTATACGCCCATGAGTGGACGTGCCCTATGCTCCCTAAGCTGTGTTTTTTCAATGTTTCAGGACACACCTTACACTTCTCCAGACTGGCTGTTGGCAATTTACATCCCGCCCATCAGCGTAGCAAGGCTGCCATTTCTCCTTGGACTGTCCTGCATTTCTGGTTTTGACACTTTTTGCAGCATGGCCCTTTTGACCGATGGGAAGCGAGACTTCTTTGTAGCGGTGATTTGCCTTTTCAGGTTGCTTGGTTGGCCAAAAAGGGCGTATGCGTGTTTTCCTGAATATACTCAGGAAAAGACGCATAAGCCCTTTTTGGCCAAGGGCATCATTGTCGACGTTTTGCCACTTTTCATGTGCTTTCAAGGCGATTCGAATCTACCTCCTGAAATCTGTTTCCTGCAATTCTGCCTTGCTTTCAAATCCTCTTCGTTGCCTTCCCTCAATATATTTGTGGACGAGAGTTATCATTTATAACTCAGCAGGTATGTGAATGGCAGTGCCCCCTAGCTCCATTTTTCAACTGTCTTTTTGGGAGCTGGCCGCAAAAGCGCAGGATTGCCTCAGGCCCTATTCTGGTTCCTGGCGGCAGGCTGAGCCTGTGGTTAATTCTTCTTCCTGATGGGAAAATAGAGTGACCTGTGCCTGTCCCAACACCTAGACCTAGTCTCTCATTGGTTGCCCCTCTTCCCTTTCATCCTCAGGACAAATTGCAACCTGTACGGAACAGGAGGTTAAAGGTGCTGATTCTCCAAGTAGGGAGATTGTTAGTAAAGTAGCTGGAATGGCGAACCCGAACACAAGGAGATGAGAAATGAGGTGCGTTTTAGAAACCTTTCAAAATCACACGGTGTACCATCTTCTGTTTTTCTCATGCATGTTTTCGATGTAGGAAGATGCCCTTGAACCTGGAGATTTGGGACCCATGGGATGGGTACCACGCAGTATTACTTTAAAGGGTCTGCGTTTGCTCACCCAAACTCTCAACCCCAAGAGTGTCCACCCTTATGTCTCATCCAGCTGTGTGTCTAGATATGGTCAATTCAGGTTGCATCACAGCCTCTGAACGAATTTTGTAAGAATTTCTCTCTTTCACTGTCTTTATTTTAAGGGTTTTTAAAAGTAATTTATTTTTATAATGGGGTTTAGCTGCTTTTCACGGCTGTGTTTAGGCGGCTTTACACCCACTTGACTCACTTCCAGACAGATATCAATACATAGGTTTTAAGATTCTTACTAGTCACATATATTCTTGTGCGGTGAATAGGGGGTGTTGAGTCCAGTTCACTGAGCAAGGAGTAGGTCTTGTCTATTACATATTGAGTGTATGGAACGGTGTCTGAGCGAATTTGAAACCCTTGTTTTATGCATCACCCCACCTCACCTTTCCCGTTAAGCAGCCATAGTGTGTTTTCTAAACGTGTGACTCTGTTCTGTTTTGCAATTCAGTTCAAGTGTAGCGGTTTTTAAATTCCCTCTATAAGTGATAGCTTATGATAAGTGTCTTTTTCTGTGTGACTTATTTCACTTAGAATCGTCGTACCTAACTCCACTCATCTTGCTTCTACTAGCCTTATTGCATTCATTTCATGTCTGAGTGATATTCCATTGTACATAAGGACCACAACTTCTTTATCCATTTTTCTCTTTCCTGGGATATTTAAGGTGTCATGAAGTGGAGGTTCTTGTCAACAGAGCAGCCCTAAACTTTGGGGTGCCTGTGTCTTGCTGATTTTTATTTTTCTCAATTTATACACCCATGAGTGGACGTGCCCTATGCTCCCTAAGCTGTGTTTTTTCGATGTTTCAGGACACACCTTACACTTCTCCAGAGTGGCTGTTGGCAATTTACATCCCGCCCATCAGCGTAGCAAGGCTGCCATTTCTCCATGGACTGTCCTGCATTTCTGGTTTTGACACTTTTTGCAGCATCACCCTTTTGACCGATGGGAAGCGAGACTTCTTTGTACCGCTGATTTGCCTTTCCAGGTTGCTTGGTTGGCCAAAAAGGGCGTATGCGTGTTTTCCTGAATATACTCAGGAAAAAACGCATAAGCCCTTTTTGGCCAAGGGCATCATTGTCTACGTTTTGCCGCTTTTCATGTGCTTTCAAGGCGATTTGAATCTACCTCTTGAAATCTGTTTCCTGCAATTCCGACTTGTTTTCAAATCCTCTTCGTTGCCTTCCCTCAATATATCTGTGGATGAGAGTTATCATTTATAACTCTGCGGGTTTGTGAATTGCAGTGTCCCTGATCTCCATTTTTCAACTCTCTTTTTTGGGAGCTGGCTGCAAAAGCGCGGGATTGCCTCAGGCCCTATTCTGGTTCCTGGCGGCAGGCTGAGCCTGTGGTTAATTCTTCTTCCTGATGGGAAAATAGAGTGACCTGTGCCTGTCCCAACACCTAGATCTAGTCTCTCATTGGTTGCCCCTCTTCCCGTTCATCCTCAGGACAAATTGTAACCTGTAGGGAACAGGAGCTTAATGGTGCTGATTCTCCAAGTAGGGAGATTGCTAGTAAAGTAGCTGGAAAGGCGAACCCGAGCACAAGGAGATGAGAAATGAGGTGCATTTTAAAACCTTTCAAAATCACACGGTGTACCATCTTCCGGGTTTCTCATGCATGTTTTCGATGTAGGAAGATGCCCTTGAACCTGGGGATTTGGGACCCATGGGATGGGTACCAAGCTGTATTACTTTAAAGGGTCTGCGTTTGCTCACCCAACCTCACCAAACCTCTCAGCCCCAAGAGTGACCACCCTTATGTCTCATCCAGCTGTGGGTGTAGATATGGTCAATCCAGGTTGCATCACAGCCCCTGAAAAAATTTTGTAAGAATTTCTCTCTCTTTCACTGTCTTTGTTTTACGGGTTTTTAAAAGTAATTTATTTTCATAATGGGGTTTAGCTGCTTTTCACGGCTGTGTTTATGCGTCTTTACACCCACTTGACTCACTTCCAGATAGATATCAATACATAGGTTTTAAGTTTCTTACTAGTCAGATATATTCTTGTGCGGTGAATAGGGGGTGTTGATTCCAGTTCACTGAGCAAGGAGTAGGTCTTGTCTATTACATATTGGGTGTATGGAACGGTATCTGAGCGAATTTGAAACCCTTGTTTTATGCATCACCCCACCTCACCTTTCCCGTTAAGCAGCCATAGTGTGTTTTCTAAACGTGTGACTCTGTTCTCTTTTGTAATTCAGTTCAAGTGTAGCGGTTTTTACATTCCCTCTATAAGTGATAGCTTATGATAAGTGTCTTTTTCTGTGTGACTTATTTCACTTAAAATCGTCGTACCTAAATCCACTCATCTTGCTTCTACTAGCCTTATGACATAGATTTCATGTCTGAGTGATATTCCATTGTACATAAGGACCACAAATTCTTTATCCATTTTTCTCTTTCCTGGGATATTTAAGGTGACATGAAGTGGAGGTTCTTGTCAACAGAGCAGCCCTAAACTTTGGGGTGCCGGTGTCTTCCTGCTTTTTAGTTTTCCCAATTTATACGCCCATGAGTGGACGTGCCCTATGCTCCCTAAGCTGTGTTTTTTCGATGTTTCAGGACACACCGTACACTTCTCCAGAGTGGCTGTTGGCAATTTACATCCCGACCATCAGCGTAGCACGGCTGCCATTTCTCCATGGCCTGTCCTGCATTTCTGGTTTTGACACTTTTTGCAGCATGGCCCTTTTGACCGATGGGAAGCGAGACTTCTTTGTAGCGCTGATTTGCCTTTCCAGGTTGCTTGGTTGGCCAAAAAGGGCGTATGCATTTTTTCCTGAATATATTCAGGAAAAAACGCATACGCCCTTTTTGGCCAAGGGCATCATTTTCGAAGTTTTGCCACTTTTCATGTGCTTTAAAGGCGATTCGAATCTACCTCCTGAAACCTGTTTCCTGCAATTCTGCCTTGCTTTCAAATCCTCTTCGTTGCCTTCCCTCAATATATTTGTGGACGAGAGTTATCATTTATAACTCAGCAGGTATGTGAATGGCAGTGTCCCCTAGCTCCATTTTTCAACTGTCTTTTTGGGAGCTGGCCGCAAAAGCGCAGGATTGCCTCAGGCCCTATTCTGGTTCCTGGCGGCAGGCTGAGCCTGTGGTAAATTCTTCTTCCTGATGGGAAAATAGAGTGACCTGTGCCTGTCCCAACACCTAGACCTAGTCTCTCATTGGTTGCCCCTCTTCCCTTTCATCCTCAGGACAAATTGCAACCTGTACGGAACAGGAGGTTAAAGGTGCTGATTCTCCAAGTAGGGAGATTGTTAGTAAAGTAGCTGGAATGGCGAACCCGAACACAAGGAGATGAGAAATGAGGTGCGTTTTAGAAACCTTTCAAAATCACACGGTGTACCATCTTCTGTTTTTCTCATGCATGTTTTCGATGTAGGAAGATGCCCTTGAACCTGGAGATTTGGGACCCATGGGATGGGTACCACGCAGTATTACTTTAAAGGGTCTGCGTTTGCTCACCCAAACTCTCAACCCCAAGAGTGTCCACCCTTATGTCTCCTCCAGCTGTGTGTCTAGATATGGTCAATTCAGGTTGCATCACAGCCTCTGAACGAATTTTGTAAGAATTTCTCTCTTTCACTGTCTTTATTTTAAGGGTTTTTAAAAGTAATTTATTTTTATAATGGGGTTTAGCTGCTTTTCACGGCTGTGTTTATGCGGCTTTACACCCACTTGACTCACTTCCAGACAGATATCAATACATAGGTTTTAAGATTCTTACTAGTCACATATATTCTTGTGCGGTGAATAGGTGGTGTTGAGTCCAGTTCACTGAGCAAGGAGTAGGTCTTGTCTATTACATATTGAGTGTATGGAACGGTGTCTGAGCGAATTTGAAACCCTTGTTTTATGCATCACCCCACCTCACCTTTCCCGTTAAGCAGCCATAGTGTGTTTTCTAAACGTGTGACTCTGTTTTGTTTTGTAATTCAGTTCAAGTGTAGCGGTTTTTAAATTCCCTCTATAAGTGATAGCTTATGATAAGTGTCTTTTTCTGTGTGACTTATTTCACTTAGAATCGTCCTACCTAACTCCACTCATCTTGCTTCTACTAGCCTTATTGCATTCATTTCATGTCTGAGTGATATTCCATTGTACATAAGGACCACAACTTCTTTATCCATTTTTCTCTTTCCTGGGATATTTAAGGTGTCATGAAGTGGAGGTTCTTGTCAACAGAGCAGACCTAAACTTTGGGGTGCCTGTGTCTTGCTGATTTTTATTTTTCTCAATTTATACACCCATGAGTGGACGTGCCCTATGCTCCCTAAGCTGTGTTTTTTCGATGTTTCAGGACACACCTTACACTTCTCCAGAGTGGCTGTTGGCAATTTACATCCCGCCCATCAGCGTAGCAAGGCTGCCATTTCTCCATGGACTGTCCTGCATTTCTGGTTTTGACACTTTTTGCAGCATCACCCTTTTGACCGATGGGAAGCGAGACTTCTTTGTAGCGCTGATTTGCCTTTCCAGGTTGCTTGGTTGGCCAAAAAGTGCGTATGCGTGTTTTCCTGAATATACTCAGGAAAAAACGCATAAGCCCTTTTTGGCCAAGGGCATCATTGTCTACGTTTTGCCGCTTTTCAGGTGCTTTCAAGGCGATTTGAATCTACCTCTTGAAATCTGTTTCCTGCAATTCCGCCTTGTTTTCAAATCCTCTTCGTTGCCTTCCCTCAATATATCTGTGGATGAGAGTTATCATTTATAACTCTGCGGGTTTGTGAATTGCAGTGTCCCTGATCTCCATTTTTCAACTCTCTTTTTTGGGAGCTGGCTGCAAAAGCGAGGGATTGCCTCAGGCCCTATTCTGCTTCTGGGCGGCAGGCTGAGCCTGTGGTTAATTCTTCTTCCTGATGGGAAAATAGAGTGACCTGTGCCTGTCCCAACACCTAGATCTAGTCTCTCATTGGTTGCCCCTCTTCCCGTTCATCCTCAGGACAAATTGTAACCTGTAGGGAACAGGAGCTTAATGGTGCTGATTCTCCAAGTAGGGAGATTGCTAGTAAAGTAGCTGGAAAGGCGAACCCGAGCACAAGGAGATGAGAAATGAGGTGCATTTTAAAACCTTTCAAAATCACACGGTGTACCATCTTCTGGGTTTCTCATGCATGTTTTCGATGTAGGAAGATGCCCTTGAACCTGGGGATTTGGGACCCATGGGATGGGTACCAAGCTGTATTACTTTAAAGGGTCTGCGTTTGCTCACCCAACCTCACCAAACCTCTCAGCCCCAAGAGTGACCACCCTTATGTCTCATCCAGCTGTGGGTGTAGATATGGTCAATCCAGGTTGCATCACAGCCCCTGAAAAAGTTTTGTAAGAATTTCTCTCTCTTTCACTGTCTTTGTTTTACGGGTTTTTAAAAGTAATTTATTTTCATAATGGGGTTTAGCTGCTTTTCACGGCTGTGTTTATGCGTCTTTACACCCACTTGACTCACTTCCAGATAGATATCAATACATAGGTTTTAAGTTTCTTACTAGTCAGATATATTCTTGTGCGGTGAATAGGGGGTGTTGATTCCAGTTCACTGAGCAAGGAGTAGGTCTTGTCTATTACATATTGGGTGTATGGAACGGTATCTGAGCGAATTTGAAACCCTTGTTTTATGCATCACCCCACCTCACCTTTCCCGTTAAGCAGCCATAGTGTGTTTTCTAAACGTGTGACTCTGTTCTCTTTTGTAATTCAGTTCAAGTGTAGCGGTTTTTACATTCCCTCTATAAGTGATAGCTTATGATAAGTGTCTTTTTCTGTGTGACTTATTTCACTTAAAATCGTCGTACCTAAATCCACTCATCTTGCTTCTACTAGCCTTATGACATAGATTTCATGTCTGAGTGATATTCCATTGTACATAAGGACCACAAATTCTTTATCCATTTTTCTCTTTCCTGGGATATTTAAGGTGACATGAAGTGGAGGTTCTTGTCAACAGAGCAGCCCTAAACTTTGGGGTGCTTGTGTCTTGCAGATTTTTAGTTTTCCCAATTTATACGCCCATGAGTGGACGTGCCCTATGCTCCCTAAGCTGTGTTTTTTCGATGTTTCAGGACACACCGTACACTTCTCCAGAGTGGCTGTTGGCAATTTACATCCCGCCCATCAGCGTAGCAAGGCTGCCATTTCTCCATGGACTGTCCTGCATTTCTGGTTTTGACACTTTTTGCAGCATGGCCCTTTTGACCGATGGGAAGCGAGACTTTTTGTAGCGCTGATTTGCCTTTCCAGGTTGCTTGGTTGGCCAAAAAGGGCGTATGCGTTTTTTGCTGAATATATTCAGGAAAAAACGCATACGCCCTTTTTGGCCAAGGGCATCATTGGCGACGTTTTGCCACTTTTCATGTGCTTTAAAGGCGATTCGAATCTACCTCCTGAAACCTGTTTCCTGCAATTCTGCCTTGCTTTCAAATCCTCTTCGTTGCCTTCCCTCAATATATTTGTGGATGAGAGTTATCATTTATAACTCAGCAGGTTTGTGAATGGCAGTGCCCCTGAGCTCCATTTTTCAACTATTTTTTTGGGAGCTGGCGGCAAAAGCACGGGATTGCCTCAGTCCCTATTCTGGTTCCCGGCGGCAGGCTGAGCCTGTGGTTAATTCTTCTTCCTGATGGGAAAATAGAGTGACCTGTGCCTGTCACAACACCTAGACCTAGTCTCTCATTGGTTGCCCTTCTTCCCTTTCATCTTCAGGACAAATTGCAACCTGTACGGAACAGGAGGTTAAAGGTGCTGATTCTCCAAGTAGGGAGATTGTTAGTCAAGTAGCTGGAATGGCAAACCCGAACACAAGGAGATGAGAAATGAGGTGCGTTTTAGAAACCTTTCAAAATCACACGGTGTACCATCTTCTGTTTTTCTCATGCATGTTTTCGATGTAGGAAGATGCCCTTGAACCTGGAGATTTGGGACCCATGGGATGGGTACCACGCAGTATTACTTTAAAGGGTCTGCGTTTGCTCACCCAAACTCTCAACCCCAAGAGTGTCCACCCTTATGTCTCATCCAGCTGTGTGTCTAGATATGGTCAATTCAGGTTGCATCACAGCCTCTGAACGAATTTTGTAAGAATTTCTCTCTTTCACTGTCTTTATTTTAAGGGTTTTTAAAAGTAATTTATTTTTATAATGGGGTTTAGCTGCTTTTCACGGCTGTGTTTATGCGGCTTTACACCCACTTGACTCACTTCCAGACAGATATCAATACATAGGTTTTAAGATTCTTACTAGTCACATATATTCTTGTGCGGTGAATAGGGGGTGTTGAGTCCAGTTCACTGAGCAAGGAGTAGGTCTTGTCTATTACATATTGGGTGTATGGAACGGTATCTGAGCGAATTTGAAACCCTTGTTTTATGCATCACCCCACCTCACCTTTCCCGTTAAGCAGCCATAGTGTGTTTTCTAAACGTGTGACTCTGTTCTGTTTTGTAATTCAGTTCAAGTGTAGCGGTTTTTACATTCCCTCTATAAGTGATAGCTTATGATATGTGTCTTTTTCTGTGTGACTTATTTCACTTAGAATCGTCGTACCTAACTCCACTCATCTTGCTTCTACTAGCCTTATTGCATTCATTTCATGTTTGAGTGATATTCCATTGTACATAAGGACCACAACTTCTTTATCCATTTTTCTCTTTCCTGGGATATTTAAGGTGTCATGAAGTGGAGGTTCTTGTCAACAGAGCAGCCCTAAACTTTGGGGTGCCTGTGTCTTGCTGATTTTTATTTTTCCCAATTTATACACCCATGAGTGGACGTGCCCTATGCTCCCTAAGCTGTGTTTTTTCGATGTTTCAGGACACACCTTACACTTCTCCATAGTGGCTGTTGGCAATTTACATCCCGCCCATCAGCGTAGTAAGGCTGCCATTTCTCCATGGACTGTCCTGCATTTCTGGTTTTGACACTTTTTGCAGCATCACCCTTTTGACCGATGGGAAGCGAGACTTCTTTGTAGCGCTGATTTGCCTTTCCAGGTTGCTTGGTTGGCCAAAAAGGGCGTATGCGTGTTTTCCTGAATATACTCAGGAAAAAACGCATAAGCCCTTTTTGGCCAAGGGCATCATTGTCGACGTTTTGCCGCTTTTCATGTGCTTTCAAGGCGATTCGAATCTACCTCCTGAAATCTGTTTCCTGAAATTCTGCCTTGTTTTCAAATCCTCTTCGTTGCCTTCCCTCAATATATCTGTGGATGAGAGTTATCATTTATAACTCTGCGGGTTTGTGAATTGCAGTGTCCCTGATCTCCATTTTTCAACTCTCTTTTTTGGGAGCAGGCCGCAAAAGTGCGGGATTGCCTCAGGCCTTATTCTGCTTCTGGGCGGCAGGCTGAGCCTGTGGTTAATTCTTCTTCCTGATGGGAAAATAGAGTGACCTGTGCCTGTCCCAACACCTAGATCTAGTGTCTCATTGGTTGCCCCTCTTCCCGTTCATCCTCAGGACAAATTGTAACCTGTAGGGAACAGGAGCTTAATGGTGCTGATTCTCCAAGTAGGGATATTGCTAGTAAAGTAGCTGGAAAGGCGAACCCGAGCACAAGGAGATGAGAAATGAGGTGCATTTTAAAAACCTTTCAAAATCACACGGTGTACCATCTTCTGGGTTTCTCATGCATGTTTTCGATGTAGGAAGATGCCCTTGAACCTGGGGATTTGGGACCCATGGGATGGGTACCAAGCAGTATTACTTTAAAGGGTCTGCGTTTGCTCACCCAACCTCACCAAACCTCTCAGCCCCAAGAGTGACCACCCTTATGTCTCATCCAGCTGTGGGTGTAGATATGGTCAATCCAGGTTGCATCACAGCCCCTGAACGAATTTTGTAAGAATTTCTCTCTCTTTCACTGTCTTTGTTTTACGGGTTTTTAAAAGTAATTTATTTTCATAATGGGGTTTAGCTGCTTTTCACGGCTGTGTTTATGCGTCTTTACACCCACTTGACTCACTTCCAGATAGATATCAGTACATAGGTTTTAAGTTTCTTATTAGTCAGATATATTGTTGTGCGGTCAATAGGGGGTGTTGATTCCAGTTCACTGAGCAAGGAGTAGGTCTTGTCTATTACATATTGGGTGTATGGAACGGTATCTGAGCGAATTTGAAACCCTTGTTTTATGCATCACCCCACCTCACCTTTCCCGTTAAGCAGCCATAGTGTGTTTTCTAAACGTGTGACTCTGTTCTCTTTTGTAATTCAGTTCAAGTGTAGCGGTTTTTACATTCCCTCTATAAGTGATAGCTTATGATAAGTGTCTTTTTCTGTGTGACTTATTTCACTTAGAATCGTCGTACCTAACTCCACTCATCTTGCTTCTACTAGCCTTATGACATTCATTTCATGTCTGAGTGATATTCCATTGTACATAAGGACCACAACTTCTTTATCCATTTTTCTCTTTCCTGGGATATTTAAGGTGTCATGAAGTGGAGGTTTTTGTCAACAGAGCAGCCCTAAACGTCGGGGTGCCTGTGTCTTTCTGATTTTTAGTTTTCCCAATTTATACGCCCATGAGTGGACGTGCCCTATGCTCCCTAAGCTGTGTTTTTTCGATGTTTCAGGACACACTGTACACTTCTCCAGAGTGGCTGTTGGCAATTTACATCCCGACCATCAGCGTAGTAAGGCTGCCATTTCTCCATGGCCTGTCCTGCATTTCTGGTTTTGACACTTTTTGCAGCATGGTCCTTTTGACCGATGGGATGCGAGACTTCTTTGTAGCGCTGATTTGCCTTTCCAGGTTGCTTGGTTGGCCAAAAAGGGCGTATGCGTTTTTTCCTGAATATATTCAGGAAAAAACGCATACGCCCTTTTTGGACAAGTGCATCATTGGCGACGTTTTGCCACTTTTCATGTGCTTTAAAGGCGATTCGAATCTACCTCCTGAAACCTGTTTCCTGCAATTCTGCCTTGCTTTCAAATCCTCTTCGTTGCCTTCCCTCAATATATTTGTGGATGAGAGTTATCATTTATAACTCAGCAGGTTTGTGAATGGCAGTGCCCCTGAGCTCCATTTTTCAACTATTTTTTTGGGAGCTGGCGGCAAAAGCACGAGATTGCCTCAGGCCCTATTCTGGTTCCCGGCGGCAGGCTGAGCCTGTGGTTAATTCTTCTTCCTGATGGGAAAATAGAGTGACCTGTGCCTGTCCCAACACCTAGATCTAGTCTCTCATTGGTTGCCCCTCTTTCCTTTCATCCTCAGGACAAATTGCAACCTGTACGGAACAGGAGGTTAAAGGTGCTGATTCTCCACGTAGGGAGATTGTTAGTCAAGTAGCTGGAATGGCGAACCCGAACACAAGGAGATGAGAAATGAGGTGCGTTTTAGAAACCTTTCAAAATCACACGGTGTACCATCCTCTGGGTTTCTCATGCATGTTTTCGATGTAGGAAGATGCCCTTGAACCTGGAGATTTGGGATCCATGGGATGGGTACCACGCAGTATTACTTTAAAGGGTCTGCGTTTGCTCACCCAACCTCACCCAACCTCTCAGCCCCAAGAGTGTCCCCCCTTATGTCTCATCCAGCTTGGGTCTAGATATGGTCAATCCAGGTTGCATCACAGCCTCTGAACAAATTTTGTAGGAATTTCTCTCTCTTTCACTGTCTTTGTTTTACGGGTTTTTTAAAGTAATTTATTTTTATAATGGGGTTTAGCTGCTTTTCACGGCTGTGTTTATGCGGCTTTACACCCACTTGACTCACTTCCAGACAGATATCAATACATAGGTTTTAAGATTCTTACTAGTCACATATATTCTTGAGCGGTGAATAGGGAGTGTTGAGTCCAGTTCACTGAGCAAGGAGTAGGTCTTGTCTATTACATATTGGGTGTATGGAACGGTATCTGAGCGAATTTGAAACCCTTGTTTTATGCATCACCCCACCTCACCTTTCCCGTTAAGCAGCCATAGTGTGTTTTCTAAACGTGTGACTCTGTTCTCTTTTGTAATTCAGTTCAAGTGTAGCGGTTTTTACATTCCCTCTATAAGTGATAGCTTATGATAAGTGTCTTTTTCTGTGTGACTTATTTCACTTAGAATCGTCGTACCTAACTCCACTCATCTTGCTTCTACTAGCCTTATGATATTCATTTCATGTCTGAGTGATATTCCATTGTACATAAGGACCACAACTTCTTTATCCATTTTTCTCTTTCCTGGGATATTTAAGGTGTCATGAAGTGGAGGTTTTTGTCAACAGAGCAGCCCTAAACGTCGGGGTGCCTGTGTTTGCTGATTTTTAGTTTTCCCAATTTATACGCCCATGAGTGGACGTGCCCTATGCTCCCTAAGCTGTGTTTTTTCGATGTTTCAGGACACACCGTACACTTCTCCAGAGTGGCTGTTGGCAATTTACATCCCGACCATCAGCGTAGCACGGCTGCCATTTCTCCATGGCCTGTCTTGCATTTCTGGTTTTGACACTTTTTGCAGCATGGTCCTTTTGACCGATGGGATGCGAGACTTCTTTGTAGCGCTGATTTGCCTTTCCAGGTTGCTTGGTTGGCCAAAAAGGGCGTATGCGTTTTTTCCTGAATGTATTCAGGAAAAAACGCATACGCCCTTTTTGGACAAGTGCATCATTGGCGACGTTTTGCCACTTTTCATGTGCTTTAAAGGCGATTCGAATCTACCTCCTGAAACCTGTTTCCTGCAATTCTGCCTTGCTTTCAAATCCTCTTCGTTGCCTTCCCTCAATATATTTGTGGAAGAGAGTTATCATTTATAACTCAGCAGGTATGTGAATGGCAGTGCCCCCTAGCTCCATTTTTCAACTGTCTTTTTGGGAGCTGGCCGCAAAAGCGCAGGATTGCCTCAGGCCCTATTCTGGTTACCGGCGGCAGACTGAGCCTGTGGTTAATTCTTCTTCCTGATGGGAAAATAGAGTGACCTGTGCCTGTCCCAACACCTAGATCTAGTCTCTCATTGGTTGCCCCTCTTCCCTTTCATCCTCAGGACAAATTGCAACCTGTACGGAACAGGAGGTTAAAGGTGCTGATTCTCCAAGTAGGGAGATTGTTAGTAAAGTAGCTGGAATGGCGAACCCGAACACAAGGAGATGAGAAATGAGGTGCGTTTTAGAAACCTTTCAAAATCACACGGTGTACCATCTTCTGTTTTTCTCATGCATGTTTTCGATGTAGGAAGATGCCCTTGAACCTGGAGATTTGGGACCCATGGGATGGGTACCACGCAGTATTACTTTAAAGGGTCTGCGTTTGCTCACCCAAACTCTCAACCCCAAGAGTGTCCACCCTTATGTCTCATCCAGCTGTGTGTCTAGATATGGTCAATCCAGGTTGCATCACAGCCTCTGAACGAATTTTGTAAGAAGTTCTCTCTTTCACTGTCTTTATTTTAAGGGTTTTTAAAAGTAATTTAGTTTTATAATGGGGTTTAGCTGCTTTTCACGGCTGTGTTTATGCGGCTTTACACCCACTTGACTCACTTCCAGACAGATATCAATACATAGGTTTTAAGATTCTTACTAGTCACATATATTCTTGTGCGGTGAATAGGGGGTGTTGAGTCCAGTTCACTGAGCAAGGAGTAGGTCTTGTCTATTATATATTGGGTGTATGGAACGGTATCTGAGCGAATTTGAAACCCTTGTTTTATGCATCACCCCACCTCACCTTTCCCGTTAAGCAGCCATAGTGTGTTTTCTAAACGTGAGACTCTGTTCTGTTTCGTAATTCAGTTCAAGTGTAGCGGTTTTTACATTCCCTCTATAAGTGATAGCTTATGATAAGAGTCTATTTCTGTGTGACTTATTTCACTTAGAATCGTCGTACCTAACTCCACTCATCTTGCTTCTACTAGCCTTATGACATTGATTTCATGTCTCAGTGATATTCCATTGTACATAAGGACCACAACTTCTTTATCCATTTTTCTCTTTCCTGGGATATTTAAGGTGTCATGAAGTGGAGGTTCTTGTCAACAGAGCAGCCCTAAACTTTGGGGTGCCTGTGTCTTGCTGATTTTAGTTTTCCCAATTTATACGCCCATGAGTGGACGTGCCCTATGCTCCCTAAGCTGTGTTTTTTCGATGTTTCAGGACACACCTTACACTTCTCCAGAGTGGCTGTTGGCAATTTACATCCCGCCCATCAGCGTAGCAAGGCTGCCATTTCTCCATGGACTGTCCTGCATTTCTGGTATTGAAACTTTTTGCAGCATCACCCTTTTGACCGATGGGAAGCGAGACTTCTTTGTAGCGTTGATTTGCCTTTCCAGGTTGCTTGGTTGGCCAAAAAGGGCGTATGCGTGTTTTCCTGAATATACTCAGGAAAAAACGCATACGCCCTTTTTGGCCAAGGGCATCATTGTCGACGTTTTGCCGCTTTTCATGTGCTTTCAAGGCGATTCGTATCTACCTCCTGAAATCTGTTTCCTGCAATTGTGCCTTGTTTTCAAATCCTCTTCGTTGCCTTCCCTCAATATATCTGTGGATGAGAGTTATCATTTATAACTCTGCGGGTTTGTGAATTGCAGTTTCCCTGAGCTCCATTTTTCAACTGTCTTTTTTGGGAGCTGGCCGCAAAAGCGCGGGATTGCCTCAGGCCCTATTCTGCTTCTGGGCGGCAGGCTGAGCCTGTGGTTAATTCTTCTTCTTGTTGGGAAAATAGAGTGACCTGTGCCTGTCCCAACACCTAGACCTAGTCTCTCATTGGTTGCCCCTCTTCCCTTTCATCCTCAGGACAAATTGCAACCTGTACGGAACAGGAGGTTAAAGGTGCTGATTCTCCAAGTAGGGAGATTGTTAGTCAAGTAGCTGGAATGGCGAACCCGAACACAAGGAGATGATAAATGAGGTGCGTTTTAGAAACCTTTCAAAATCACACGGTGTACCATCCTCTGGGTTTCTCATGCATGTTTTCGATGTAGGAAGATGCCCTTGAACCTGGAGATTTGGGACCCATGGGATGGGTACCACGCAGTATTACTTTAAAGGGTCTGCGTTTGCTCACCCAACCTCACCCAACCTCTCAGCCCCAAGAGTGTCCACCCTTATGTCTCATCCAGCTTGGGTCTAGATATGGTCAATCCAGGTTGCATCACAGCCTCTGAACAAATTTTGTAGGAATTTCTCTCTCTTTCACTGTCTTTGTTTTACCGGTTTTTTAAATTTATTTTTATAATGGGGTTTAGCTGCTTTTCACGGCTGTGTTTATGCGGCTTTACACCCACTTGACTCACTTCCAGACAGATATCAATACATAGGTTTTAAGATTCTTACTAGTCACATATATTCTTGAGCGGTGAATAGGGAGTGTTGAGTCCAGTTCACTGAGCAAGGAGTAGGTCTTGTCTATTACATATTGGGTGTATGGAACGGTATCTGAGCGAATTTGAAACCCTTGTTTTATGCATCACCCCACCTCACCTTTCCCGTTAAGCAGCCATAGTGTGTTTTCTAAACGTGAGACTCTGTTCTGTTTTGTAATTCAGTTCAAGTGTAGCGGTTTTTACATTCCCTCTATAAGTGATAGCTTATGATAAGAGTCTTTTTCTGTGTGACTTATTTCACTTAGAATCGTCGTACCTAACTCCACTCTTCTTGCTTTTCCTAGCCTTATGACATTGATTTCATGTCTGAGTGATATTCCATTGTACATAAGGACCACAACTTCTTTATCCATTTTTCTCTTTCCTGGGATATTTAAGGTGTCATGAAGTGGAGGTTCTTGTCAACAGAGCAGCCCTAAACTTTGGGATGCCTGTGTCTTGCTGATTTTTTGTTTTCCCTATTTATACGCCCATGAGTGGACGTGCCCTATGCTCCCTAAGCTGTGTTTTTTCGATGTTTCAGGACACACCTTACACTTCTCCAGAGTGGCTATTGGTTATTTACATACCGCCCATCAGCGTAGCAAGGCTGCCATTTCTCCATGGCCTGTCCTGCATTTCTGGTTTTGACACTTTTTGCAGCATGGCCCTTTTGACCGATGGGAAGCGAGACTTCTTTGTAGCGCTGATTTGCCTTTCCAGGTTGCTTGGTTGGCCAAAAAGGGCGTATGCGTTTTTTCCTGAATATATTCAGGAAAAAACGCATACGCCCTTTTTGGCCAAGGGCATCATTGTCGACGTTTTGCCACCTTTCATGTGCTTTAAAGGCGATTCGAATCTACCTCCTGAAACCTGTTTCCTGCAATTCTGACTTGCTTTCAAATCCTCTTCGTTGCCTTCCCTCAATATATTTGTGGACGAGAGTTATCATTTATAAATCTGCAGGTTTGTGAATGGCAGTGCCCCTGAGCTCCATTTTTCAACTCGCTTTTTTGGGAGCTGGCCGCAAAAGCGCGGGATTGCCTCAGGCCCTATTCTGCTTCTGGGCGGCAGGCTGAGCCTGTGGTTAATTGTTCTTCCTGATGGGAAAATAGAGTGACCTGTGCCTGTCCGAACACCTAGACCTAGTCTCTCATTGGTTGCCCCTCTTCCCGTTCATCCTCAGGACAAATTGCAACCTGTAGGGAACAGGAGGTTAAAGGTACTGATTCTCCAAGTAGGGAGATTGCTAGTAAAGTAGCTGGAATGGCGAACCCGAACACAAGGAGATGAGAAATGAGGTGCGTTTTAGAAACCTTTCAAAATCACACGGTGTACCATCTTCTGGGTTTCTCATGCATGTTTTCGACGTAGGAAGATGCCCTTTAACCAGGAGATTTGGGACCCATGGGATGGGTACCACGCAGTATTACTTTAAAGGGTCTGCGTTTGCTCACCCAACCTCACCCAACCTCTCAGCCCCAAGGGTGTCCACCCTTATATCTCATCCAGCTGTGGGTCTAGATATGGTGAATCCAGGTTGCGTCACAGACTCTGAACGAATTTTGTAAGAATTTCTCTCTCTTTCACTGTCTTTGTTTTACGGGTTTTTAAAAGTAATTTATTTTTATAATGGGGTTTAGCTGCTTTTCATGGTTGTGTTTATGCGGCTTTACACCCACTTGACTCACTTCCAGACAGATATCAATACATAGGTTTTAAGATTCTTACTAGTCACATATAGTCTTGTGCGGGGAATAGGGGGTGTTGAGTCCAGTTCACTGAGCAAGGAGTAGGTCTTGTCTATTACATATTGGGTGTATGGAACGGTATCTGAGCGAATTTGAAACCCTTGTTTTATGCATCACCCCACTTCACCTTTCCTGTTAAGCAGATATAGTGCGTTTTCTAAACGTGTGACTCTGTTCTGTTTTGTAATTCAGTTCAAGTGTAGCGGTTTTTACATTCCCTCTATAAGTGATAGCTTATGATAAGTGTCTTTTTCTGTGTGACTTATTTCACTTAGAATCGTCGTACCTAACTCCACTCATCTTGCTTCTACTAGCCTTATAACATTGATTTCATGTCTGAGTGATATTCCATTGTACATAAGGACCACAACTTCTTTATCCATTTTTCTCTTTCCTGGGATATTTAAGGTGTCATGAAGTGGAGGTTCTTGTCAACAGAGCAGCCCTAAACTTTCCGGTGCCTGTGTCTTGCTGATTTTTAGTTTTTCCAATTTATACACCCATGAGTGGACGTGCCCTATGCTCCCTAAGCTGTTTTTTTCCCATGTTTCAGGACACAACGTACACTTCTCCAGAGTGGCTGTTGGCAATTTACATCCCGCCCATCAGTGTAGCAAGGCTGCCATTTCTCCATGGCCTGTCCTGCATTTCTGGTTTTGACACTTTTTGCAGCATGGCCCTTTTGACCGATGGGAAGCGAGACTTCTTTGTAGCGCTGATTTGCATTTCCAGGTTGCTTGGTTGGCCAAAAAGGGCGTATGCGTTTTTTCCTGAATATATTCAGGAAAAAACGCATACGCCCTTTTTGGCCAAGGGCATCATTGTCGACGTTTTGCCGCTTTTCATGTGCTTTAAAGGCGATTCGTATCTACCTCCTGAAATCTGTTTCCTGCAATTCTGCCTTGCTTTCAAATCCTCTTCGTTGCCTTCCCTCAATATATCTGTGGATGAGAGTTATCATTTATAACTCTGCGGGTTTGTGAATTGCAGTTTCCCTGAGCTCCATTTTTCAACTGTCTTTTTTGGGAGCTGGCCGCAAAAGCGCGGGATTGCCTCAGGCCCTATTCTGCTTCTGGGCGGCAGGCTGAGCCTGTGGTTAATTCTTCTTCCTGATGGGAAAATAGAGTGACCTGTGCCTGTCCCAACACCTAGATCTAGTCTCTCATTCGTTGCCCCTCTTCCCGTTCATCCTCAGGACAAATTGCAACCTGTAGGGAACAGGAGCTTAAAGGTGCTGATTCTCAAAGTAGGGAGATTGCTAGTAAAGTAGCTGGAATGGCGAACCCGAACACAAGGAGATGAGAAATGAGGTGCGTTTTAGAAACCTTTCAAAATCACACGGTGTACCATCTTCTGGGTTTCTCATGCATGTTTTCGACGTAGGAAGATGCCCTTGAACCTGGAGATTTGGGACCCATGAGATGGGTACCACGCAGTATTACTTTAAAGGGTCTGTGTTTGCTCACCCAAACTCACCCAACTTCTCAGCCCCAAGAGTGTCCACCCTTATGTCTCATCCAGGTGTGGGTCTAGATATGGTCAATCCAGGTTGCATCACAGCCCCTGAACGAATTTTGTAAGAATTTCTCTCTCTTTCACTGTCTTTGTTTTACAGGTTTTTAAAAGTAATTTATTTCTATAATAGGGTTTAGCTGCTTTTCATGGCTGTGTTTATGCGGCTTTACATCCACTTGACTCACTTCCAGACAGATATCAATACATAGGTTTTAAGATTCTTACTAGTCACATATATTCTTGTGCGGTGAATAGGGGGTGTTGAGTCCACTTCACTGAGCAAGGAGTAGGTCTAGTCTATTACATATTGGGTGTATGGAACGGTATCTGAGCGAATTTGAAACCCTTGTTTTATGCATCACCCCACCTCAACTTTCCCGTTAAGCTGCCATAGTTTGTTTTCTAAATGTGTGACTCTGTTCTGTTTTGTAATTCAGTTCAAGTGTAGCGGTTTTTACATTCCCTCTATAAGTGATAGCTTATGATAAGAGTCTTTTTCTGTGTGAGTTATTTCACTTAGAATCGTCGTACCTAAATCCACTCATCTTGCTTCTACTAGCCTTATGACTTTGATTTCATGTCTGAGTGATATTCCATTGTACATAAGGACCACAATTTCTTTATCCATTTTTCTCTTTCCTGGGATATTTAAGGTGTCATGAAGTGGAGGGTCTTGTCAACAGAGCAGCCCTAAACTTTGGGGTGCCGGTGTCTTCCTGCTTTTTAGTTTTCCCAATTTATACGCCCATGAGTGGACGTGCCCTATGCTCCCTAAGCTGTGTTTTTTCGATGTTTCAGGACACACCGTACACTTCTCCAGAGTGGCTGTTGGCAATTTACATCCCGCCCATCAGCGTAGCAAGGCTGCCATTTCTCCATGGCCTGTCCTACATTTCTGGTTTTGACACTTTTTGCAGCATGGCCCTTTTGACCGATGGGAAGCGAGACTTCTTTGTAGCGTTGATTTGCCTTCCAGGTTGCTAGGTTGGCCAAAAAGGGCGTATGCGTTTTTTCCTGAATATATTATGGAGAATATATTTCCTGAATATATTCCTGAATATATTCCTGAATATTCCTGAATATATATATCCTGAATATATTTCCTGAATATATTCAGGAAAAAACGCATACGCCCTTTTTGGCCAAGGGCATCATGGTCGACGTTTTGCCGCTTTTCATGTGCTTTAAAGGCGATTCGAATCTACCTCCTGAAACCTGTTTCCTGCAATTCTTCCTTGCTTTCAAATCCTCTTCGTTGCCTTCCCTCAATATATTTGTGGACGAGAGTTAACATTTATAACTCTGCAGGTTTGTGAATGGCAGTGTGTCTGGGCTCCATTTTTCAACTCGCTTTTTTGGGAGCTGGCCGCCAAAGCTTGGGATTGCCTCAGGCCCTATTCTGCTTCTGGGCGGCAGGCTGAGCCTGTGGTTAATTCTTCTTCCTGATGGGAAAATAGAGTGACCTGTGCCTGTCCCAACACCTAGATCTAGTCTCTCATTCGTTGCCCCTCTTCCCGTTCATCCTCAGGACAAATTGCAACCTGTAGGGAACAGGAGGTTAAAGGTGCTGATTCTCAAAGTAGGGAGATTGCTAGTAAAGTAGCTGGAATGGCGAACCCGAACACAAGGAGATGAGAAATGAGGTGCGTTTTAGAAACCTTTCAAAATCACACGGTGTACCATCTTCTGGGTTTCTCATGCATATTTTCGACGTAGGAAGATGCCCTTGAACCTGGAGATTTGGGACCCATGAGATGGGTACCACGCAGTATTACTTTAAAGGGTCTGTGTTTGCTCACCCAACCTCACCCAACTTCTCAGCCCCAAGAGTGTCCACCCTTATGTCTCATCCAGCTGTGAGTCTAGGTATGGTCAATCCAGGTTGCATCACACCCTCTGAACGAATTTTGTAAGAATTTCTCTCTCTTTCACTGTCTTTGTTTTACGGGTTTTTAAAAGTAATTTATTTCTATAATAAGGTTTAGCTGCTTTTCATGGCTGTGTTTATGCGGCTTTACATCCACTTGACTCACTTCCAGACAGATATCAATACATAGGTTTTAAGATTCTTACTAGTCACATATATTCTTGTGCGGTGAATAGGGGGTGTTGAATCCAGTTCACTGAGCAAGGAGTAGGTCTTGTCTATTACATATTGGGTGTATGCAACGGTATCTGAGTGAATTTGAAACCCTTGTTTTATGGATCACCGCACCTCACCTTTCCCGTTAAGCAGCCATAGTGTGTTTTCTAAACGTGTGACTCTGTTCTGTTTTGTAATTCAGTTCAAGTGTAGCGGTTTTTACATTCCCTCTATAAGTGATAGGTTATGATAAGTGTCTTTTTCTGTGTGACTTATTTCACTTAGAATCGTCATACCTAAATCCACTCTTCTTGCTTCTCCTAGCCTTATGACATTGATTTCATGTCTGAGTGATATTCCATTGTACATAAGGACCACAACTTCTTTATCCATTTTTCTCTTTCCTGGGATATTTAAGGTGTCATGAAGTGGAGGTTCTTGTCAACAGAGCAGCCCTAAACTTTGGGATGCCTGTGTCTTGCTGATTTTTAGTTTTCCCTATTTATACGCCCATGAGTGGACGTGCCCTATGCTCCCTAAGCTGTGTTTTTTCGATGTTTCAGGACACACCTTACACTTCTCCAGAGTGGCTATTGGTTATTTACATACCGCCCATCAGCGTAGCAAGGCTGCCATTTCTCCATGGCCTGTCCTGCATTTCTGGTTTTGACACTTTTTGCAGCATGGCCCTTTTGACCGATGGGAAGCGAGACTTCTTTGTAGCGCTGATTTGCCTTTCCAGGTTGCTTGGTTGGCCAAAAAGGGCGTATGCGTTTTTTCCTGAATATATTCAGGAAAAAACGCATACGCCCTTTTTGGCCAAGGGCATCATTGTCGACGTTTTGCCACCTTTCATGTGCTTTAAAGGCGATTCGAATCTACCTCCTGAAACCTGTTTCCTGCAATTCTGACTTGCTTTCAAATCCTCTTCGTTGCCTTCCCTCAATATATTTGTGGACGAGAGTTATCATTTATAAATCTGCAGGTTTGTGAATGGCAGTGCCCCTGAGCTCCATTTTTCAACTCGCTTTTTTGGGAGCTGGCCGCAAAAGCGCGGGATTGCCTCAGGCCCTATTCTGCTTCTGGGCGGCAGGCTGAGCCTGTGGTTAATTGTTCTTCCTGATGGGAAAATAGAGTGACCTGTGCCTGTCCGAACACCTAGACCTAGTCTCTCATTGGTTGCCCCTCTTCCCGTTCATCCTCAGGACAAATTGCAACCTGTAGGGAACAGGAGGTTAAAGGTACTGATTCTCCAAGTAGGGAGATTGCTAGTAAAGTAGCTGGAATGGCGAACCCGAACACAAGGAGATGAGAAATGAGGTGCGTTTTAGAAACCTTTCAAAATCACACGGTGTACCATCTTCTGGGTTTCTCATGCATGTTTTCGACGTAGGAAGATGCCCTTGAACCAGGAGATTTGGGACCCATGGGATGGGTACCACGCAGTATTACTTTAAAGGGTCTGCGTTTGCTCACCCAACCTCACCCAACCTCTCAGCCCCAAGGGTGTCCACCCTTATATCTCATCCAGCTGTGGGTCTAGATATGGTGAATCCAGGTTGCGTCACAGACTCTGAACGAATTTTGTAAGAATTTCTCTCTCTTTCACTGTCTTTGTTTTACGGGTTTTTAAAAGTAATTTATTTTTATAATGGGGTTTAGCTGCTTTTCATGGTTGTGTTTATGCGGCTTTACACCCACTTGACTCACTTCCAGACAGATATCAATACATAGGTTTTAAGATTCTTACTAGTCACATATATTCTTGTGCGGGGAATAGGGGGTGTTGAGTCCAGTTCACTGAGCAAGGAGTAGGTCTTGTCTATTACATATTGGGTGTATGGAACGGTATCTGAGCGAATTTGAAACCCTTGTTTTATGCATCACCCCACTTCACCTTTCCTGTTAAGCAGATATAGTGCGTTTTCTAAACGTGTGACTCTGTTCTGTTTTGTAATTCAGTTCAAGTGTAGCGGTTTTTACATTCCCTCTATAAGTGATAGCTTATGATAAGTGTCTTTTTCTGTGTGACTTATTTCACTTAGAATCGTCGTACCTAACTCCACTCATCTTGCTTCTACTAGCCTTATAACATTGATTTCATGTCTGAGTGATATTCCATTGTACATAAGGACCACAACTTCTTTATCCATTTTTCTCTTTCCTGGGATATTTAAGGTGTCATGAAGTGGAGGTTCTTGTCAACAGAGCAGCCCTAAACTTTCCGGTGCCTGTGTCTTGCTGATTTTTAGTTTTTCCAATTTATACACCCATGAGTGGACGTGCCCTATGCTCCCTAAGCTGTTTTTTTCCCATGTTTCAGGACACAACGTACACTTCTCCAGAGTGGCTGTTGGCAATTTACATCCCGCCCATCAGTGTAGCAAGGCTGCCATTTCTCCATGGCCTGTCCTGCATTTCTGGTTTTGACACTTTTTGCAGCATGGCCCTTTTGACCGATGGGAAGCCAGACTTCTTTGTAGCGCTGATTTGCATTTCCAGGTTGCTTGGTTGGCCAAAAAGGGCGTATGCGTTTTTTCCTGAATATATTCAGGAAAAAACGCATACGCCCTTTTTGGCCAAGGGCATCATTGTCGACGTTTTGCCGCTTTTCATGTGCTTTAAAGGCGATTCGTATCTACCTCCTGAAATCTGTTTCCTGCAATTCTGCCTTGCTTTCAAATCCTCTTCGTTGCCTTCCCTCAATATATCTGTGGATGAGAGTTATCATTTATAACTCTGCGGGTTTGTGAATTGCAGTTTCCCTGAGCTCCATTTTTCAACTGTCTTTTTTGGGAGCTGGCCGCAAAAGCGCGGGATTGCCTCAGGCCCTATTCTGCTTCTGGGCGGCAGGCTGAGCCTGTGGTTAATTCTTCTTCCTGATGGGAAAATAGAGTGACCTGTGCCTGTCCCAACACCTAGATCTAGTCTCTCATTCGTTGCCCCTCTTCCCGTTCATCCTCAGGACAAATTGCAACCTGTAGGGAACAGGAGCTTAAAGGTGCTGATTCTCAAAGTAGGGAGATTGCTAGTAAAGTAGCTGGAATGGCGAACCCGAACACAAGGAGATGAGAAATGAGGTGCGTTTTAGAAACCTTTCAAAATCACACGGTGTACCATCTTCTGGGTTTCTCATGCATGTTTTCGACGTAGGAAGATGCCCTTGAACCTGGAGATTTGGGACCCATGAGATGGGTACCACGCAGTATTACTTTAAAGGGTCTGTGTTTGCTCACCCAACCTCACCCAACTTCTCAGCCCCAAGAGTGTCCACCCTTATGTCTCATCCAGGTGTGGGTCTAGATATGGTCAATCCAGGTTGCATCACAGCCCCTGAACGAATTTTGTAAGAATTTCTCTCTCTTTCACTGTCTTTGTTTTACGGGTTTTTAAAAGTAATTTATTTCTATAATAGGGTTTAGCTGCTTTTCTTGGCTGTGTTTATGCGGCTTTACATCCACTTGACTCACTTCCAGACAGATATCAATACATAGGTTTTAAGATTCTTACTAGTCACATATATTCTTGTGCGGTGAATAGGGGGTGTTGAGTCCACTTCACTGAGCAAGGAGTAGGTCTAGTCTATTACATATTGGGTGTATGGAACGGTATCTGAGCGAATTTGAAACCCTTGTTTTATGCATCACCCCACCTCAACTTTCCCGTTAAGCTGCCATAGTTTGTTTTCTAAATGTGTGACTCTGTTCTGTTTTGTAATTCAGTTCAAGTGTAGCGGTTTTTACATTCCCTCTATAAGTGATAGCTTATGATAAGAGTCTTTTTCTGTGTGACTTATTTCACTTAGAATCGTCGTACCTAAATCCACTCATCTTGCTTCTACTAGCCTTATGACTTTGATTTCATGTGTGAGTGATATTCCATTGTACATAAGGACCACAATTTCTTTATCCATTTTTCTCTTTCCTGGGATATTTAAGGTGTCATGAAGTGGAGGGTCTTGTCAACAGAGCAGCCCTAAACTTTGGGGTGCCGGTGTCTTCCTGCTTTTTAGTTTTCCCAATTTATACGCCCATGAGTGGACGTGCCCTATGCTCCCTAAGCTGTGTTTTTTCGATGTTTCAGGACACACCGTACACTTCTCCAGAGTGGCTGTTGGCAATTTACATCCCGCCCATCAGCGTAGCAAGGCTGCCATTTCTCCATGGCCTGTCCTACATTTCTGGTTTTGACACTTTTTGCAGCATGGCCCTTTTGACCGATGGGAAGCGAGACTTCTTTGTAGCGTTGATTTGCCTTCCAGGTTGCTAGGTTGGCCAAAAAGGGCGTATGCGTTTTTTCCTGAATATATTATGGAGAATATATTTCCTGAATATATTCCTGAATATATTCCTGAATATTCCTGAATATATATATCCTGAATATATTTCCTGAATATATTCAGGAAAAAACGCATACGCCCTTTTTGGCCAAGGGCATCATGGTCGACGTTTTGCCGCTTTTCATGTGCTTTAAAGGCGATTCGAATCTACCTCCTGAAACCTGTTTCCTGCAATTCTTCCTTGCTTTCAAATCCTCTTCGTTGCCTTCCCTCAATATATTTGTGGACGAGAGTTAACATTTATAACTCTGCAGGTTTGTGAATGGCAGTGTGTCTGGGCTCCATTTTTCAACTCGCTTTTTTGGGAGCTGGCCGCCAAAGCTTGGGATTGCCTCAGGCCCTATTCTGCTTCTGGGCGGCAGGCTGAGCCTGTGGTTAATTCTTCTTCCTGATGGGAAAATAGAGTGACCTGTGCCTGTCCCAACACCTAGATCTAGTCTCTCATTCGTTGCCCCTCTTCCCGTTCATCCTCAGGACAAATTGCAACCTGTAGGGAACAGGAGGTTAAAGGTGCTGATTCTCAAAGTAGGGAGATTGCTAGTAAAGTAGCTGGAATGGCGAACCCGAACACAAGGAGATGAGAAATGAGGTGCGTTTTAGAAACCTTTCAAAATCACACGGTGTACCATCTTCTGGGTTTCTCATGCATATTTTCGACGTAGGAAGATGCCCTTGAACCTGGAGATTTGGGACCCATGAGATGGGTACCACGCAGTATTACTTTAAAGGGTCTGTGTTTGCTCACCCAACCTCACCCAACTTCTCAGCCCCAAGAGTGTCCACCCTTATGTCTCATCCAGCTGTGAGTCTAGGTATGGTCAATCCAGGTTGCATCACACCCTCTGAACGAATTTTGTAAGAATTTCTCTCTCTTTCACTGTCTTTGTTTTACGGGTTTTTAAAAGTAATTTATTTCTATAATAAGGTTTAGCTGCTTTTCATGGCTGTGTTTATGCGGCTTTACATCCACTTGACTCACTTCCAGACAGATATCAATACATAGGTTTTAAGATTCTTACTAGTCACATATATTCTTGTGCGGTGAATAGGGGGTGTTGAATCCAGTTCACTGAGCAAGGAGTAGGTCTTGTCTATTACATATTGGGTGTATGCAACGGTATCTGAGTGAATTTGAAACCCTTGTTTTATGGATCACCGCACCTCACCTTTCCCGTTAAGCAGCCATAGTGTGTTTTCTAAACGTGTGACTCTGTTCTGTTTTGTAATTCAGTTCAAGTGTAGCGGTTTTTACATTCCCTCTATAAGTGATAGGTTATGATAAGTGTCTTTTTCTGTGTGACTTATTTCACTTAGAATCGTCATACCTAAATCCACTCTTCTTGCTTCTCCTAGCCTTATGACATTGATTTCATGTCTGAGTGATATTCCATTGTACATAAGGACCACAACTTCTTTATCCATTTTTCTCTTTCCTGGGATATTTAAGGTGTCATGAAGTGGAGGTTCTTGTCAACAGAGCAGCCCTAAACTTTGGGATGCCTGTGTCTTGCTGATTTTTTGTTTTCCCTATTTATACGCCCATGAGTGGACGTGCCCTATGCTCCCTAAGCTGTGTTTTTTCGATGTTTCAGGACACACCTTACACTTCTCCAGAGTGGCTATTGGTTATTTACATACCGCCCATCAGCGTAGCAAGGCTGCCATTTCTCCATGGCCTGTCCTGCATTTCTGGTTTTGACACTTTTTGCAGCATGGCCCTTTTGACCGATGGGAAGCGAGACTTCTTTGTAGCGCTGATTTGCCTTTCCAGGTTGCTTGGTTGGCCAAAAAGGGCGTATGCGTTTTTTCCTGAATATATTCAGGAAAAAACGCATACGCCCTTTTTGGCCAAGGGCATCATTGTCGACGTTTTGCCACCTTTCATGTGCTTTAAAGGCGATTCGAATCTACCTCCTGAAACCTGTTTCCTGCAATTCTGACTTGCTTTCAAATCCTCTTCGTTGCCTTCCCTCAATATATTTGTGGACGAGAGTTATCATTTATAAATCTGCAGGTTTGTGAATGGCAGTGCCCCTGAGCTCCATTTTTCAACTCGCTTTTTTGGGAGCTGGCCGCAAAAGCGCGGGATTGCCTCAGGCCCTATTCTGCTTCTGGGCGGCAGGCTGAGCCTGTGGTTAATTGTTCTTCCTGATGGGAAAATAGAGTGACCTGTGCCTGTCCGAACACCTAGACCTAGTCTCTCATTGGTTGCCCCTCTTCCCGTTCATCCTGAGGACAAATTGCAACCTGTAGGGAACAGGAGGTTAAAGGTACTGATTCTCCAAGTAGGGAGATTGCTAGTAAAGTAGCTGGAATGGCGAACCCGAACACAAGGAGATGAGAAATGAGGTGCGTTTTAGAAACCTTTCAAAATCACAAGGTGTACCATCTTCTGGGTTTCTCATGCATGTTTTCGACGTAGGAAGATGCCCTTGAACCAGGAGATTTGGGACCCATGGGATGGGTACCACGCAGTATTACTTTAAAGGGTCTGCGTTTGCTCACCCAACCTCACCCAACCTCTCAGCCCCAAGGGTGTCCACCCTTATATCTCATCCAGTTGTGGGTCTAGATATGGTCAATCCAGGTTGCGTCACAGACTCTGAACGAATTTTGTAAGAATTTCTCTCTCTTTCACTGTCTTTGTTTTACGGGTTTTTAAAAGTAATTTATTTTTATAATGGGGTTTAGCTGCTTTTCATGGTTGTGTTTATGCGGCTTTACACCCACTTGACTCACTTCCAGACAGATATCAATACATAGGTTTTAAGATTCTTACTAGTCACATATATTCTTGTGCGGGGAATAGGGGGTGTTGAGTCCAGTTCACTGAGCAAGGAGTAGGTCTTGTCTATTACATATTGGGTGTATGGAACGGTATCTGAGCGAATTTGAAACCCTTGTTTTATGCATCACCCCACTTCACCTTTCCTGTTAAGCAGATATAGTGCGTTTTCTAAACGTGTGACTCTGTTCTGTTTTGTAATTCAGTTCAAGTGTAGCGGTTTTTACATTCCCTCTATAAGTGATAGCTTATGATAAGTGTCTTTTTCTGTGTGACTTATTTCACTTAGAATCGTCGTACCTAACTCCACTCATCTTGCTTCTACTAGCCTTATAACATTGATTTCATGTCTGAGTGATATTCCATTGTACATAAGGACCACAACTTCTTTATCCATTTTTCTCTTTCCTGGGATATTTAAGGTGTCATGAAGTGGAGGTTCTTGTCAACAGAGCAGCCCTAAACTTTCCGGTGCCTGTGTCTTGCTGATTTTTAGTTTTTCCAATTTATACACCCATGAGTGGACGTGCCCTATGCTCCCTAAGCTGTTTTTTTCCCATGTTTCAGGACACAACGTACACTTCTCCAGAGTGGCTGTTGGCAATTTACATCCCGCCCATCAGTGTAGCAAGGCTGCCATTTCTCCATGGCCTGTCCTGCATTTCTGGTTTTGACACTTTTTGCAGCATGGCCCTTTTGACCGATGGGAAGCGAGACTTCTTTGTAGCACTGATTTGCATTTCCATGTTGCTTGGTTGGCCAAAAAGGGCGTATGCGTTTTTTCCTGAATATATTCAGGAAAAAACGCATACGCCCTTTTTGGCCAAGGGCATCATTGTCGACGTTTTGCCGCTTTTCATGTGCTTTAAAGGCGATTCGTATCTACCTCCTGAAATCTGTTTCCTGCAATTCTGCCTTGCTTTCAAATCCTCTTCGTTGCCTTCCCTCAATATATCTGTGGATGAGAGTTATCATTTATAACTCTGCGGGTTTGTGAATTGCAGTTTCCCTGAGCTCCATTTTTCAACTGTCTTTTTTGGGAGCTGGCCGCAAAAGCGCGGGATTGCCTCAGGCCCTATTCTGCTTCTGGGCAGCAGGCTGAGTCTGTGGTTAATTCTTCTTCCTGTTGGGAAAATAGAGTGACTTGTGCCTGTCCCAACACCTAGATCTAGTCTCTCATTGGTTGCCCCTCTTCCCGTTCATCCTCAGGACAAATTGCAACCTGTAGGGAACAGGAGGATAAGGTGCTGATTCTCCAAGTAGGGAGATTGCTAGTAAAGTAGCTGGAATGGTGAAACCGAGCACAAGGAGATGAGAAATGAGGTGCGTTTTAGAAACCTTTCAAAATCACACGGTGTACCATCTTCTGGGTTTCTCATGCATGTTTTCGATGTAGGAAGATGCCCTTGAACCTGGAGATTTGGGACCCATGGGATGGGTATCTCGCAGTATTACTTTAAAAGGTCTGCGTTTGCTCACCCAACCTCACCCAACCTCTCAGCCCCAAGAGTGTCCACCCTTATGTCTCATCCAGTTTTGGGTCTGGATATGGTCAATCCAGGTTGCATCACAGCCTCTGAACGAATTTTGTAAGAATTTCTCTCTCTTTCACTGTCTTTGTTTTACGGGTTTTTAAAAGTAATTTATTTTTATAATGGGGTTTAGCTGCTTTTCATGGTTGTGTTTATGCGGCTTTACACCCACTTGACTCACTTCCAGACAGATATCAATACATAGGTTTTAAGATTTATACTAGTCACATATATTCTTGTGCGGGGAATAGGGGGTGTTGAGTCCAGTTCACTGAGCAAGGAGTAGGTCTTGTCTATTACATATTGGGTGTATGGAACGGGATCTGAGCGAATTTGAAACCCTTGTTTTATGCATCACCCCACTTCACCTTTCCCGTTAAGCACCCATAGTGTGTTTTCTAAATGTGAGACTCTGTTCTGTTTGTCATTCAGTTCAAGTGTAGCGGTTTTTACATTCCCTCTATAAGTGATAGCTTATGATAAGAGTCTTTTTCTGTGTGACTTATTTCACTTAGAATCGTCGTACCTAAATCCACTCATCTTGCTTCTACTAGCCTTATGTCTTTGATTTCATGTCTGAGTGATATTCCATTGTACATAAGGACCACAACTTCTTTATCCATTTTTCTCTTTCCTGGGATATTTAAGGTGTCATGAAGTGGAGGTTCTTGTCAACCGAGCAGCCCTAAACTTTGAGGTGCCGTTGTCTTGCTGCTTTTTAGTTTTCCCAATTTATACGCCCATGAGTGGACGTGCCCTATGCTCCGTAAGCTGTGTTTTTTCGATGTTTCAGGACACACAGTACACTTCTCCAGAGTGGCTGTTGGCAATTTACATCCCGCCCATCAGCGTAGCAAGGCTGTCATTTCTCCATGGCCTGTCCTGCATTTCTGGTTTTGACACTTTTTGTAGCATGGCCCTTTTGACCGATGGGAAGCGAGACTTCTTTGTAGCGCTGATTTGCCTTTCCAGGTTGTTTGGTTTGCCAAAAAGGGCGTATGCGTTTTTTCCTGAATATATTCAGGAAAAAACGCATACGCCCTTTTTGGCCAAGGGCATCATTGTCGACGTTTTGCGACTTTTCATGTGCTTTAAATTGATTCGAATCTACCTCCTGAAATTCGTTTCCTGCAATTCTGCCTTGCTTTCAAATCCTCTTCGTTGCCTTCCCTCAATATATTTGTGGACGAGAGTTATCATTTATAACTCTGCGGATTTGTGAATGGCAGTGTCTCTGGGCTCCATTTTTCAACTCGCTTTTTTGGGAGCTGGCCGCAAAAGCGTGGGATTGCCTCAGGCCCTATTCTGCTTCTGGGCGTCAGTCTGAGCCTGTGGTTAATTCTTCTTCCTGAATGGAAAATAGAGTGACCTGTGCCTGTCCCAACACCTAGATCTAGTCTCTCATTGGTTGCCCCTCTTCCCGTTCATCCTCAGGACAAATTGCAATCTGTAGTGAACAGGAGGTTAAAGGTGCTGATTCTCCAAGTAGGGAGATTGCTAGTAAAGTAGCTGGAATGGCAAACCCGAACACAAGGAGATGAGAAATGAGGTGCGTTTTAGAAACCTTTCAAAATCACACGGTGTACCATCTTCTGGGTTTCTCATGCATGTTTTTGACGTAGTAAGATTCCCTTGAACCTGGAGATTTGGGTCCCATGTGATGGGTACCACGCAGTATTACTTTAAAGGGTCTGCGTTTTCTCACCCAATCTCACCCAACCTCTCAGCCCCAGGAGTGTCCACCCTTATGTCTCATCCAGCTGTGGGTCAAGATATGGTCAATCCAGGTTGCATCACAGCCCCTGAACGTATTGTGTAAGAATTTCTCTCTCTTTCACTGTCTTTGTTTACGGGTTTTTAAAAGTAATTTATTTTTATAATGGGGTTTAGCTGCTTTTCACGGCTGTGTTTATGCGGCTTTACACCCACTTGACTCACTTCCAGACAGATATCAATACATAGGTTTTAAGATTCTTACTAGTCACATATATTCTTGTGCGGTGAATAGGGGGTGTTGAGTCCAGTTCACTGAGCAAGGAGTAGGTCTTCTCTATTACATATTGAGTGTATGGAACGGTATCTGCGTGAATTTGAAACCCTTGTTTTATGCATCACCCCACCTCACCTTTACCTTTAAGCAGCCATAGTGTGTTTTCTAAACGTGTGACTCTGTTCTGTTTTGTAATTCAGTTCAAGTGTAGCGGTTTTTACATTCCCTCTATAAGTGATAGCTTATGATAAGTGTCTTTTTCTGTGTGACTTATTTCACTTAGTTCAAGTGTAGCGGTTTTTACATTCCCTCTATAAGTGATAGCTTATGATAAGTGTCTTTTTCTGTGTGACTTATTTCACTTAGAATCGTCGTACCTAACTCCACTCATCTTGCTTCTACTAGCCTTATGACATTGATTTCATGTCTGAGTGATATTCCATTGTACATAAGGACCACAACTTCTTTATCCATTTTTCTCTTTCCTGGGATATTTAAGGTGTCATGAAGTGGAGGGTCTTGTCAACAGAGCAGCCCTAAACTTTGGGGTGCCGGTGTCTTCCTGCTTTTTAGTTTTCCCAATTTATACGCCCATGAGTGGACGTGCCCTATGCTCCCTAAGCTGTGTTTTTTCGATGTTTCAGGACACACCGTACACGTCTCCAGAGTGGCTGTTGGCTATTTACATCCCGCCCATCAGCATAGCAAGGCTGCCATTTCTCCATGGCCTGTCCTGCATTTCTGCTTTTGACACTTTTTGCAGCATGGCCCTTTTGACCGATGGGAAGCGAGACTTCTTTGTAGCGTTGATTTGCCTTCCAGGTTGCTAGGTTGGCCAAAAAGGGCGTATGCGTTTTTTCCTGAATATATTATGGAGAATATATTTCCTGAATATATTCCTGAATATATTCCTGAATATTCCTGAATATATATATCCTGAATATATTTCCTGAATATATTCAGGAAAAAACGCATACGCCCTTTTTGACCAAGGGCATCATGGTCGACGTTTTGCCGCTTTTCATGTGCTTTAAAGGCGATTCGAATCTACCTCCTGAAACCTGTTTCCTGCAATTCTGCCTTGCTTTCAAATCCTCTTCGTTGCCTTCCCTCAATATATTTGTGGACGAGAGTTAACATTTATAACTCTGCGGGTTTGTGAATGGCAGTGTCTCTGGGCTCCATTTTTCAACTCGCTGTTTTGGGAGCTGGCCGCAAAACCGCGGGATTGCCTCAGGCCCTATTCTGCTTCTGGGCGGCAGGCTGAGCCTGTGGTTAATTCTTCTTCCTGATGGGAAAATAGAGTGACCTGTGCCTGTCCCAACACCTAGATCTAGTCTCTCATTGGTTGCCCCTCTTCCCGTTCATCCTCAGGACAAATTGTAACCTGTAGGGAACAGGAGCTTAATGGTGCTGATTCTCCAAGTAGGGAGATTGCTAGTAAAGTAGCTGGAATGGCGAAACCAAGCACAAGGAGATGAGAAATGAGGTGCGTTTTAGAAACCTTTCAAAATCACACGGTGTACCATCTTCTGGGTTTCTCATGCATGTTTTCGATGTAGGAAGATGCCCTTGAACCTGGAGATTTGGGACCCATGGGATGGGTACCACGCAGTATTACTTTAAAGGGTCTGCGTTTGCTCACCCAACCTCACCCAACCTCTCAGCCCCAAGAGTGTCCACCCTTATGTCTCATCCAGGTGTGGGTCTAGATTTGGTCAATCCAGGTTGCATCACAGCCTCTGAACGAATTTTGTAAGAATTTCTCTCTCTTTCACTGTCTTTGTTTTACGGGTTTTTAAAAGTAATTTATTTTTATAATGGGGTTTAGCTGCTTTTCATGGTTGTGTTTATGCGGCTTTACACCCACTTGACTCACTTCCAGACAGATATCAATACATAGGTTTTAAGATTCTTACTAGTCACATATATTCTTGTGCGGGAAATAGGGGGTGTTGAGTCCAGTTCACTGAGCAAGGAGTAGGTCTTGTCTATTACATATTGGGTGTATGGAACGGTATCTGAGCGAATTTGAAACCCTTGTTTTATGCATCTCCCCACCTCACCTTTACTGTTAAGCAGATATAGTGTGTTTTCTAAACGTGTGACTCTGTTCTGTTTTGTAATTCAGTTCAAGTGTAGCGGTTTTTACATTCCCTCTATAAGTGATAGCTTATGATAAGTGTCTTTTTCTGTGTGACTTATTTCACTTAGAATCGTCGTACCTAACTCCACTCATCTTGCTTCTACTAGCCTTATAACATTGATTTCATGTCTGAGTGATATTCCATTGTACATAAGGACCACAACTTCTTTATCCATTTTTCTCTTTCCTGGGATATTTAAGGTGTCATGAAGTGGAGGTTCTTGTCAACAGAGCAGCCCTAAACTTTCCGGTGCCTGTGTCTTGCTGATTTTTAGTTTTTCCAATTTATACACCCATGAGTGGACGTGCCCTATGCTCCCTAAGCTGTTTTTTTCCCATGTTTCAGGACACAACGTACACTTCTCCAGAGTGGCTGTTGGCAATTTACATCCCGCCCATCAGTGTAGCAAGGCTGCCATTTCTCCATGGCCTGTCCTGCATTTCTGGTTTTGACACTTTTTGCAGCATGGCCCTTTTCACCGATGGGAAGCGAGACTTCTTTGTAGCGCTGATTTGCCTTTCCAGGTTGCTTGGTTGGCCAAAAAGGGCGTATGCGTTTTTTCCTGAATATATTCAGGAAAAAACGCATACGCCCTTTTTGGCCAAGGGCATCATTGTCGACGTTTTGCCGCTTTTCATGTGCTTTAAAGGCGATTCGTATCTACCTCCTGAAATCTGTTTCCTGCAATTCTGCCTTGCTTTCAAATCCTCTTCGTTGCCTTCCCTCAATATATCTGTGGATGAGAGTTATCATTTATAACTCTGCGGGTTTGTGAATTGCAGTTTCCCTGAGCTCCATTTTTCAACTGTCTTTTTTGGGAGCTGGCCGCAAAAGCGCGGGATTGCCTCAGGCCCTATTCTGCTTCTGGGTGGCAGGCTGAGCCTGTGGTTAATTCTTCTTCCTGTTGGGAAAATAGAGTGACCTGTGCCTGTCCCAACACCTAGATCTAGTCTCTCATTGGTTGCCCCTCTTCCCGTTCATCCTCAGGACAAATTGCAACCTGTAGGGAACAGGAGGTTAAAGGTGCTGATTCTCCAAGTAGGGAGATTGCTAGTAAAGTAGCTGGAATGGCGAAACCGAGCTCAAGGAGATGAGAAATGAGGTGCGTTTTAGAAACCTTTCAAAATCACACGGTGTACCATCTTCTGGGTTTCTCATGCATGTTTTCGATGTAGGAAGATGCCCTTGAACCTGGAGATTTGGGACCCATGGGATGGGTACCATGCAGTATTACTTTAAAGGGTCTGCGTTTGCTCACCCAACCTCACCCAACCTCTCAGCCCCAAGAGTGTCCACCCTTATGTCTCATCCAGCTGTGGGTCTAGATATGGTCAATCCAGGTTGCATCACAGCCTCTGAACGAATTTGGTAAGAATTTCTCTCTCTTTCACTGTCTTTGTTTTACGGGTTTTTAAAAGTAATTTATTTCTATAATGGGGTTTAGCTGCTTTTCACGGCTGTGTTTATGCAGCTTTACACCCACTTGACTCACTTCCAGACAGATATCAATACATAGGTTTTAAGATTTATACTAGTCACATATATTCTTGTGCGGGGAATAGGGGGTGTTGAGTCCAGTTCACTGAGCAAGGAGTAGGTCTTGTCTATTACATATTGGGTGTATGGAACGGGATCTGAGCGAATTTGAAACCCTTGTTTTATGCATCACCCCACTTCACCTTTCCCGTTAAGCACCCATAGTGTGTTTTCTAAATGTGAGACTCTGTTCTGTTTGTCATTCAGTTCAAGTGTAGCGGTTTTTACATTCCCTCTATAAGTGATAGCTTATGATAAGAGTCTTTTTCTGTGTGACTTATTTCACTTAGAATCGTCGTACCTAAATCCACTCATCTTGCTTCTACTAGCCTTATGTCTTTGATTTCATGTCTGAGTGATATTCCATTGTACATAAGGACCACAACTTCTTTATCCATTTTTCTCTTTCCTGGGATATTTAAGGTGTCATGAAGTGGAGGTTCTTGTCAACAGAGCAGCCCTAAACTTTGAGGTGCCGTTGTCTTGCTGCTTTTTAGTTTTCCCAATTTATACGCCCATGAGTGGACGTGCCCTATGCTCCCTAAGCTGTGTTTTTTCGATGTTTCAGGACACACAGTACACTTCTCCAGAGTGGCTGTTGGCAATTTACATCCCGCCCATCAGCGTAGCAAGGCTGTCATTTCTCCATGGCCTGTCCTGCATTTCTGGTTTTGACACTTTTTGTAGCATGGCCCTTTTGACCGATGGGAAGCGAGACTTCTTTGTAGCGCTGATTTGCCTTTCCAGGTTGTTTGGTTGGCCAAAAAGGGCGTATGCGTTTTTTCCTGAATATATTCAGGAAAAAACGCATACGCCCTTTTTGGCCAAGGGCATCATTGTCGACGTTTTGCGACTTTTCATGTGCTTTAAATTGATTCGAATCTACCTCCTGAAATTCGTTTCCTGCAATTCTGCCTTGCTTTCAAATCCTCTTCGTTGCCTTCCCTCAATATATTTGTGGACGAGAGTTATCATTTATAACTCTGCGGATTTGTGAATGGCAGTGTCTCTGGGCTCCATTTTTCAACTCGCTTTTTTGGGAGCTGGCCGCAAAAGCGTGGGATTGCCTCAGGCCCTATTCTGCTTCTGGGCGTCAGTCTGAGCCTGTGGTTAATTCTTCTTCCTGAATGGAAAATAGAGTGACCTGTGCCTGTCCCAACACCTAGATCTAGTCTCTCATTGGTTGCCCCTCTTCCCGTTCATCCTCAGGACAAATTGCAATCTGTAGTGAACAGGAGGTTAAAGGTGCTGATTCTCCAAGTAGGGAGATTGCTAGTAAAGTAGCTGGAATGGCAAACCCGAACACAAGGAGATGAGAAATGAGGTGCGTTTTAGAAACCTTTCAAAATCACACGGTGTACCATCTTCTGGGTTTCTCATGCATGTTTTTGACGTAGTAAGATGCCCTTGAACCTGGAGATTTGGGACCCATGTGATGGGTACCACGCAGTATTACTTTAAAGGGTCTGCGTTTTCTCACCCAATCTCACCCAACCTCTCAGCCCCAGGAGTGTCCACCCTTATGTCTCATCCTGCTGTGGGTCAAGATATGGTCAATCCAGGTTGCATAACAGCCCCTGAACGTATTGTGTAAGAATTTCTCTCTCTTTCACTGTCTTTGTTTACGGGTTTTTAAAAGTAATTTATTTTTATAATGGGGTTTAGCTGCTTTTCACGGCTGTGTTTATGCGGCTTTACACCCACTTGACTCACTTCCAGACAGATATCAATACATAGGTTTTAAGATTCTTACTAGTCACATATATTCTTGTGCGGTGAATAGGGGGTGTTGAGTCCAGTTCACTGAGCAAGGAGTAGGTCTTCTCTATTACATATTGAGTGTATGGAACGGTATCTGCGCGAATTTGAAACCCTTGTTTTATGCATCACCCCACCTCACCTTTCCCTTTAAGCAGCCATAGTGTGTTTTCTAAACGTGTGACTCTGTTCTGTTTTGTAATTCAGTTCAAGTGTAGCGGTTTTTACATTCCCTCTATAAGTGATAGCTTATGATAAGTGTCTTTTTCTGTGTGACTTATTTCACTTAGAATCGTCGTACCTAACTCCACTCATCTTGCTTCTACTAGCCTTATGACATTGATTTCATGTCTGAGTGATATTCCATTGTACATAAGGACCACAACTTCTTTATCCATTTTTCTCTTTCCTGGGATATTTAAGGTGTCATGAAGTGGAGGTTCTTGTCAACAGAGCAGCCCTAACCTTTGGTATGCCTGTGTCTTGCTGATTTTTAGTTTTCCCAATTTATACGCCCATGAGTGGACGTGCCCTATGCTCCCTAAGCTGTGTTTTTTCGATGTTTCAGGACACACCGTACACGTCTCCAGAGTGGCTGTTGGCTATTTACATCCCGCCCATCAGCATAGCAAGGCTGCCATTTCTCCATGGCCTGTCCTGCATTTCTGCTTTTGACACTTTTTGCAGCATGGCCCTTTTGACCGATGGGAAGCGAGACTTCTTTGTAGCGTTGATTTGCCTTCCAGGTTGCTAGGTTGGCCAAAAAGGGCGTATGCGTTTTTCCTGAATATATTATGGAGAATATATTTCCTGAATATATTCCTGAATATATTCCTGAATATTCCTGAATATATATATCCTGAATATATTTCCTGAATATATTCAGGAAAAAACGCATACGCCCTTTTTGACCAAGGGCATCATGGTCGACGTTTTGCCGCTTTTCATGTGCTTTAAAGGCGATTCGAATCTACCTCCTGAAACCTGTTTCCTGCAATTCTGCCTTGCTTTCAAATCCTCTTCGTTGCCTTCCCTCAATATATCTGTGGATGAGAGTTATCATTTATAACTCTGCGGGTTTGTGAATTGCAGTTTCCCTGAGCTCCATTTTTCAACTGTCTTTTTTGGGAGCTGGCCGCAAAAGCGCGGGATTGCCTCAGGCCCTATTCTGCTTCTGGGCAGCAGGCTGAGTCTGTGGTTAATTCTTCTTCCTGTTGGGAAAATAGAGTGACTTGTGCCTGTCCCAACACCTAGATCTAGTCTCTCATTGGTTGCCCCTCTTCCCGTTCATCCTCAGGACAAATTGCAACCTGTAGGGAACAGGAGGATAAGGTGCTGATTCTCCAAGTAGGGAGATTGCTAGTAAAGTAGCTGGAATGGTGAAACCGAGCACAAGGAGATGAGAAATGAGGTGCGTTTTAGAAACCTTTCAAAATCACACGGTGTACCATCTTCTGGGTTTCTCATGCATGTTTTCGATGTAGGAAGATGCCCTTGAACCTGGAGATTTGGGACCCATGGGATGGGTACCTCGCAGTATTACTTTAAAAGGTCTGCGTTTGCTCACCCAACCTCACCCAACCTCTCAGCCCCAAGAGTGTCCACCCTTATGTCTCATCCAGGTTTGGGTCTGGATATGGTCAATCCAGGTTGCATCACAGCCTCTGAACGAATTTTGTAAGAATTTCTCTCTCTTTCACTGTCTTTGTTTTACGGGTTTTTAAAAGTAATTTATTTTTATAATGGGGTTTAGCTGCTTTTCATGGTTGTGTTTATGCGGCTTTACACCCACTTGACTCACTTCCAGACAGATATCAATACATAGGTTTTAAGATTTATACTAGTCACATATATTCTTGTGCGGGGAATAGGGGGTGTTGAGTCCAGTTCACTGAGCAAGGAGTAGGTCTTGTCTATTACATATTGGGTGTATGGAACGGGATCTGAGCGAATTTGAAACCCTTGTTTTATGCATCACCCCACTTCACCTTTCCCGTTAAGCACCCATAGTGTGTTTTCTAAATGTGAGACTCTGTTCTGTTTGTCATTCAGTTCAAGTGTAGCGGTTTTTACATTCCCTCTATAAGTGATAGCTTATGATAAGAGTCTTTTTCTGTGTGACTTATTTCACTTAGAATCGTCGTACCTAAATCCACTCATCTTGCTTCTACTAGCCTTATGTCTTTGATTTCATGTCTGAGTGATATTCCATTGTACATAAGGACCACAACTTCTTTATCCATTTTTCTCTTTCCTGGGATATTTAAGGTGTCATGAAGTGGAGGTTCTTGTCAACAGAGCAGCCCTAAACTTTGAGGTGCCGTTGTCTTGCTGCTTTTTAGTTTTCCCAATTTATACGCCCATGAGTGGACGTGCCCTATGCTCCCTAAGCTGTGTTTTTTCGATGTTTCAGGACACACAGTACACTTCTCCAGAGTGGCTGTTGGCAATTTACATCCCGCCCATCAGCGTAGCAAGGCTGTCATTTCTCCATGGCCTGTCCTGCATTTCTGGTTTTGACACTTTTTGTAGCATGGCCCTTTTGACCGATGGGAAGCGAGACTTCTTTGTAGCGCTGATTTGCCTTTCCAGGTTGTTTGGTTGGCCAAAAAGGGCGTATGCGTTTTTTCCTGAATATATTCAGGAAAAAACGCATACGCCCTTTTTGGCCAAGGGCATCATTGTCGACGTTTTGCGACTTTTCATGTGCTTTAAATTGATTCGAATCTACCTCCTGAAATTCGTTTCCTGCAATTCTGCCTTGCTTTCAAATCCTCTTCGTTGCCTTCCCTCAATATATTTGTGGACGAGAGTTATCATTTATAACTCTGCGGATTTGTGAATGGCAGTGTCTCTGGGCTCCATTTTTCAACTCGCTTTTTTGGGAGCTGGCCGCAAAAGCGTGGGATTGCCTCAGGCCCTATTCTGCTTCTGGGCGTCAGTCTGAGCCTGTGGTTAATTCTTCTTCCTGAATGGAAAATAGAGTGACCTGTGCCTGTCCCAACACCTAGATCTAGTCTCTCATTGGTTGCCCCTCTTCCCGTTCATCCTCAGGACAAATTGCAATCTGTAGTGAACAGGAGGTTAAAGGTGCTGATTCTCCAAGTAGGGAGATTGCTAGTAAAGTAGCTGGAATGGCAAACCCGAACACAAGGAGATGAGAAATGAGGTGCGTTTTAGAAACCTTTCAAAATCACACGGTGTACCATCTTCTGGGTTTCTCATGCATGTTTTTGACGTAGTAAGATGCCCTTGAACCTGGAGATTTGGGACCCATGTGATGGGTACCACGAAGTATTACTTTAAAGGGTCTGCGTTTTCTCACCCAATCTCACCCAACCTCTCAGCCCCAGGAGTGTCCACCCTTATGTCTCATCCAGCTGTGGGTCAAGATATGGTCAATCCAGGTTGCATCACAGCCCCTGAACGTATTGTGTAAGAATTTCTCTCTCTTTCACTGTCTTTGTTTACGGGTTTTTAAAAGTAATTTATTTTTATAATGGGGTTTAGCTGCTTTTCACGGCTGTGTTTATGCGGCTTTACACCCACTTGACTCACTTCCAGACAGATATCAATACATAGGTTTTAAGATTCTTACTAGTCACATATATTCTTGTGCGGTGAATAGGGGGTGTTGAGTCCAGTTCACTGAGCAAGGAGTAGGTCTTCTCTATTACATATTGAGTGTATGGAACGGTATCTGCGTGAATTTGAAACCCTTGTTTTATGCATCACCCCACCTCACCTTTCCCTTTAAGCAGCCATAGTGTGTTTTCTAAACGTGTGACTCTGTTCTGTTTTGTAATTCAGTTCAAGTGTAGCGGTTTTTACATTCCCTCTATAAGTGATAGCTTATGATAAGTGTCTTTTTCTGTGTGACTTATTTCACTTAGAATCGTCGTACCTAACTCCACTCATCTTGCTTCTACTAGCCTTATGACATTGATTTCATGTCTGAGTGATATTCCATTGTACATAAGGACCACAACTTCTTTATCCATTTTTCTCTTTCCTGGGATATTTAAGGTGTCATGAAGTGGAGGTTCTTGTCAACAGAGCAGCCCTAACCTTTGGTATGCCTGTGTCTTGCTGATTTTTAGTTTTCCCAATTTATACGCCCATGAGTGGACGTGCCCTATGCTCCCTAAGCTGTGTTTTTTCGATGTTTCAGGACACACCGTACACGTCTCCAGAGTGGCTGTTGGCTATTTACATCCCGCCCATCAGCATAGCAAGGCTGCCATTTCTCCATGGCCTGTCCTGCATTTCTGCTTTTGACACTTTTTGCAGCATGGCCCTTTTGACCGATGGGAAGCGAGACTTCTTTGTAGCGTTGATTTGCCTTCCAGGTTGCTAGGTTGGCCAAAAAGGGCGTATGCGTTTTTTCCTGAATATATTATGGAGAATATATTTCCTGAATATATTCCTGAATATATTCCTGAATATTCCTGAATATATATATCCTGAATATATTTCCTGAATATATTCAGGAAAAAACGCATACGCCCTTTTTGACCAAGGGCATCATGGTCGACGTTTTGCCGCTTTTCATGTGCTTTAAAGGCGATTCGAATCTACCTCCTGAAACCTGTTTCCTGCAATTCTGCCTTGCTTTCAAATCCTCTTCGTTGCCTTCCCTCAATATATTTGTGGACGAGAGTTAACATTTATAACTCTGCGGGTTTGTGAATGGCAGTGTCTCTGGGCTCCATTTTTCAACTCGCTGTTTTGGGAGCTGGCCGCAAAACCGCGGGATTGCCTCAGGCCCTATTCTGCTTCTGGGCGGCAGGCTGAGCCTGTGGTTAATTCTTCTTCCTGATGGGAAAATAGAGTGACCTGTGCCTGTCCCAACACCTAGATCTAGTCTCTCATTGGTTGCCCCTCTTCCCGTTCATCCTCAGGACAAATTGTAACCTGTAGGGAACAGGAGCTTAATGGTGCTGATTCTCCAAGTAGGGAGATTGCTAGTAAAGTAGCTGGAATGGCGAAACCAAGCACAAGGAGATGAGAAATGAGGTGCGTTTTAGAAACCTTTCAAAATCACACGGTGTACCATCTTCTGGGTTTCTCATGCATGTTTTCGATGTAGGAAGATGCCCTTGAACCTGGAGATTTGGGACCCATGGGATGGGTACCACGCAGTATTACTTTAAAGGGTCTGCGTTTGCTCACCCAACCTCACCCAACCTCTCAGCCCCAAGAGTGTCCACCCTTATGTCTCATCCAGGTGTGGGTCTAGATTTGGTCAATCCAGGTTGCATCACAGCCTCTGAACGAATTTTGTAAGAATTTCTCTCTCTTTCACTGTCTTTGTTTTACGGGTTTTTAAAAGTAATTTATTTTTATAATGGGGTTTAGCTGCTTTTCATGGTTGTGTTTATGCAGCTTTACACCCACTTGACTCACTTCCAGACAGATATCAATACATAGGTTTTAAGATTCTTACTAGTCACATATATTCTTGTGCGGGAAATAGGGGGTGTTGAGTCCAGTTCACTGAGCAAGGAGTAGGTCTTGTCTATTACATATTGGGTGTATGGAACGGTATCTGAGCGAATTTAAAACCCTTGTTTTATGCATCTCCCCACCTCACCTTTACTGTTAAGCAGATATAGTGTGTTTTCTAAACGTGTGACTCTGTTCTGTTTTGTAATTCAGTTCAAGTGTAGCGGTTTTTACATTCCCTCTATAAGTGATAGCTTATGATAAGTGTCTTTTTCTGTGTGACTTATTTCACTTAGAATCGTCGTACCTAACTCCACTCATCTTGCTTCTACTAGCCTTATAACATTGATTTCATGTCTGAGTGATATTCCATTGTACATAAGGACCACAACTTCTTTATCCATTTTTCTCTTTCCTGGGATATTTAAGGTGTCATGAAGTGGAGGTTCTTGTCAACAGAGCAGCCCTAAACTTTCCGGTGCCTGTGTCTTGCTGATTTTTAGTTTTTCCAATTTATACACCCATGAGTGGACGTGCCCTATGCTCCCTAAGCTGTTTTTTTCCCATGTTTCAGGACACAACGTACACTTCTCCAGAGTGGCTGTTGGCAATTTACATCCCGCCCATCAGTGTAGCAAGGCTGCCATTTCTCCATGGCCTGTCCTGCATTTCTGGTTTTGACACTTTTTGCAGCATGGCCCTTTTCACCGATGGGAAGCGAGACTTCTTTGTAGCGCTGATTTGCCTTTCCAGGTTGCTTGGTTGGCCAAAAAGGGCGTATGCGTTTTTTCCTGAATATATTCAGGAAAAAACGCATACGCCCTTTTTGGCCAAGGGCATCATTGTCGACGTTTTGCCGCTTTTCATGTGCTTTAAAGGCGATTCGTATCTACCTCCTGAAATCTGTTTCCTGCAATTCTGCCTTGCTTTCAAATCCTCTTCGTTGCCTTCCCTCAATATATCTGTGGATGAGAGTTATCATTTATAACTCTGCGGGTTTGTGAATTGCAGTTTCCCTGAGCTCCATTTTTCAACTGTCTTTTTTGGGAGCTGGCCGCAAAAGCGCGGGATTGCCTCAGGCCCTATTCTGCTTCTGGGCGTCAGTCTGAGCCTGTGGTTAATTCTTCTTCCTGAATGGAAAATAGAGTGACCTGTGCCTGTCCCAACACCTAGATCTAGTCTCTCATTGGTTGCCCCTCTTCCCGTTCATCCTCAGGACAAATTGCAATCTGTAGTGAACAGGAGGTTAAAGGTGCTGATTCTCCAAGTAGGGAGATTGCTAGTAAAGTAGCTGGAATGGCAAACCCGAACACAAGGAGATGAGAAATGAGGTGCGTTTTAGAAACCTTTCAAAATCACACGGTGTACCATCTTCTGGGTTTCTCATGCATGTTTTTGACGTAGTAAGATGCCCTTGAACCTGGAGATTTGGGACCCATGTGATGGGTACCACGCAGTATTACTTTAAAGGGTCTGCGTTTTCTCACCCAATCTCACCCAACCTCTCAGCCCCAGGAGTGTCCACCCTTATGTCTCATCCAGCTGTGGGTCAAGATATGGTCAATCCAGGTTGCATCACAGCCCCTGAACGTATTGTGTAAGAATTTCTCTCTCTTTCACTGTCTTTGTTTACGGGTTTTTAAAAGTAATTTATTTTTATAATGGGGTTTAGCTGCTTTTCACGGCTGTGTTTATGCGGCTTTACACCCACTTGACTCACTTCCAGACAGATATCAATACATAGGTTTTAAGATTCTTACTAGTCACATATATTCTTGTGCGGTGAATAGGGGGTGTTGAGTCCAGTTCACTGAGCAAGGAGTAGGTCTTCTCTATTACATATTGAGTGTATGGAACGGTATCTGCGCGAATTTGAAACCCTTGTTTTATGCATCACCCCACCTCACCTTTCCCTTTAAGCAGCCATAGTGTGTTTTCTAAACGTGTGACTCTGTTCTGTTTTGTAATTCAGTTCAAGTGTAGCGGTTTTTACATTCCCTCTATAAGTGATAGCTTATGATAAGTGTCTTTTTCTGTGTGACTTATTTCACTTAGAATCGTCGTACCTAACTCCACTCATCTTGCTTCTACTAGCCTTATGACATTGATTTCATGTCTGAGTGATATTCCATTGTACATAAGGACCACAACTTCTTTATCCATTTTTCTCTTTCCTGGGATATTTAAGGTGTCATGAAGTGGAGGTTCTTGTCAACAGAGCAGCCCTAACCTTTGGTATGCCTGTGTCTTGCTGATTTTTAGTTTTCCCAATTTATACGCCCATGAGTGGACGTGCCCTATGCTCCCTAAGCTGTGTTTTTTCGATGTTTCAGGACACACCGTACACGTCTCCAGAGTGGCTGTTGGCTATTTACATCCCGCCCATCAGCATAGCAAGGCTGCCATTTCTCCATGGCCTGTCCTGCATTTCTGCTTTTGACACTTTTTGCAGCATGGCCCTTTTGACCGATGGGAAGCGAGACTTCTTTGTAGCGTTGATTTGCCTTCCAGGTTGCTAGGTTGGCCAAAAAGGGCGTATGCGTTTTTCCTGAATATATTATGGAGAATATATTTCCTGAATATATTCCTGAATATATTCCTGAATATTCCTGAATATATATATCCTGAATATATTTCCTGAATATATTCAGGAAAAAACGCATACGCCCTTTTTGACCAAGGGCATCATGGTCGACGTTTTGCCGCTTTTCATGTGCTTTAAAGGCGATTCGAATCTACCTCCTGAAACCTGTTTCCTGCAATTCTGCCTTGCTTTCAAATCCTCTTCGTTGCCTTCCCTCAATATATTTGTGGACGAGAGTTAACATTTATAACTCTGCGGGTTTGTGAATGGCAGTGTCTCTGGGCTCCATTTTTCAACTCGCTGTTTTGGGAGCTGGCCGCAAAACCGCGGGATTGCCTCAGGCCCTATTCTGCTTCTGGGCGGCAGGCTGAGCCTGTGGTTAATTCTTCTTCCTGATGGGAAAATAGAGTGACCTGTGCCTGTCCCAACACCTAGATCTAGTCTCTCATTGGTTGCCCCTCTTCCCGTTCATCCTCAGGACAAATTGTAACCTGTAGGGAACAGGAGCTTAATGGTGCTGATTCTCCAAGTAGGGAGATTGCTAGTAAAGTAGCTGGAATGGCGAAACCAAGCACAAGGAGATGAGAAATGAGGTGCGTTTTAGAAACCTTTCAAAATCACACGGTGTACCATCTTCTGGGTTTCTCATGCATGTTTTCGATGTAGGAAGATGCCCTTGAACCTGGAGATTTGGGACCCATGGGATGGGTACCACGCAGTATTACTTTAAAGGGTCTGCGTTTGCTCACCCAACCTCACCCAACCTCTCAGCCCCAAGAGTGTCCACCCTTATGTCTCATCCAGGTGTGGGTCTAGATTTGGTCAATCCAGGTTGCATCACAGCCTCTGAACGAATTTTGTAAGAATTTCTCTCTCTTTCACTGTCTTTGTTTTACGGGTTTTTAAAAGTAATTTATTTTTATAATGGGGTTTAGCTGCTTTTCATGGTTGTGTTTATGCGGCTTTACACCCACTTGACTCACTTCCAGACAGATATCAATACATAGGTTTTAAGATTCTTACTAGTCACATATATTCTTGTGCGTGAAATAGGGGGTGTTGAGTCCAGTTCACTGAGCAAGGAGTAGGTCTTGTCTATTACATATTGGGTGTATGGAACGGTATCTGAGCGAATTTGAAACCCTTGTTTTATGCATCTCCCCACCTCACCTTTACTGTTAAGCAGATATAGTGTGTTTTCTAAACGTGTGACTCTGTTCTGTTTTGTAATTCAGTTCAAGTGTAGCGGTTTTTACATTCCCTCTATAAGTGATAGCTTATGATAAGTGTCTTTTTCTGTGTGACTTATTTCACTTAGAATCGTCGTACCTAACTCCACTCATCTTGCTTCTACTAGCCTTATGAGACATTGATTTCATGTCTGAGTGATATTCCATTGTACATAAGGACCACAACTTCTTTATCCATTTTTCTCTTTCCTGGGATATTTAAGGTGTCATGAAGTGGAGGTTCTTGTCAACAGAGCAGCCCTAAACTTTCCGGTGCCTGTGTCTTGCTGATTTTTAGTTTTTCCAATTTATACACCCATGAGTGGACGTTCCCTATGCTCCCTAAGCTGTTTTTTTCCCATGTTTCAGGACACAACGTACACTTCTCCAGAGTGGCTGTTGGCAATTTACATCCCGCCCATCAGTGTAGCAAGGCTGCCATTTCTCCATGGCCTGTCCTGCATTTCTGGTTTTGACACTTTTTGCAGCATGGCCCTTTTCACCGATGGGAAGCGAGACTTCTTTGTAGCGCTGATTTGCCTTTCCAGGTTGCTTGGTTGGCCAAAAAGGGCGTATGCGTTTTTTCCTGAATATATTCAGGAAAAAACGCATACGCCCTTTTTGGCCAAGGGCATCATTGTCGACGTTTTGCCGCTTTTCATGTGCTTTAAAGGCGATTCGTATCTACCTCCTGAAATCTGTTTCCTGCAATTCTGCCTTGCTTTCAAATCCTCTTCGTTGCCTTCCCTCAATATATCTGTGGATGAGAGTTATCATTTATAACTCTGCGGGTTTGTGAATTGCAGTTTCCCTGAGCTCCATTTTTCAACTGTCTTTTTTGGGAGCTGGCCGCAAAAGCGCGGGATTGCCTCAGGCCCTATTCTGCTTCTGGGCAGCAGGCTGAGTCTGTGGTTAATTCTTCTTCCTGTTGGGAAAATAGAGTGACTTGTGCCTGTCCCAACACCTAGATCTAGTCTCTCATTGGTTGCCCCTCTTCCCGTTCATCCTCAGGACAAATTGCAACCTGTAGGGAACAGGAGGATAAGGTGCTGATTCTCCAAGTAGGGAGATTGCTAGTAAAGTAGCTGGAATGGCGAAACCGAGCACAAGGAGATGAGAAATGAGGTGCGTTTTAGAAACCTTTCAAAATCACACGGTGTACCATCTTCTGGGTTTCTCATGCATGTTTTCGATGTAGGAAGATGCCCTTGAACCTGGAGATTTGGGACCCATGGGATGGGTACCACGCAGTATTACTTTAAAGGGTCTGCGTTTGCTCACCCAACCTCACCCAACCTCTCAGCCCCAAGAGTGTCCACCCTTATGTCTCATCCAGGTGTGGGTCTAGATATGGTCAATCCAGGTTGCATCACAGCCTCTGAACGAATTTTGAAAGAATTTCTCTCTCTTTCACTGTCTTTGTTTTATGGGTTTTTAAAAGTAATTTATTTTTATAATGGGGTTTAGCTGCTTTTCATGGCTGTGTTTATGCGGCTTTACACCCACTTGACTCACTTCCAGACAGATATCAATACATAGGTTTTAAGATTCTTACTAGTCACATATATTCTTGTGCGGGGAATAGGGGGTGTTGAGTCCAGTTCACTGAGCAAGGAGTAGGTCTTGTCTATTACATATTGGGTGTATGGAACGGTATCTGAGCGAATTTGAAACCCTTGTTTTATGCATCACCCCACCTCACCATTCCCGTTAAGCAGCCATAGTGTGTTTTCTAAACGTGTGACTCTGTTCTGTTTTGTAATTCAGTTCAAGTGTAGCGGTTTTTACATTCCCTCTATAAGTGATAGCTTATGATAAGTGTCTTTTTCTGTGTGACTTATTTCACTTAGAATCGTCGTACCTAACTCCAATCATCTTGCTTCTACTAGCCTTATGACATTGATTTCATGTCTGAGTGATATTCCATTGTACATAAGGACCACAACTTCTTTATCCATTTTTCTCTTTCCTGGGATATTTAAGGTGTCATGAAGTGGAGGTTCTTGTCAACAGAGCAGCCCTAAACTTTCCGGTGCCTGTGTCTTGCTGATTTTTAGTTTTTCCAATTTATACGCCCATGAGTGGACGTGCCCTATGCTCCCTAAGCTGTTTTTTTTCCATGTTTCAAGACACAACGTACACTTCTCCAGAGTGGCTGTTGGCAATTTACATCCCGCCAATCAGTGTAGCAAGGCTGCCATTTCTCCATGGCCTGTCCTGCATTTCTGGTTTTGACACTTTTTGCAGCATGGCCCTTTTCACCTATGGGAAGCGAGACTTCTTTGTAGCGCTGATTTGCCTTTCCAGGTTGCTTGGTTGGCCAAAAAGGGCGTATGCGTTTTTTCCTGAATATATTCAGGAAAAAACGCATACGCCCTTTTTGGCCAAGGGCATCATTGTCGACGTTTTGCCGCTTTTCATGTGCTTTAAAGGCGATTCGTACCTACCTCCTGAAATCTGTTTCCTGCAATTGTGCCTTGCTTTCAAATCCTCTTCGTTTCCTTCCCTCAATATATCTGTGGATGAGAGTTATCATTTATAACTCTGCGGGTTTGTGAATTGCAGTTTCCCTGAGCTCCATTTTTCAACTGTCTTTTTTGGGAGCTGGCCGCAAAAGCGCGGGATTGCCTCAGGCCCTATTCTGCTTCTGGGCGGCAGGCTGAGCCTGTGGTTAATTCTTCTTCCTGTTGGGAAAATAGAGTGACCTGTGCCTGTCCCAACACCTAGATCTAGTCTCTCATTGGTTGCCCCCTTCCCGTTCATCCTCAGGACAAATTGCAACCTGTAGGGAACAGGAGGTTAAAGGTGCTGATTCTCCAAGTAGGGAGATTGCTAGTAAAGTAGCTGGAATGGCGTAACCGAGCACAAGGAGATGAGAAATGAGGTGCGTTTTAGAAACCTTTCAAAATCACACGGTGTACCATCTTCTGGGTTTCTCATGCATGTTTTCAATGTAGGAAGATGCCCTTGAACCTGGAGATTTGGGACCCATGGGATGGGTACCACGCAGTATTACTTTAAAGGGTCTGCGTTTGCTCACCCAACCTCACCCAACCTCTCAGCCCCAAGAGTGTCCACCCTTATGTCTCATCCAGGTGTGGGTCTAGATATGGTCAATCCAGGTTGCATCACAGCCTCTGAACGAATTTTGTAAGAATTGCTCTCTCTTTCACTGTCTTTGTTTTACGGGTTTTTAAAAGTAATTTATTTTTATAATGGGGTTTAGCTGCTTTTCATGGTTGTGTTTATGCGGCTTTACACCCACTTGACTCACTTCCAGACAGATATCAATACATAGGTTTTAAGATTCTTACTAGTCACATATATTCTTGTGCGGGGAATAGGGGGTGTTGAGTCCAGTTCACTGAGCAAGGAGTAGGTCTTGTCTATTACATATTGGGTGTATGGAACGGTATCTGAGCGAATTTGAAACCCTTGTTTTATGCATCACCCCACCTCACCATTCCCGTTAAGCAGCCATAGTGTGTTTTCTAAACGTGTGACTCTGTTCTGTTTTGTAATTCAGTTCAAGTGTAGCGGTTTTTACATTCCCTCTATAAGTGATAGCTTATGATAAGTGTCTTTTTCTGTGTGACTTATTTCACTTAGAATCGTCGTACCTAACTGCACTCATCTTGCTTCTACTAGCCTTATGAGACATTGATTTCATGTCTGAGTGATATTCCATTGTACATAAGGACCACAACTTCTTTATCCATTTTTCTCTTTCCTGGGATATTTAAGGTGTCATGAAGTGGAGGTTCTTGTCAACAGAGCAGCCCTAAACTTTCCGGTGCCTGTGTCTTGCTGATTTTTAGTTTTTCCAATTTATACGCCCATGAGTGGACGTGCCCTATGCTCCCTAAGCTGTTTTTTTTGGATGTTTCAGGACACAACGTACACTTCTCCAGAGTGGCTGTTGGCAATTTACATCCCGCCTATCAGTGTAGCAAGGCTGCCATTTCTCCATGGCCTGTCCTGCATTTCTGGTTTTGACACTTTTTGCAGCATGGCCCTTTTGACCGATGGGAAGCGAGACTTCTTTGTAGCGCTGATTTGCCTTTCCAGGTTGCTTGGTTGGCGAAAAAGGGCGTATGCGTTTTTTCCTGAATATATTCAGGAAAAAACGCATACGCCCTTTTTGGCCAAGGGCATCATTGTGGACGTTTTGCCGCTTTTCATGTGCTTTAAAGGCGATTCGTATCTACCTCCTGAAATCTGTTTCCTGCAATTCTGCCTTGCTTTCAAATCCTCTTCGTTGCCTTCCCTCAATATATTTGTGGACGATAGTTATCATTTATAACTCTGCAGGTTTGTGAATTGCAGTTTCCCTGAGCTCCATTTTTCAACTGTCTTTTTTGGGAGCTGACCGCAAAAGCACGGGATTGCCTCAGGCCCTATTCTGGTTCCGGGCGGCAGGCTGAGCCTGTGGTTTATTCTTCTTCCTGGTGGGAAAATAGAGTGACCTCTGCCTGTCCCAACACCTAGATCTAGTCTCTCATTGGTTGCCCCTCTTCCCGTTCATCCTCAGGACTTATTGCAACCTGTAGGGAACAGGAGGTTAAAGGTGCTGATTCTCCAAGTAGGGAGATTGCTAGTAAAGTAGCTGGAATGGCGAAACCGAGCACAAGGAGATGAGAAATGAGGTGCGTTTTAGAAACCTTTCAAAATCATATGGTGTACCATCTTCTGGTTTTCTCATGCATGTTTTCGATGTAGGAAGATGCCCTTGAACCTGGAGATTTGAGACCCATGGGATGGGTACCACGCAGTATTACTTTAAAGGGTCTGCGTTTGCTCACCCAACCTCACCAAACCTCTCAGCCCCAAGAGTGTCCACCCTTATGTCTCATCCAGCTGTGGGTCTTGATATGGTCAATCCAGGTTGCATCACAGCCTCTGAACGAATTTTGTAAGAATTTCTCTCTCTTTCACTGTCTTTGTTTTATGGGTTTTTAAAAGTAATTTATTTTTATAATGGGGTTTAGCTGCTTTTCATGGCTGTGTTTATGCGGCTTTACACCCACTTGACTCACTTCCAGAGAGATATCAATACATAGGTTTTAAGATTCTTACTAGTCACATATATTCTTGTGTGGTGAATAGGGGGTGTTGAGTCCAGTTCACTGAGCAAGGAGTAGGTCTTGTCTATTACATATTGGGTGTATGGAACGGTATCTGAGCGAATTTGAAACCCTTGTTTTATGCATCACCCCACCTCACCATTCCCGTTAAGCAGCCATAGTGTGTTTTCTAAACGTGTGACTCTGTTCTGTTTTGTAATTCAGTTCAAGTGTAGCGGTTTTTACATTCCCTCTATAAGTGATAGCTTATGATAAGTGTCTTTTTCTGTGTGACTTATTTCACTTAGAATTGTCGTAACTAACTCCACTCATCTTGCTTCTACTAGCCTTATAACATTGATTTCATGTCTGAGTGATATTCCATTGTACATAAGGACCACAACTTCTTTATCCATTTTTCTCTTTCCTGGGATATTTAAGGTGTCATGAAGTGGAGTTTCTTGTCAACAGAGCAGCCCTAAACTTTCGGGTGCCTGTGTCTTGCTGATTTTTAGTTTTTCCAATTTATACGCCCATGAGGGTACGTGCCCTATGCTCCCTAAGCTGTTTTTTTTCCATGTTTCAGGACACAACGTACACTTCTCCAGAGTGGCTGTTGACAATTTACATCCCGCCCATCAGTGTAGCAAGGCTGCCATTTCTCCATGGCCTGTCCTGCATTTCTCGTTTTGACAATTTATGCAGCATGACCCTTTTCACCGATGGGAAGCGAGACTTCTTTGTACCGCTGATTTGCCTTTCCAGGTTGCTTGTTTGGCCAAAAAGGGCGTATGCGTTTTTTCCTGAATATATTCAGGAAAAAACGCATACGCCCTTTTTATCCAAGGGCATCATTGTCGACGTTATGCCGCTTTTCATGTGCTTTAAAGGCGATTCGTATCTACCTCCTGAAATCTGTTTCCTGCAATTCTGCCTTGCTTTCAAATCCTCTTCGTTGCCTTCCCTCAATATATCTGTGGATGAGAGTTATCATTTATAACTCTGCGGGTTTGTGAATTGCAGTTTCCCTGAGCTCCATTTTTCAACTGTCTTTTTTGGGAGCTGGCCGCAAAAGCGCGGGATTGCCTCAGGCCCTATTGTGCTTCTGGGTGGCAGGCTGAGCCTGTGGTTAATTCTTCTTCCTGTTGGGAAAATAGGGTGACCTCTGCCTGTCCCAACACCTAGATCTAGTCTCTCATTGGTTGCCCCTCTTCCCGTTCATCCTCAGGACAAATTGCAACCTGTAGGGAACAGGAGGTTAAAGGTGCTGATTCTCCAAGTAGGGAGATTGCTAGTAAAGTAGCTGGAATGGCGAAACCGAGCACAAGGAGATGAGAAATGAGGTGCGTTTTAGAAACCTTTCAAAATCACACGGTGTACCATCTTCTGGGTTTCTCATGCATGTTTTCGATGTAGGAAGATGCCCTTGAACCTGGAGATTTGGGACCCATGGGATGGGTACCACGCAGTATTACTTTAAAGGGTCTGCGTTTGCTCACCCAACCTCACCCAACCTCTCAGCCCCAAGAGTGTCCACCCTTATGTCTCATCCAGGTGTGGGTCTAGATATGGTCAATCCAGGTTGCATCACAGCCTCTGAACGAATTTTGAAAGAATTTCTCTCTCTTTCACTGTCTTTGTTTTATGGGTTTTTAAAAGTAATTTATTTTTATAATGGGGTTTAGCTGCTTTTCATGGCTGTGTTTATGCGGCTTTACACCCACTTGACTCACTTCCAGACAGATATCAATACATAGGTTTTAAGATTCTTACTAGTCACATATATTCTTGTGTGGTGAATAGGGGGTGTTGAGTCCAGTTCACTGAGCAAGGAGTAGGTCTTGTCTATTACATATTGGGTGTATGGAACGGTATCTGAGCGAATTTGAAACCCTTGTTTTATGCATCACCCCACCTCACCATTCCCGTTAAGCAGCCTTAGTGTGTTTTCTAAACGTGTGACTCTGTTCTGTTTTGTAATTCAGTTAAAGTGTAGCGGTTTTTACATTCCCTCTATAAGTGATAGCTTATGATAAGTGTCTTTTTCTGTGTGACTTATTTCACTTAGAATCGTCGTACCTAACTCCACTCATCTTGCTTCTACTAGCCTTATGACATTGATTTCATGTCTGAGTGATATTCCATTGTACATAAGGACCACAACTTCTTTATCCATTTTTCTCTTTCCTGGGATATTTAAGGTGTCATGAAGTGGAGGTTCTTGTCAACAGAGCAGCCCTAAACTTTCCGGTGCCTGTGTCTTGCTGATTTTTAGTTTTTCCAATTTATACGCCCATGAGTGTACGTGCCCTATGCTCCCTAAGCTGTTTTTTTTCCATGTTTCAGGACACAATGTACACTTCTCCAGAGTGGCTGTTGGTAATTTACATCCCGCCCATCAGTGTAGCAAGGCTGCCATTTCTCCATGGCCTGTCCTGCATTTCTGGTTTTGACACTTTTTGCAGCATGGCCCTTTTCACCGATGGGAAGCGAGACTTCTTTGTAGCGCTGATTTGCCTTTCCAGGTTGCTTGGTTGGCCAAAAAGGGCGTATGCGTTTTTTCCTGAATATATTCAGGAAAAAACGCATACGCCCTTTTTGGCCAAGGGCATCATTGTCGACGTTTTGCCGCTTTTCATGTGCTTTAAAGGCGATTCGTACCTACCTCCTGAAATCTGTTTCCTGCAATTCTGCCTTGCTTTCAAATCCTCTTCTTTGCCTTCCCTCAATATATCTGTGGATGAGAGTTATCATTTATAACTCTGCGGGTTTGTGAACTGCAGTTTCCCTGAGCTCCATTTTTCAACTGTCTTTTTTAGGAGCTGGCCGCAAAAGCGCGGGATTGCCTCAGGCCCTATTCTGCTTCTGGGCGGCAGGCTGAGCCTGTGGTTAATTCTTCTTCCTGTTGGGAAAATAGAGTGACCTGTGCCTGTCCCAACACCTAGATCTAGTCTCTCATTGGTTGCCCCTCTTCCCGTTCATCCTCAGGACAAATTGCAACCTGTAGGGAACAGGAGGTTAAAGGTGCTGATTCTCCAAGTAGGGAGATTGCTAGTAAAGTAGCTGGAATGGCGTAACCCAGCACAAGGAGATGAGAAATGAGGTGCGTTTTAGAAACCTTTCAAAATCACACGGTGTACCATCTTCTGGGTTTCTCATGCATGTTTTCGATGTAGGAAGATGCCCTTGAACCTGGAGATTTGGGACCCATGGGATGGGTACCACGCAGTATTACTTTAAAGGGTCTGCGTTTGCTCACCCAACCTCACCCAACATCTCAGCCCCAAGAGTGTCCACCCTTATGTCTCATCCAGGTGTGGGTCTAGATATGGTCAATCCAGGTTGCATCACAGCCTCTGAACGAATTTTGTAAGAATTTCTCTCTCTTTCACTGTCTTTGTTTTACGGGTTTTTAAAAGTAATTTATTTTTATAATGGGGTTTAGCTGCTTTTCATGGCTGTGTTTATGCGGCTTTACACCCACTTGACTCACTTCCAGAGAGATATCAATACATAGGTTTTAAGATTCTTACTAGTCACATATATTCTTGTGTGGTGAATAGGGGGTGTTGAGTCCAGTTCACTGAGCAAGGAGTAGGTCTTGTCTATTACATATTGGGTGTATGGAACGGTATCTGAGCGAATTTGAAACCCTTGTTTTATGCATCTCCCCACCTCACCTTTACTGTTAAGCAGATATAGTGTGTTTTCTAAACGTGTGACTCTGTTCTGTTTTGTAATTCAGTTCAAGTGTAGCGGTTTTTACATTCCCTCTATAAGTGATAGCTTATGATAAGTGTCTTTTTCTGTGTGACTTATTTCACTTAGAATCGTCGTACCTAACTCCACTCATCTTGCTTCTACTAGCCTTATAACATTGATTTCATGTCTGAGTGATATTCCATTGTACATAAGGACCACAACTTCTTTATCCATTTTTCTCTTTCCTGGGATATTTAAGGTGTCATGAAGTGGAGGTTCTTGTCAACAGAGCAGCCCTAAACTTTCCGGTGCCTGTGTCTTGCTGATTTTTAGTTTTTCCAATTTATACGCCCATGAGTGGACGTGCCCTATGCTCCCTAAGCTGTTTTTTTTCCCATGTTTCAGGACACAACGTACACTTCTCCAGAGTGGCTGTTGGCAATTTACATCCCGCCCATCAGTGTAGCAAGGCTGCCATTTCTCCATGGCCTGTCCTGCATTTCTGGTTTTGACACTTTTTGCAGCATGGCCCTTTTGACCGATGGGAAGCGAGACTTCTTTGTAGCGCTGATTTACCTTTCCAGGTTGCTTGGTTGGCCAAAAAGGGCGTATGCGTTTTTTCCTGAATATATTCAGGAAAAAACGCATACGCCCTTTTTGGCCAAGGGCATCATTGTCGACGTTTTGCCGCTTTTCATGTGCTTTAAAGGCGATTCGTATCTACCTCCTGAAATCTGTTTCCTGCAATTCTGCCTTGCTTTCAAATCCTCTTCGTTGCCTTCCCTCAATATATCTGTGGATGAGAGTTATCATTTATAACTCTTCGGGTTTGTGAATTGCAGTTTCCCTGAGCTCCATTTTTCAACTGTCTTTTTTGGGAGCTGGCCGCAAAAGCGCGGGATTGCCTCAGGCCCTATTCTGCTTCTCGGCGGCAGGCTGAGCCTGTGGTTAATTCTTCTTCTTGTGGAGAAAATAGAGTGACTTGTGCCTGTCCCAACACCTAGATCTATTCTCTCATTGGTTGCCCCTCTTCCCGTTCATCCTCAGGACAAATTGCAACCTGTAGGGAACAGGAGGTTAAAGGTGCTGATTCTCCAAGTAGGGAGATTGCTAGTAAAGTAGCTGGAATGGCGAAACCGAGCACAAGGAGATGAGAAATGAGGTGCGTTTTAGAAACCTTTCAAAATCACACGGTGTACCATCTTCTGGGTTTCTCATGCATGTTTTCGATGTAGGAAGATGCCCTTGAACCTGGAGATTTGGGACCCATCGGATGGGTACCACGCAGTATTACTTTACAGGGTTTGCGTTTTCTCAACCAACCTCACCCAACCTCTCAGCCCCAAGAGTGTCCACCCTTATGTCTCATCCAGCTGTGGGTCTAGATATGGTCAATCCAGGTTGCATCACAGCCTCTGAAGGAATTTTGTAAGAATTACTCTCTCTTTCACTGTCTTTGTTTTACGGGTTTTTAAAAGTAATTTATTTTTATAATGGGGTTTAGCTGCCTTTCATGGCTGTGTTTATGCGGCTTTACACCCACTTGTCTCACTTCCAGACAGATATCAATACATAGGTTTTAAGATTCTTACTAGTCACATATATTCTTGTGCGGGGAATAGGGGGTGTTGAGTCCAGTTCACTGAGCAAGGAGTAGGTCTTGTCTATTACATATTGGGTGTATGGAACGGTATCTGAGCGAATTTGAAACCCTTGTTTTATGCATCACCCCACCTCACCATTCCCGTTAAGCAGCCATAGTGTGTTTTCTAAACGTGTGACTCTGTTCTGTTTTGTAATTCAGTTCAAGTGTAGCGGTTTTTACATTCCCTCTATAAGTGATAGCTTATGATAAGTGTCTTTTTCTGTGTGACTTATTTCACTTAGAATCGTCGTACCTAACTCCACTCATCTTGCTTCTACTAGCCTTATGACATTGATTTCATGTCTGAGTGATATTCCATTGTACATAAGGACCACAACTTCTTTATCCATTTTTCTCTTTCCTGGGATATTTAAGGTGTCATGAAGTGGAGGTTCTTGTCAACAGAGCAGCCCTAAACTTTCCGGTGCCTGTGTCTTGCTGATTTTTAGTTTTTCCAATTTATACGCCCATGAGTGGACGTGCCCTATGCTCCCTAAGCTGTTTTTTTTCCATGTTTCAGGACACAACGTACACTTCTCCAGAGTGGCTGTTGGCAATTTACATCCCGCCCATCAGTGTAGCAAGGCTGCCATTTCTCCATGGCCTGTCCTGCATTTCTGGTTTTGACACTTTTTGCAGCATGGCCCTTTTCACCGATGGGAAGCGAGACTTCTTTGTAGCGCTGATTTGCATTTCCAGGTTGCTTGGTTGGCCAAAAAGGGCGTATGCGTTTTTTCCTGAATATATTCAGGAAAAAACGCATACGCCCTTTTTGGCCAAGGGCATCATTGTTGACGTTTTGCCGCTTTTCATGTGCTTTAAACGCGATTCGTATCTACCTCCTGAAATCTGTTTCCTGCAATTCTGCCTTGCTTTCAAATCCTCTTCGTTGCCTTCCATCAATATATTTGTGGACGAGAGTTATCATTTACAACTCTGAGGGTTTTTGAATTGCAGTTTCCCTGAGCTCCATTTTTCAACTGTCTTTTTTGGGAGCTGGCCGCAAAAGCGCGGGATTGCCTCAGGCCCTATTCTGCTTCTGGGCGGCAGGCTGAGCCTGTGGTTAATTCTTCTTCCTGATGGGAAAATAGAGTGACCTGTGCCTGTCCCAACACCTAGATCTAGTCTCTCATTGGTTGCCCCTCTTCCCGTTCATCCTCAGGACAAATTGCAACCTGTAGGGAACAGGAGGTTAAAGGTGCTGATTCTCCAAGTAGGGAGATTGCTAGTAAAGTAGCTGGAATGGCGAAACCGAGCACAAGGAGATGAGAAATGAGGTGCTTTTTAGAAACCTTTCAAAATCACACGGTGTACCATCTTCTGGGTTTCTCATGCATGTTTTCGATGTAGGAAGATGCCCTTGAACCTGGAGATTTGGGACCCATGGGATGGGTACCACGCAGTATTATTTTAAAGGGTCTGCGTATGCTCACCCAACCTCACCCAACCTCTCAGCCCTAAGAGTGTCCACCCTTATGTCTCATCCAGCTGTGGGTCTAGATATGGTCAATCCAGGTTGCATCACAGCCTCTGAACGAATTTTGTAAGAATTTCTCTCTCTTTCACTGTCTTTGTTTTACGGGTTTTTAAAAGTAATTTATTTTTATAATGGGGTTTAGCTGCTTTTCATGGCTGTGTTTATGCGGTTTACACCTTCTTGACTCACTTCCAGAGAGATATCATTACATAGGTTTTAAGATTCTTACTAGTCAGATATATTCTTGTGCGGTGAATAGGGGGTGTTGAGTTCAGTTCACTGAGCAAGGAGTAGGTCTTGTCTATTACATATTGGGTGTATGGAACGGTATCTGAGCGAATTTGAAACCCTTGTTTTATGCATCACCCCACTTCACCTTTCCTGTTAAGCAGATATAGTGCGTTTTCTAAACGTGTGACTCTGCTCTGTTTTGTAATTCAGTTCAAGTGTAGCGGTTTTTACATTCCCTCTATAAGTGATAGCTTATGATAAGTGTCTTTTTCTGTGTGACTTATTTCACTTAGAATCGTCGTACCTAACTCCACTCATCTTGCTTCTACTAGCCTTATGACATTGATTTCATGTCTGAGTGATATTCCATTGTACATAAGGACCACAATTTCTTTATCCATTTTTCTCTTTCCTGGGATATTTAAGGTGTCATGAAGTGGAGGTTCTTGTCAACAGAGCAGCCCTAAACTTTCCGGTGCCTGTGTCTTGCTGATTTTTAGTTTTTCCAATTTATACGCCCATGAGTGGACGTGCCCTATGCTCCCTAAGCTGTTTTTTTTCCATGTTTCAGGACACAACGTACACTTCTCCAGATTGGCTGTTGGCAATTTACATCCCGCCCATCAGTGTAGCAAGGCTGCCATTTCTCCATGGCCTGTCCTGCATTTCTGGTTTTGACACTTTTTGCAGCATGGCCCTTTTCACCGATGGGAAGCGAGACTTCTTTGTAGCGCTGATTTGCCTTTCCAGGTTGCTTGGTTGGCCAAAAAGGGCGTATGCGTTTTTTCCTGAGTATATTCAGGAAAAAACGCATACGCCCTTTTTGGCCAAGGGCATCATTGTCGACGTTTTGCCGCTTTTCATGTGCTTTAAAGGCGATTCGTATCTACCTCCTGAAATCTGTTTCCTGCAATTCTGCCTTGCTTTCAAATCCTCTTCGTTGCCTTCCCTCAATATATTTGTGGACGAGAGTTATCATTTACAACTCTGAGGGTTTTTGAATTGCAGTTTCCCTGAGCTCCATTTTTCAACTGTCTTTTTTGGGAGCTGGCCGCAAAAGCGCGGGATTGCCTCAGGCCCTATTCTGCTTCTGGGCGGCAGGCTGAGCCTGTGGTTAATTCTTCTTCTTGATGGGAAAATAGAGTGACCTGTGCCTGTCCCAACACCTAGATCTAGTCTCTCATTGGTTGCCCCTCTTCCCGTTCATCCTCAGGACAAATTGCAACCTGTAGGGAACAGGAGGTTAAAGGTGCTGATTCTCCAAGTAGGGAGATTGCTAGTAAAGTAGCTGGAATGGCGAAACCGAGCACAAGGAGATGAGAAATGAGGTGCTTTTTAGAAACCTTTCAAAATCACACGGTGTACCATCTTCTGGGTTTCTCATGCATGTTTTCGATGTAGGAAGATGCCCTTGAACCTGGAGATTTGGGACCCATGGGATGGGTACCACGCAGTATTATTTTAAAGGGTCTGCTTTTGCTCACCCAACCTCACCCAACCTCTCAGCCCCAAGAGTGTCCACCCTTATGTCTCATCCAGCTGTGGGTCTAGATATGATCAATCCAGGTTGCATCACAGCCTCTGAACGAATTTTGTAAGAATTTCTCTCTCTTTCACTGTCTTTGTTTTACGGGTTTTTAAAAGTAATTTATTTTTATAATGGGGTTTAGCTGCTTTTCATGGCTGTGTTTATGCGGTTTACACCTTCTTGACTCACTTCCAGAGAGATATCATTACATAGGTTTTAAGATTCTTACTAGTCAGATATATTCTTGTGCGGTGAATAGGGGGTGTTGAGTTCAGTTCACTGAGCAAGGAGTAGGTCTTGTCTATTACATATTGGGTGTATGGAACGGTATCTGAGCGAATTTGAAACCCTTGTTTTATGCATCACCCCACTTCACCTTTCCTGTTAAGCAGATATAGTGCGTTTTCTAAACGTGTGACTCTGCTCTGTTTTGTAATTCAGTTCAAGTGTAGCGGTTTTTACATTCCCTCTATAAGTGATAGCTTATGATAAGTGTCTTTTTCTGTGTGACTTATTTCACTTAGAATCGTCGTACCTAACTCCACTCATCTTGCTTCTACTAGCCTTATAACATTGATTTCATGTCTGAGTGATATTCCATTGTACATAAGGACCACAACTTCTTTATCCATTTTTCTCTTTCCTGGGATATTTAAGGTGTCATGAAGTGGAGGTTCTTGTCAACAGAGCAGCCCTAAACTTTCCGGTGCCTGTGTCTTGCTGATTTTTAGTTTTTCCAATTTATACGCCCATGAGTGGACGTGCCCTATGCTCCCTAAGCTGTTTTTTTTCCATGTTTCAGGACACAACGTACACTTCTCCAGAGTGGCTGTTGGCAATTTACATCCCGCCCATCAGTGTAGCAAGGCTGCCATTTCTCCATGGCCTGTCCTGCATTTCTGGTTTTGACACTTTTTGCAGCATGGCCCTTTTCACCGATGGGAAGCGAGACTTCTTTGTAGCGCTGATTTGCCTTTCCAGGTTGCTTGTTTGGCCAAAAAGGGCGTAAGCGGTTTTTCCTGAATATATTCAGGAAAAAACGCATACGCCCTTTTTGGCCAAGGGCATCATTGTCGACGTTTTGCCGCTTTTCATGTGCTTTAAAGGCGATTCGTATCTACCTCCTGAAATCTGTTTCCTGCAATTCTGCCTTGCTTTCAAATCCTCTTCGTTGCCTTCCCTCAATATATCTGTGGATGAGAGTTATCATTTATAACTCTGCGGGTTTGTGAATTGCAGTTTCCCTGAGCTCCATTTTTCAACTGTCTTTTTTGGGAGCTGGCCGCAAAAGCGCGGGATTGCCTCAGGCCCTATTCTGCTTCTGGGCGGCAGGCTGAGCCTGTGGTTAATTCTTCTTCCTGTTGGGAAAATAGAGTGACCTGTGCCTGTCCCAACACCTAGATCTAGTCTCTCATTGGTTGCCCCTCTTCCCGTTCATCCTCAGGACAAATTGCAACCTGTAGGGAACAGGAGGTTAAAGGTGCTGATTCTCCAAGTAGGGAGATTGCTAGTAAAGTAGCTGGAATGGCGAAACCGAGCACAAGGAGATGAGAAATGAGGTGCGTTTTAGAAACCTTTCAAAATCACACGGTGTACCATCTTCTGGGTTTCTCATGCATGTTTTCGATGTAGGAACATGCCCTTGAACCTGGAGATTTGGGACCCATGGGATGGGTACCACGCAGTATTACTTTAAAGGGTCTGCGTTTGCTCACCCAACCTCACCCAAACTCTCAGCCCCAAGAGTGTCCACCCTTATGTCTCATCCAGGTGTGGGTCTAGATATGGTCAATCCAGGTTGCATCACAGCCTCTGAACGAATTTTGTAAGAATTTCTCTCTCTTTCACTGTCTTTGTTTTACGGGTTTTTAAAAGTAATTTATTTTTATAATGGGGTTTAGCTGCTTTTCATGGTTGTGTTTATGCGGCTTTACACCCACTTGTCTCACTTCCAGACAGATATCAATACATAGGTTTTAAGATTCTTACTAGTCACATATATTCTTGTGCGGGGAATAGGGGGTGTTGAGTCCAGTTCACTGAGCAAGGAGTAGGTCTTGTCTATTACATATTGGGTGTATGGAACGGTATCTGAGCGAATTTGAAACCCTTGTTTTATGCATCTCCCCACCTCACCTTTCCCGTTAAGCAGATAGAGTGTGTTTTCTAAACGTGTGACTCTGTTCTGTTTTGTAATTCAGTTCAAGTGTAGCGGTTTTTACATTCCCTCTATAAGTGATAGCTTATGATAAGTGTCTTTTTCTGTGTGACTTATTTCACTTAGAATCGTCGTACCTAACTCCACTCATCTTGCTTCTACTAGCCTTATGACATTGATTTCATGTCTGAGTGATATTCCATTGTACATAAGGACCACAACTTCTTTATCCATTTTTCTCTTTCCTGGGATATTTAAGGTGTCATGAAGTGGAGGTTCTTGTCAACAGAGCAGCCCTAAACTTTCCGGTGCCTGTGTCTTGCTGATTTTTAGTTTTTCCAATTTATACGCCCATGAGTGGACGTGCCCTATGCTCCCTAAGCTGTTTTTTTTCGATGTTTCAGGACACAACGTACACTTCTCCAGAGTGGCTGTTGGCAATTTACATCCCGCCCATCAGTGTAGCAAGGCTGCCATTTCTCCATGGCCTGTCCTGCATTTCTGGTTTTGACACTTTTTGCAGCATGGCCCTTTTCACCGATGGGAAGCGAGACTTCTTTGTAGCGCTGATTTGCCTTTCCAGGTTGCTTGGTTGGCCAAAAAGGGCGTATGCGTTTTTTCCTGAATATATTCAGGAAAAAACGCATACGCCCTTTTTGGCCAAGGGCATCATTGTCGACGTTTTGCCGCTTTTCATGTGCTTTGAAGGCGATTCGTATCTACCTCCTGAAATCTGTTTCCTGCAATTCTGCCTTGCTTTCAAATCCTCTTCGTTGCCTTCCCTCAATATATCTGTGGATGAGAGTTATCATTTATAACTCTGCGGGTTTGTGAATTGCAGTTTCCCTGAGCTCCATTTTTCAACTGTCTTTTTTGGGAGCTGGCCGCAAAAGCGCGGGATTGCCTCAGGCCCTATTCTGCTTCTGGGCGGCAGGCTGAGCCTGTGGTTAATTCTTCTTCCTGATGGGAAAATAGAGTGACCTGTGCCTGTCCCAACACCTAGATCTAGTCTCTCATTGGTTGCCCCTCTTCCCGTTCATCCTCAGGACAAATTGCAACCTGTAGGGAACAGGAGGTTAAAGGTGCTGATTCTCCAAGTAGGGAGATTGCTAGTAAAGTAGCTGGAATGGCGAAACCGAGCACAAGGAGATGAGAAATGAGGTGCTTTTTAGAAACCTTTCAAAATCACACGGTGTACCATCTTCTGGGTTTCTCATGCATGTTTTCGATGTAGGAAGATGCCCTTGAACCTGGAGATTTGGGACCCATGGGATGGGTACCACGCAGTATTATTTTAAAGAGTCTGCGTTTGCTCACCCAACCTCACCCAACCTCTCAGCCCCAAGAGTGTCCACCCTTATGTCTCATCCAGCTGTGGGTCTAGATATGGTCAATCCAGGTTGCATCACAGCCTCTGAACGAATTTTGTAAGAATTTCTCTCTCTTTCACTGTCTTTGTTTTACGGGTTTTTAAAAGTAATTTATTTTTATAATGGGGTTTAGCTGCTTTTCATGGCTGTGTTTATGCGGTTTACACCTTCTTGACTCACTTCCAGAGAGATATCATTACATAGGTTTTAAGAGTCTTACTAGTCAGATATATTCTTGTGCGGTGAAAAGGGGGTGTTGAGTTCAGTTCACTGAGCAAGGAGTAGGTCTTGTCTATTACATATTGGGTGTATGGAACGGTATCTGAGCGAATTTGAAACCCTTGTTTTATGCATCACCCCACTTCACCTTTCCTGTTAAGCAGATATAGTGCGTTTTCTAAACGTGTGACTCTGCTCTGTTTTGTAATTCAGTTCAAGTGTAGCGGTTTTTACATTCCCTCTATAAGTGATAGCTTATGATAAGTGTCTTTTTCTGTGTGACTTATTTCACTTAGAATCGTCGTACCTAACTCCACTCATCTTGCTTCTACTAGCCTTATAACATTGATTTCATGTCTGAGTGATATTCCATTGTACATAAGGACCACAACTTCTTTATCCATTTTTCTCTTTCCTGGGATATTTAAGGTGTCATGAAGTGGAGGTTCTTGTCAACAGAGAAGCCCTAAACTTTCCGGTGCCTGTGTCTTGCTGATTTTTAATTTTTCCAATTTATACGCCCATGAGTGGACGTGCCCTATGCTCCCTAAGCTGTTTTTTTTCCATGTTTCAGGACACAACGTACACTTCTCCAGAGTGGCTGTTGGCAATTTACATCCCGCCCATCAGTGTAGCAAGGCTGCCATTTCTCCATGGCCTGTCCTGCATTTCTGGTTTTGACACTTTTTGCAGCATGGCCCTTTTCACCGATGGGAAGCGAGACTTCTTTGTAGCGCTGATTTGCCTTTCCAGGTTGCTTGGTTGGCCAAAAAGGGCGTATGCGTTTTTTCCTGAGTATATTCAGGAAAAAACGCATACGCCCTTTTTGGCCAAGGGCATCATTGTCGACGTTTTGCCGCTTTTCATGTGCTTTAAAGGCGATTCGTATCTACCTCCTGAAATCTGTTTCCTGCAATTCTGCCTTGCTTTCAAATCCTCTTCGTTGCCTTCCCTCAATATATTTGTGGACGAGAGTTATCATTTACAACTCTGAGGGTTTTTGAATTGCAGTTTCCCTGAGCTCCATTTTTCAACTGTCTTTTTTGGGAGCTGGCCGCAAAAGCGCGGGATTGCCTCAGGCCCTATTCTGCTTCTGGGCGGCAGGCTGAGCCTGTGGTTAATTCTTCTTCTTGATGGGAAAATAGAGTGACCTGTGCCTGTCCCAACACCTAGATCTAGTCTCTCATTGGTTGCCCCTCTTCCCGTTCATCCTCAGGACAAATTGCAACCTGTAGGGAACAGGAGGTTAAAGGTGCTGATTCTCCAAGTAGGGAGATTGCTAGTAAAGTAGCTGGAATGGCGAAACCGAGCACAAGGAGATGAGAAATGAGGTGCTTTTTAGAAACCTTTCAAAATCACACGGTGTACCATCTTCTGGGTTTCTCATGCATGTTTTCGATGTAGGAAGATGCCCTTGAACCTGGAGATTTGGGACCCATGGGATGGGTACCACGCAGTATTATTTTAAAGGGTCTGCTTTTGCTCACCCAACCTCACCCAACCTCTCAGCCCCAAGAGTGTCCACCCTTATGTCTCATCCAGCTGTGGGTCTAGATATGATCAATCCAGGTTGCATCACAGCCTCTGAACGAATTTTGTAAGAATTTCTCTCTCTTTCACTGTCTTTGTTTTACGGGTTTTTAAAAGTAATTTATTTTTATAATGGGGTTTAGCTGCTTTTCATGGCTGTGTTTATGCGGTTTACACCTTCTTGACTCACTTCCAGAGAGATATCATTACATAGGTTTTAAGATTCTTACTAGTCAGATATATTCTTGTGCGGTGAATAGGGGGTGTTGAGTTCAGTTCACTGAGCAAGGAGTAGGTCTTGTCTATTACATATTGGGTGTATGGAACGGTATCTGAGCGAATTTGAAACCCTTGTTTTATGCATCACCCCACTTCACCTTTCCTGTTAAGCAGATATAGTGCGTTTTCTAAACGTGTGACTCTGCTCTGTTTTGTAATTCAGTTCAAGTGTAGCGGTTTTTACATTCCCTCTATAAGTGATAGCTTATGATAAGTGTCTTTTTCTGTGTGACTTATTTCACTTAGAATCGTCGTACCTAACTCCACTCATCTTGCTTCTACTAGCCTTATAACATTGATTTCATGTCTGAGTGATATTCCATTGTACATAAGGACCACAACTTCTTTATCCATTTTTCTCTTTCCTGGGATATTTAAGGTGTCATGAAGTGGAGGTTCTTGTCAACAGAGCAGCCCTAAACTTTCCGGTGCCTGTGTCTTGCTGATTTTTAGTTTTTCCAATTTATACGCCCATGAGTGGACGTGCCCTATGCTCCCTAAGCTGTTTTTTTTCCATGTTTCAGGACACAACGTACACTTCTCCAGAGTGGCTGTTGGCAATTTACATCCCGCCCATCAGTGTAGCAAGGCTGCCATTTCTCCATGGCCTGTCCTGCATTTCTGGTTTTGACACTTTTTGCAGCATGGCCCTTTTCACCGATGGGAAGCGAGACTTCTTTGTAGCGCTGATTTGCCTTTCCAGGTTGCTTGTTTGGCCAAAAAGGGCGTAAGCGGTTTTTCCTGAATATATTCAGGAAAAAACGCATACGCCCTTTTTGGCCAAGGGCATCATTGTCGACGTTTTGCCGCTTTTCATGTGCTTTAAAGGCGATTCGTATCTACCTCCTGAAATCTGTTTCCTGCAATTCTGCCTTGCTTTCAAATCCTCTTCGTTGCCTTCCCTCAATATATCTGTGGATGAGAGTTATCATTTATAACTCTGCGGGTTTGTGAATTGCAGTTTCCCTGAGCTCCATTTTTCAACTGTCTTTTTTGGGAGCTGGCCGCAAAAGCGCGGGATTGCCTCAGGCCCTATTCTGCTTCTGGGCGGCAGGCTGAGCCTGTGGTTAATTCTTCTTCCTGTTGGGAAAATAGAGTGACCTGTGCCTGTCCCAACACCTAGATCTAGTCTCTCATTGGTTGCCCCTCTTCCCGTTCATCCTCAGGACAAATTGCAACCTGTAGGGAACAGGAGGTTAAAGGTGCTGATTCTCCAAGTAGGGAGATTGCTAGTAAAGTAGCTGGAATGGCGAAACCGAGCACAAGGAGATGAGAAATGAGGTGCGTTTTAGAAACCTTTCAAAATCACACGGTGTACCATCTTCTGGGTTTCTCATGCATGTTTTCGATGTAGGAACATGCCCTTGAACCTGGAGATTTGGGACCCATGGGATGGGTACCACGCAGTATTACTTTAAAGGGTCTGCGTTTGCTCACCCAACCTCACCCAAACTCTCAGCCCCAAGAGTGTCCACCCTTATGTCTCATCCAGGTGTGGGTCTAGATATGGTCAATCCAGGTTGCATCACAGCCTCTGAACGAATTTTGTAAGAATTTCTCTCTCTTTCACTGTCTTTGTTTTACGGGTTTTTAAAAGTAATTTATTTTTATAATGGGGTTTAGCTGCTTTTCATGGTTGTGTTTATGCGGCTTTACACCCACTTGTCTCACTTCCAGACAGATATCAATACATAGGTTTTAAGATTCTTACTAGTCACATATATTCTTGTGCGGGGAATAGGGGGTGTTGAGTCCAGTTCACTGAGCAAGGAGTAGGTCTTGTCTATTACATATTGGGTGTATGGAACGGTATCTGAGCGAATTTGAAACCCTTGTTTTATGCATCTCCCCACCTCACCTTTCCCGTTAAGCAGATAGAGTGTGTTTTCTAAACGTGTGACTCTGTTCTGTTTTGTAATTCAGTTCAAGTGTAGCGGTTTTTACATTCCCTCTATAAGTGATAGCTTATGATAAGTGTCTTTTTCTGTGTGACTTATTTCACTTAGAATCGTCGTACCTAACTCCACTCATCTTGCTTCTACTAGCCTTATGACATTGATTTCATGTCTGAGTGATATTCCATTGTACATAAGGACCACAACTTCTTTATCCATTTTTCTCTTTCCTGGGATATTTAAGGTGTCATGAAGTGGAGGTTCTTGTCAACAGAGCAGCCCTAAACTTTCCGGTGCCTGTGTCTTGCTGATTTTTAGTTTTTCCAATTTATACGCCCATGAGTGGACGTGCCCTATGCTCCCTAAGCTGTTTTTTTTCGATGTTTCAGGACACAACGTACACTTCTCCAGAGTGGCTGTTGGCAATTTACATCCCGCCCATCAGTGTAGCAAGGCTGCCATTTCTCCATGGCCTGTCCTGCATTTCTGGTTTTGACACTTTTTGCAGCATGGCCCTTTTCACCGATGGGAAGCGAGACTTCTTTGTAGCGCTGATTTGCCTTTCCAGGTTGCTTGGTTGGCCAAAAAGGGCGTATGCGTTTTTTCCTGAATATATTCAGGAAAAAACGCATACGCCCTTTTTGGCCAAGGGCATCATTGTCGACGTTTTGCCGCTTTTCATGTGCTTTAAAGGCGATTCGTATCTACCTCCTGAAATCTGTTTCCTGCAATTCTGCCTTGCTTTCAAATCCTCTTCGTTGCCTTCCCTCAATATATCTGTGGATGAGAGTTATCATTTATAACTCTGCGGGTTTGTGAATTGCAGTTTCCCTGAGCTCCATTTTTCAACTGTCTTTTTTGGGAGCTGGCCGCAAAAGCGCGGGATTGCCTCAGGCCCTATTCTGCTTCTGGGCGGCAGGCTGAGCCTGTGGTTAATTCTTCTTCCTGATGGGAAAATAGAGTGACCTGTGCCTGTCCCAACACCTAGATCTAGTCTCTCATTGGTTGCCCCTCTTCCCGTTCATCCTCAGGACAAATTGCAACCTGTAGGGAACAGGAGGTTAAAGGTGCTGATTCTCCAAGTAGGGAGATTGCTAGTAAAGTAGCTGGAATGGCGAAACCGAGCACAAGGAGATGAGAAATGAGGTGCTTTTTAGAAACCTTTCAAAATCACACGGTGTACCATCTTCTGGGTTTCTCATGCATGTTTTCGATGTAGGAAGATGCCCTTGAACCTGGAGATTTGGGACCCATGGGATGGGTACCACGCAGTATTATTTTAAAGAGTCTGCGTTTGCTCACCCAACCTCACCCAACCTCTCAGCCCCAAGAGTGTCCACCCTTATGTCTCATCCAGCTGTGGGTCTAGATATGGTCAATCCAGGTTGCATCACAGCCTCTGAACGAATTTTGTAAGAATTTCTCTCTCTTTCACTGTCTTTGTTTTACGGGTTTTTAAAAGTAATTTATTTTTATAATGGGGTTTAGCTGCTTTTCATGGCTGTGTTTATGCGGTTTACACCTTCTTGACTCACTTCCAGAGAGATATCATTACATAGGTTTTAAGATTCTTACTAGTCAGATATATTCTTGTGCGGTGAAAAGGGGGTGTTGAGTTCAGTTCACTGAGCAAGGAGTAGGTCTTGTCTATTACATATTGGGTGTATGGAACGGTATCTGAGCGAATTTGAAACCCTTGTTTTATGCATCACCCCACTTCACCTTTCCTGTTAAGCAGATATAGTGCGTTTTCTAAACGTGTGACTCTGCTCTGTTTTGTAATTCAGTTCAAGTGTAGCGGTTTTTACATTCCCTCTATAAGTGATAGCTTATGATAAGTGTCTTTTTCTGTGTGACTTATTTCACTTAGAATCGTCGTACCTAACTCCACTCATCTTGCTTCTACTAGCCTTATAACATTGATTTCATGTCTGAGTGATATTCCATTGTACATAAGGACCACAACTTCTTTATCCATTTTTCTCTTTCCTGGGATATTTAAGGTGTCATGAAGTGGAGGTTCTTGTCAACAGAGCAGCCCTAAACTTTCCGGTGCCTGTGTCTTGCTGATTTTTAATTTTTCCAATTTATACGCCCATGAGTGGACGTGCCCTATGCTCCCTAAGCTGTTTTTTTTCCATGTTTCAGGACACAACGTACACTTCTCCAGAGTGGCTGTTGGCAATTTACATCCCGCCCATCAGTGTAGCAAGGCTGCCATTTCTCCATGGCCTGTCCTGCATTTCTGGTTTTGACACTTTTTGCAGCATGGCCCTTTTCACCGATGGGAAGCGAGACTTCTTTGTAGCGCTGATTTGCCTTTCCAGGTTGCTTGGTTGGCCAAAAACGGCGTATGCGGTTTTTCCTGAATATATTCAGGAAAAAACGCATACGCCCTTTTTGGCCAAGGGCATCATTGTCGACGTTTTGCCGCTTTTCATGTGCTTTAAAGGCGATTCGTATCTACCTCCTGAAATCTGTTTCCTGCAATTCTGCCTTGCTTTCAAATCCTCTTCGTTGCCTTCCCTCAATATATCTGTGGATGAGAGTTATCATTTATAACTCTGCGGGTTTGTGAATTGCAGTTTCCCTGAGCTCCATTTTTCAACTGTCTTTTTTGGGAGCTGGCCGCAAAAGCGCGGGATTGCCTCAGGCCCTATTCTGCTTCTGGGCGGCAGGCTGAGCCTGTGGTTAATTCTTCTTCCTGTTGGGAAAATAGAGTGACCTGTGCCTGTCCCAACACCTAGATCTAGTCTCTCATTGGTTGCCCCTCTTCCCGTTCATCCTCAGGACAAATTGCAACCTGTAGGGAACAGGAGGTTAAAGGTGCTGATTCTCCAAGTAGGGAGATTGCTAGTAAAGTAGCTGGAATGGCGAAACCGAGCACAAGGAGATGAGAAATGAGGTGCGTTTTAGAAACCTTTCAAAATCACACGGTGTACCATCTTCTGGGTTTCTCATGCATGTTTTCGATGTAGGAACATGCCCTTGAACCTGGAGATTTGGGACCCATGGGATGGGTACCACGCAGTATTACTTTAAAGGGTCTGCGTTTGCTCACCCAACCTCACCCAACCTCTCAGCCCCAAGAGTGTCCACCCTTATGTCTCATCCAGGTGTGGGTCTAGATATGGTCAATCCAGGTTGCATCACAGCCTCTGAACGAATTTTGTAAGAATTTCTCTCTCTTTCACTGTCTTTGTTTTACGGGTTTTTAAAAGTAATTTATTTTTATAATGGGGTTTAGCTGCTTTTCATGGTTGTGTTTATGCGGCTTTACACCCACTTGTCTCACTTCCAGACAGATATCAATACATAGGTTTTAAGATTCTTACTAGTCACATATATTCTTGTGCGGGGAATAGGGGGTGTTGAGTCCAGTTCACTGAGCAAGGAGTAGGTCTTGTCTATTACATATTGGGTGTATGGAACGGTATCTGAGCGAATTTGAAACCCTTGTTTTATGCATCTCCCCACCTCACCTTTCCCGTTAAGCAGATAGAGTGTGTTTTCTAAACGTGTGACTCTGTTCTGTTTTGTAATTCAGTTCAAGTGTAGCGGTTTTTACATTCCCTCTATAAGTGATAGCTTATGATAAGTGTCTTTTTCTGTGTGACTTATTTCACTTAGAATCGTCGTACCTAACTCCACTCATCTTGCTTCTACTAGCCTTATGACATTGATTTCATGTCTGAGTGATATTCCATTGTACATAAGGACCACAACTTCTTTATCCATTTTTCTCTTTCCTGGGATATTTAAGGTGTCATGAAGTGGAGGTTCTTGTCAACAGAGCAGCCCTAAACTTTCCGGTGCCTGTGTCTTGCTGATTTTTAGTTTTTCCAATTTATACGCCCATGAGTGGACGTGCCCTATGCTCCCTAAGCTGTTTTTTTTCCATGTTTCAGGACACAACGTACACTTCTCCAGAGTGGCTGTTGGCAATTTACATCCCGCCCATCAGTGTAGCAAGGCTGCCATTTCTCCATGGCCTGTCCTGCATTTCTGGTTTTGACACTTTTTGCAGCATGGCCCTTTTCACCGATGGGAAGCGAGACTTCTTTGTAGCGCTGATTTGCCTTTCCAGGTTGCTTGGTTGGCCAAAAAGGGCGTATGCGTTTTTTCCTGAATATATTCAGGAAAAAACGCATACGCCCTTTTTGGCCAAGGGCATCATTGTCGACGTTTTGCCGCTTTTCATGTGCTTTAAAGGCGATTCGTATCTACCTCCTGAAATCTGTTTCCTGCAATTCTGCCTTGCTTTCAAATCCTCTTCGTTGCCTTCCCTCAATATATCTGTGGATGAGAGTTATCATTTATAACTCTGCGGGTTTGTGAATTGCAGTTTCCCTGAGCTCCATTTTTCAACTGTCTTTTTTGGGAGCTGGCCGCAAAAGCGCGGGATTGCCTCAGGCCCTATTCTGCTTCTGGGCGGCAGGCTGAGCCTGTGGTTAATTCTTCTTCCTGTTGGGAAAATAGAGTGACCTGTGCCTGTCCCAACACCTAGATCTAGTCTCTCATTGGTTGCCCCTCTTCCCGTTCATCCTCAGGACAAATTGCAACCTGTAGGGAACAGGAGGTTAAAGGTGCTGATTCTCCAAGTAGGGAGATTGCTAGTAAAGTAGCTGGAATGGCGAAACCGAGCACAAGGAGATGAGAAATGAGGTGCGTTTTAGAAACCTTTCAAAATCACACGGTGTACCATCTTCTGGGTTTCTCATGCATGTTTTCGATGTAGGAACATGCCCTTGAACCTGGAGATTTGGGACCCATGGGATGGGTACCACGCAGTATTACTTTAAAGGGTCTGCGTTTGCTCACCCAACCTCACCCAACCTCTCAGCCCCAAGAGTGTCCACCCTTATGTCTCATCCAGGTGTGGGTCTAGATATGGTCAATCCAGGTTGCATCACAGCCTCTGAACGAATTTTGTAAGAATTTCTCTCTCTTTCACTGTCTTTGTTTTACGGGTTTTTAAAAGTAATTTATTTTTATAATGGGGTTTAGCTGCTTTTCATGGTTGTGTTTATGCGGCTTTACACCCACTTGTCTCACTTCCAGACAGATATCAATACATAGGTTTTAAGATTCTTACTAGTCACATATATTCTTGTGCGGGGAATAGGGGGTGTTGAGTCCAGTTCACTGAGCAAGGAGTAGGTCTTGTCTATTACATATTGGGTGTATGGAACGGTATCTGAGCGAATTTGAAACCCTTGTTTTATGCATCTCCCCACCTCACCTTTCCCGTTAAGCAGATAGAGTGTGTTTTCTAAACGTGTGACTCTGTTCTGTTTTGTAATTCAGTTCAAGTGTAGCGGTTTTTACATTCCCTCTATAAGTGATAGCTTATGATAAGTGTCTTTTTCTGTGTGACTTATTTCACTTAGAATCGTCGTACCTAACTCCACTCATCTTGCTTCTACTAGCCTTATGACATTGATTTCATGTCTGAGTGATATTCCATTGTACATAAGGACCACAACTTCTTTATCCATTTTTCTCTTTCCTGGGATATTTAAGGTGTCATGAAGTGGAGGTTCTTGTCAACAGAGCAGCCCTAAACTTTCCAGTGCCTGTGTCTTGCTGATTTTTAGTTTTTCCAATTTATACGCCCATGAGTGGACGTGCCCTATGCTCCCTAAGCTGTTTTTTTTCCATGTTTCAGGACACAACGTACACTTCTCCAGAGTGGCTGTTGGCAATTTACATCCCGCCCATCAGTGTAGCAAGGCTGCCATTTCTCCATGGCCTGTCCTGCATTTCTGGTTTTGACACTTTTTGCAGCATGGCCCTTTTCACCGATGGGAAGCGAGACTTCTTTGTAGCGCTGATTTGCCTTTCCAGGTTGCTTGGTTGGCCAAAAAGGGCGTATGCGTTTTTTCCTGAATATATTCAGGAAAAAACGCATACGCCCTTTTTGGCCAAGGGCATCATTGTCGACGTTTTGCCGCTTTTCATGTGCTTTAAAGGCGATTCGTATCTACCTCCTGAAATCTGTTTCCTGCAATTCTGCCTTGCTTTCAAATCCTCTTCGTTGCCTTCCCTCAATATATTTGTGGACGAGAGTTATCATTTACAACTCTGAGGGTTTTTGAATTGCAGTTTCCCTGAGCTCCATTTTTCAACTGTCTTTTTTGGGAGCTGGCCGCAAAAGCGCGGGATTGCCTCAGGCCCTATTCTGCTTCTGGGCGGCAGGCTGAGCCTGTGGTTAATTCTTCTTCCTGATGGGAAAATAGAGTGACCTGTGCCTGTCCCAACACCTAGATCTAGTCTCTCATTGGTTGCCCCGCTTCCCGTTCATCCTCAGGACAAATTGCAACCTGTAGGGAACAGGAGGTTAAAGGTGCTGATTCTCCAAGTAGGGAGATTGCTAGTAAAGTAGCTGGAATGGCGAAACCGAGCACAAGGAGATGAGAAATGAGGTGCTTTTTAGAAACCTTTCAAAATCACACGGTGTACCATCTTCTGGGTTTCTCATGCATGTTTTCGATGTAGGAAGATGCCCTTGAACCTGGAGATTTGGGACCCATGGGATGGGTACCACGCAGTATTATTTTAAAGGGTCTGCGTTTGCTCACCCAACCTCACCCAACCTCTCAGCCCCAAGAGTGTCCACCCTTATGTCTCATCCAGCTGTGGGTCTAGATATGGTCAATCCAGGTTGCATCACAGCCTCTGAACGAATTTTGTAAGAATTTCTCTCTCTTTCACTGTCTTTGTTTTATGGGTTTTTAAAAGTAATTTATTTTTATAATGGGGTTTAGCTGCTTTTCATGGCTGTGTTTATGCGGTTTACACCTTCTTGACTCACGTCCAGAGAGATATCATTACATAGGTTTTAAGATTCTTACTAGTCAGATATATTCTTGTGCGGTGAATAGGGGGTGTTGAGTTCAGTTCACTGAGCAAGGAGTAGGTCTTGTCTATTACATATTGGGTGTATGGAACGGTATCTGAGCGAATTTGAAACCCTTGTTTTATGCATCACCCCACTTCACCTTTCCTGTTAAGCAGATATAGTGCGTTTTCTAAACGTGTGACTCTGCTCTGTTTTGTAATTCAGTTCAAGTGTAGCGGTTTTTACATTCCCTCTATAAGTGATAGCTTATGATAAGTGTCTTTTTCTGTGTGACTTATTTCACTTAGAATCGTCGTACCTAACTCCACTCATCTTGCTTCTACTAGCCTTATAACATTGATTTCATGTCTGAGTGATATTCCATTGTACATAAGGACCACAACTTCTTTATCCATTTTTCTCTTTCCTGGGATATTTAAGGTGTCATGAAGTGGAGGTTCTTGTCAACAGAGCAGCCCTAAACTTTCCGGTGCCTGTGTCTTGCTGATTTTTAGTTTTTCCAATTTATACGCCCATGAGTGGACGTGCCCTATGCTCCCTAAGCTGTTTTTTTTCCATGTTTCAGGACACAACGTACACTTCTCCAGAGTGGATGTTGGCAATTTACATCCCGCCCATCAGTGTAGCAAGGCTGCCATTTCTCCATGGCCTGTCCTGCATTTCTGGTTTTGACACTTTTTGCAGCATGGCCCTTTTGACCGATGGGAAGCGAGACTTCTTTGTAGCGCTGATTTGCCTTTCCAGGTTGCTTGGTTGGCCAAAAAGGGCGTATGCGTTTTTTCCTGAATATATTCAGGAAAAAACGCATACGCCCTTTTTGGCCAAGGGCATCATTGTCGACGTTTTGCCGCTTTTCATGTGCTTTAAAGGCGATTCGTATCTACCTCCTGAAATCTGTTTCCTGCAATTCTGCCTTGCTTTCAAATCCTCTTCGTTGCCTTCCCTCAATATATCTGTGGACGAGAGTTATCATTTATAACTCTGCGGTTTTGTGAATTGCAGTTTCCCTGAGCTCCATTTTTCAACTGTCTTTTTTGGGAGCTGGCCGCAAAAGCGCGGGATTGCCTCAGGCCCTATTCTGCTTCTGGGCGGCAGGCTGAGCCTGTGGTTAATTCTTCTTCCTGTTGGGAAAATAGAGTGACCTGTGCCTGTCCCAACACCTAGATCTAGTCTCTCATTGGTTGCCCCTCTTCCCGTTCATCCTCAGGACAAATTGCAACCTGTAGGGAACAGGAGGTTAAAGGTGCTGATTCTCCAAGTAGGGAGATTGCTAGTAAAGTAGCTGGAATGGCGAAACCGAGCACAAGGAGATGAGAAATGAGGTGCGTTTTAGAAACCTTTCAAAATCACACGGTGTACCATCTTCTGGGTTTCTCATGCATGTTTTCGATGTAGGAACATGCCCTTGAACCTGGAGATTTGGGACCCATGGGATGGGTACCACGCAGTATTACTTTAAAGGGTCTGCGTTTGCTCACCCAACCTCACCCAACCTCTCAGCCCCAAGAGTGTCCACCCTTATGTCTCATCCAGGTGTGGGTCTAGATATGGTCAATCCAGGTTGCATCACAGCCTCTGAACGAATTTTGTAAGAATTTCTCTCTCTTTCACTGTCTTTGTTTTACGGGTTTTTAAAAGTAATTTATTTTTATAATGGGGTTTAGCTGCTTTTCATGGTTGTGTTTATGCGGCTTTACACCCACTTGTCTCACTTCCAGACAGATATCAATACATAGGTTTTAAGATTCTTACTAGTCACATATATTCTTGTGCGGGGAATAGGGGGTGTTGAGTCCAGTTCACTGAGCAAGGAGTAGGTCTTGTCTATTACATATTGGGTGTATGGAACGGTATCTGAGCGAATTTGAAACCCTTGTTTTATGCATCTCCCCACCTCACCTTTCCCGTTAAGCAGATAGAGTGTGTTTTCTAAACGTGTGACTCTGTTCTGTTTTGTAATTCAGTTCAAGTGTAGCGGTTTTTACATTCCCTCTATAAGTGATAGCTTATGATAAGTGTCTTTTCCTGTGTGACTTATTTCACTTAGAATCGTCGTACCTAACTCCACTCATCTTGCTTCTACTAGCCTTATGACATTGATTTCATGTCTGAGTGATATTCCATTGTACATAAGGACCACAACTTCTTTATCCATTTTTCTCTTTCCTGGGATATTTAAGGTGTCATGAAGTGGAGGTTCTTGTCAACAGAGCAGCCCTAAACTTTCCGGTGCCTGTGTCTTGCTGATTTTTAGTTTTTCCAATTTATACGCCCATGAGTGGACGTGCCCTATGCTCCCTAAGCTGTTTTTTTTCGATGTTTCAGGACACAACGTACACTTCTCCAGAGTGGCTGTTGGCAATTTACATCCCGCCCATCAGTGTAGCAAGGCTGCCATTTCTCCATGGCCTGTCCTGCATTTCTGGTTTTGACACTTTTTGCAGCATGGCCCTTTTCACCGATGGGAAGCGAGACTTCTTTGTAGCGCTGATTTGCCTTTCCAGGTTGCTTGGTTGGCCAAAAAGGGCGTATGCGTTTTTTCCTGAATATATTCAGGAAAAAACGCATACGCCCTTTTTGGCCAAGGGCATCATTGTCGACGTTTTGCCGCTTTTCATGTGCTTTAAAGGCGATTCGTATCTACCTGCTGAAATCTGTTTCCTGCAATTCTGCCTTGCTTTCAAATCCTCTTCGTTGCCTTCCCTCAATATATCTGTGGATGAGAGTTATCATTTATAACTCTGCGGGTTTGTGAATTGCAGTTTCCCTGAGCTCCATTTTTCAACTGTCTTTTTTGGGAGCTGGCCGCAAACGCGCGGGATTGCCTCAGGCCCTATTCTGCTTCTGGGCGGCAGGCTGAGCCTGTGGTTAATTCTTCTTCCTGTTGGGAAAATAGAGTGACCTGTGCCTGTCCCAACACCTAGATCTAGTCTCTCATTGGTTGCCCCTCTTCCCGTTCATCCTCAGGACAAATTGCAACCTGTAGGGAACAGGAGGTTAAAGGTGCTGATTCTCCAAGTAGGGAGATTGGTAGTAAAGTAGCTGGAATGGCGAAACCGAGCACAAGGAGATGAGAAATGAGGTGCGTTTTAGAAACCTTTCAAAATCACACGGTGTACCATCTTCTGGGTTTCTCATGCATGTTTTCGATGTAGGAACATGCCCTTGAACCTGGAGATTTGGGACCCATGGGATGGGTACCACGCAGTATTACTTTAAAGGGTCTGCGTTTGCTCACCCAACCTCACCCAACCTCTCAGCCCCAAGAGTGTCCACCCTTATGTCTCATCCAGGTGTGGGTCTAGATATGGTCAATCCAGGTTGCATCACAGCCTCTGAACGAATTTTGTAAGAATTTCTCTCTCTTTCACTGTCTTTGTTTTACGGGTTTTTAAAAGTAATTTATTTTTATAATGGGGTTTAGCTGCTTTTCATGGTTGTGTTTATGCGGCTTTACACCCACTTGTCTCACTTCCCGACAGATATCAATACATAGGTTTTAAGATTCTTACTAGTCACATATATTCTTGTGCGGGGAATAGGGGGTGTTGAGTCCAGTTCACTGAGCAAGGAGTAGGTCTTGTCTATTACATATTGGGTGTATGGAACGGTATCTGAGCGAATTTGAAACCCTTGTTTTATGCATCTCCCCACCTCACCTTTCCCGTTAAGCAGATAGAGTGTGTTTTCTAAACGTGTGACTCTGTTCTGTTTTGTAATTCAGTTCAAGTGTAGCGGTTTTTACATTCCCTCTATAAGTGATAGCTTATGATAAGTGTCTTTTCCTGTGTGACTTATTTCACTTAGAATCGTCGTACCTAACTCCACTCATCTTGCTTCTACTAGCCTTATGACATTGATTTCATGTCTGAGTGATATTCCATTGTACATAAGGACCACAACTTCTTTATCCATTTTTCTCTTTCCTGGGATATTTAAGGTGTCATGAAGTGGAGGTTCTTGTCAACAGAGCAGCCCTAAACTTTCCGGTGCCTGTGTCTTGCTGATTTTTAGTTTTTCCAATTTATACGCCCATGAGTGGACGTGCCCTATGCTCCCTAAGCTGTTTTTTTTCGATGTTTCAGGACACAACGTACACTTCTCCAGAGTGGCTGTTGGCAATTTACATCCCGCCCATCAGTGTAGCAAGGCTGCCATTTCTCCATGGCCTGTCCTGCATTTCTGGTTTTGACACTTTTTGCAGCATGGCCCTTTTCACCGATGGGAAGCGAGACTTCTTTGTAGCGCTGATTTGCCTTTCCAGGTTGCTTGGTTGGCCAAAAAGGGCGTATGCGTTTTTTCCTGAATATATTCAGGAAAAAACGCATACGCCCTTTTTGGCCAAGGGCATCATTGTCGACGTTTTGCCGCTTTTCATGTGCTTTAAAGGCGATTCGTATCTACCTCCTGAAATCTGTTTCCTGCAATTCTGCCTTGCTTTCAAATCCTCTTCGTTGCCTTCCCTCAATATATCTGTGGATGAGAGTTATCATTTATAACTCTGCGGGTTTGTGAATTGCAGTTTCCCTGAGCTCCATTTTTCAACTGTCTTTTTTGGGAGCTGGCCGCAAACGCGCGGGATTGCCTCAGGCCCTATTCTGCTTCTGGGCGGCAGGCTGAGCCTGTGGTTAATTCTTCTTCCTGTTGGGAAAATAGAGTGACCTGTGCCTGTCCCAACACCTAGATCTAGTCTCTCATTGGTTGCCCCTCTTCCCGTTCATCCTCAGGACAAATTGCAACCTGTAGGGAACAGGAGGTTAAAGGTGCTGATTCTCCAAGTAGGGAGATTGCTAGTAAAGTAGCTGGAATGGCGAAACCGAGCACAAGGAGATGAGAAATGAGGTGCGTTTTAGAAACCTTTCAAAATCACACGGTGTACCATCTTCTGGGTTTCTCATGCATGTTTTCGATGTAGGAACATGCCCTTGAACCTGGAGATTTGGGACCCATGGGATGGGTACCACGCAGTATTACTTTAAAGGGTCTGCGTTTGCTCACCCAACCTCACCCAACCTCTCAGCCCCAAGAGTGTCCACCCTTATGTCTCATCCAGGTGTGGGTCTAGATATGGTCAATCCAGGTTGCATCACAGCCTCTGAACGAATTTTGTAAGAATTTCTCTCTCTTTCACTGTCTTTGTTTTACGGGTTTTTAAAAGTAATTTATTTTTATAATGGGGTTTAGCTGCTTTTCATGGTTGTGTTTATGCGGCTTTACACCCACTTGTCTCACTTCCAGACAGATATCAATACATAGGTTTTAAGATTCTTACTAGTCACATATATTCTTGTGCGGGGAATAGGGGGTGTTGAGTCCAGTTCACTGAGCAAGGAGTAGGTCTTGTCTATTACATATTGGGTGTATGGAACGGTATCTGAGCGAATTTGAAACCCTTGATTTATGCATCTCCCCACCTCACCTTTCCCGTTAAGCAGATAGAGTGTGTTTTCTAAACGTGTGACTCTGTTCTGTTTTGTAATTCAGTTCAAGTGTAGCGGTTTTTACATTCCCTCTATAAGTGATAGCTTATGATAAGTGTCTTTTTCTGTGTGACTTATTTCACTTAGAATCGTCGTACCTAACTCCACTCATCTTGCTTCTACTAGCCTTATGACATTGATTTCATGTCTGAGTGATATTCCATTGTACATAAGGACCACAACTTCTTTATCCATTTTTCTCTTTCCTGGGATATTTAAGGTGTCATGAAGTGGAGGTTCTTGTCAACAGAGCAGCCCTAAACTTTCCGGTGCCTGTGTCTTGCTGATTTTTAGTTTTTCCAATTTATACGCCCATGAGTGGACGTGCCCTATGCTCCCTAAGCTGTTTTTTTTCCATGTTTCAGGACACAACGTACACTTCTCCAGAGTGGCTGTTGGCAATTTACATCCCGCCCATCAGTGTAGTAAGGCTGCCATTTCTCCATGGCCTGTCCTGCATTTCTGGTTTTGAAAATTCTTGCAGCATGGCCCTTTTCACCGATGGGAAGCGAGAATTCTTGGTAGCGCTGATTTGCCTTTCCAGGTTGCTTGGTTGGCCAAAAAGGGCGTATGCGTTTTTTCCTGAATATATTCAGGAAAAAACGCATACGCCCTTTTTGGCCAAGGGCATCATTGTCGACGTTTTGCCGCTTTTCATGTGCTTTAAAGGCGATTCGTATCTACCTCCTGAAATCTGTTTCCTGCAATTCTGCCTTGCTTTCAAATCCTCTTCGTTGCCTTCCATCAATATATTTGTGGACGAGAGTTATCATTTACAACTCTGAGGGTTTTTGAATTGCAGTTTCCCTGAGCTCCATTTTTCAACTGTCTTTTTTGGTAGCTGGACGTAAAAGCGCGGGATTGCCTCAGGCCCTATTCTGCTTCTGGGTGGCAGGCTGAGCCTGTGGTTAATTCTTCTTCCTGATGGGAAAATAGAGTGACCTGTGCCTGTCCCAACACCTAGATCTAGTCTCTCATTGGTTGCCCCTCTTCCCGTTCATCCTCAGGACAAATTGCAACCTGTAGGGAACAGGAGGTTAAAGGTGCTGATTCTCCAAGTAGGGAGATTGCTAGTAAAGTAGCTGGAATGGCGAAACCGAGCACAAGGAGATGAGAAATGAGGTGCTTTTTAGAAACCTTTCAAAATCACACGGTGTACCATCTTCTGGGTTTCTCATGCATGTTTTCGATGTAGGAAGATGCCCTTGAACCTGGAGATTTGGGACCCATGGGATGGGTACCACGCAGTATTATTTTAAAGGGTCTGCGTTTGCTCACCCAACCTCACCCAACCTCTCAGCCCCAAGAGTGTCCACCCTTATGTCTCATCCAGCTGTGGGTCTAGATATGGTCAATCCAGGTTGCATCACAGCCTCTGAACGAATTTTGTAAGAATTTCTCTCTCTTTCACTGTCTTTGTTTTACGGGTTTTTAAAAGTAATTTATTTTTATAATGGGGTTTAGCTGCTTTTCATGGCTGTGTTTATGCGGTTTACACCTTCTTGACTCACTTCCAGAGAGATATCATTACATAGGTTTTAAGATTCTTACTAGTCAGATATATTCTTGTGCGGTGAATAGGGGGTGTTGAGTTCAGTTCACTGAGCAAGGAGTAGGTCTTGTCTATTACATATTGGGTGTATGGAACGGTATCTGAGCGAATTTGAAACCCTTGTTTTATGCATCACCCCACTTCACCTTTCCTGTTAAGCAGATATAGTGCGTTTTCTAAACGTGTGACTCTGCTCTGTTTTGTAATTCAGTTCAAGTGTAGCGGTTTTTACATTCCCTCTATAAGTGATAGCTTATGATAAGTGTCTTTTTCTGTGTGACTTATTTCACTTAGAATCGTCGTACCTAACTCCACTCATCTTGCTTCTACTAGCCTTATAACATTGATTTCATGTCTGAGTGATATTCCATTGTACATAAGGACCACAACTTCTTTATCCATTTTTCTCTTTCCTGGGATATTTAAGGTGTCATGAAGTGGAGGTTCTTGTCAACAGAGCAGCCCTAAACTTTCCGGTGCCTGTGTCTTGCTGATTTTTAGTTTTTCCAATTTATACGCCCATGAGTGGACGTGCCCTATGCTCCCTAAGCTGTTTTTTTTCCATGTTTCAGGACACAACGTACACTTCTCCAGAGTGGCTGTTGGCAATTTACATCCCGCCCATCAGTGTAGCAAGGCTGCCATTTCTCCATGGCCTGTCCTGCATTTCTGGTTTTGACACTTTTTGCAGCATGGCCCTTTTCACCGATGGGAAGCGAGACTTCTTTGTAGCGCTGATTTGCCTTTCCAGGTTGCTTGGTTGGCCAAAAAGGGCGTATGCGTTTTTTCCTGAATATATTCAGGAAAAAACGCATACGCCCTTTTTGGCCAAGGGCATCATTGTCGACGTTTTGCCGCTTTTCATGTGCTTTAAAGGCGATTCGTATCTACCTCCTGAAATCTGTTTCCTGCAATTCTGCCTTGCTTTCAAATCCTCTTCGTTGCCTTCCCTCAATATATCTGTGGATGAGAGTTATCATTTATAACTCTGCGGGTTTGTGAATTGCAGTTTCCCTGAGCTCCATTTTTCAACTGTCTTTTTTGGGAGCTGGCCGCAAAAGCGCGGGATTGCCTCAGGCCCTATTCTGCTTCTGGGCGGCAGGCTGAGCCTGTGGTTAATTCTTCTTCCTGTTGGGAAAATAGAGTGACCTGTGCCTGTCCCAACACCTAGATCTAGTCTCTCATTGGTTGCCCCTCTTCCCGTTCATCCTCAGGACAAATTGCAACCTGTAGGGAACAGGAGGTTAAAGGTGCTGATTCTCCAAGTAGGGAGATTGCTAGTAAAGTAGCTGGAATGGCGAAACCGAGCACAAGGAGATGAGAAATGAGGTGCGTTTTAGAAACCTTTCAAAATCACACGGTGTACCATCTTCTGGGTTTCTCATGCATGTTTTCGATGTAGGAACATGCCCTTGAACCTGGAGATTTGGGACCCATGGGATGGGTACCACGCAGTATTACTTTAAAGGGTCTGCGTTTGCTCACCCAACCTCACCCAACCTCTCAGCCCCAAGAGTGTCCACCCTTATGTCTCATCCAAGTGTGGGTCTAGATATGGTCAATCCAGGTTGCATCACAGCCTCTGAACGAATTTTGTAAGAATTTCTCTCTCTTTCACTGTCTTTGTTTTACGGGTTTTTAAAAGTAATTTATTTTTATAATGGGGTTTAGCTGCTTTTCATGGTTGTGTTTATGCGGCTTTACACCCACTTGTCTCACTTCCAGACAGATATCAATACATAGGTTTTAAGATTCTTACTAGTCACATATATTCTTGTGCGGGGAATAGGGGGTGTTGAGTCCAGTTCACTGAGCAAGGAGTAGGTCTTGTCTATTACATATTGGGTGTATGGAACGGTATCTGAGCGAATTTGAAACCCTTGTTTTATGCATCTCCCCACCTCACCTTTCCCGTTAAGCAGATAGAGTGTGTTTTCTAAACGTGTGACTCTGTTCTGTTTTGTAATTCAGTTCAAGTGTAGCGGTTTTTACATTCCCTCTATAAGTGATAGCTTATGATAAGTGTCTTTTCCTGTGTGACTTATTTCACTTAGAATCGTCGTACCTAACTCCACTCATCTTGCTTCTACTAGCCTTATGACATTGATTTCATGTCTGAGTGATATTCCATTGTACATAAGGACCACAACTTCTTTATCCATTTTTCTCTTTCCTGGGATATTTAAGGTGTCATGAAGTGGAGGTTCTTGTCAACAGAGCAGCCCTAAACTTTCGGGTGCCTGTGTCTTGCTGATTTTTAGTTTTTCCAATTTATACGCCCATGAGTGGACGTGCCCTATGCTCCCTAAGCTGTTTTTTTTCCATGTTTCAGGACACAACGTACACTTCTCCAGAGTGGCTGTTGGCAATTTACATCCCGCCCATCAGTGTAGCAAGGCTGCCATTTCTCCATGGCCTGTCCTGCATTTCTGGTTTTGACACTTTTTGCAGCATGGCCCTTTTCACCGATGGGAAGCGAGACTTCTTTGTAGCGCTGATTTGCCTTTCCAGGTTGCTTGGTTGGCCAAAAAGGGCGTATGCGTTTTTTCCTGAATATATTCAGGAAAAAACGCATACGCCCTTTTTGGCCAAGGGCATCATTGTCGACGTTTTGCCGCTTTTCATGTGCTTTAAAGGCGATTCGTATCTACCTCCTGAAATCTGTTTCCTGCAATTCTGCCTTGCTTTCAAATCCTCTTCGTTGCCTTCCCTCAATATATTTGTGGACGAGAGTTATCATTTACAACTCTGAGGGTTTTTGAATTGCAGTTTCCCTGAGCTCCATTTTTCAACTGTCTTTTTTGGGAGCTGGCCGCAAAAGCGCGGGATTGCCTCAGGCCCTATTCTGCTTCTGGGCGGCAGGCTGAGCCTGTGGTTAATTCTTCTTCCTGATGGGAAAATAGAGTGACCTGTGCCTGTCCCAACACCTAGATCTAGTCTCTCATTGGTTGCCCCTCTTCCCGTTCATCCTCAGGACAAATTGCAACCTGTAGGGAACAGGAGGTTAAAGGTGCTGATTCTCCAAGTAGGGAGATTGCTAGTAAAGTAGCTGGAATGGCGAAACCGAGCACAAGGAGATGAGAAATGAGGTGCTTTTTAGAAACCTTTCAAAATCACACGGTGTACCATCTTCTGGGTTTCTCATGCATGTTTTCGATGTAGGAAGATGCCCTTGAACCTGGAGATTTGGGACCCATGGGATGGGTACCATGCAGTATTATTTTAAAGGGTCTGCGTTTGCTCACCCAACCTCACCCAACCTCTCAGCCCCAAGAGTGTCCACCCTTATGTCTCATCCAGCTGTGGGTCTAGATATGGTCAATCCAGGTTGCATCACAGCCTCTGAACGAATTTTGTAAGAATTTCTCTCTCTTTCACTGTCTTTGTTTTACAGGTTTTTAAAAGTAATTTATTTTTATAATGGGGTTTAGCTGCTTTTCATGGCTGTGTTTATGCGGTTTACACCTTCTTGACTCACTTCCAGAGAGATATCATTACATAGGTTTTAAGATTCTTACTAGTCAGATATATTCTTGTGCGGTGAATAGGGGGTGTTGAGTTCAGTTCACTGAGCAAGGAGTAGGTCTTGTCTATTACATATTGGGTGTATGGAACGGTATCTGAGCGAATTTGAAACCCTTGTTTTATGCATCACCCCACTTCACCTTTCCTGTTAAGCAGATATAGTGCGTTTTCTAAACGTGTGACTCTGCTCTGTTTTGTAATTCAGTTCAAGTGTAGCGGTTTTTACATTCCCTCTATAAGTGATAGCTTATGATAAGTGTCTTTTTCTGTGTGACTTATTTCACTTAGAATCGTCGTACCTAACTCCACTCATCTTGCTTCTACTAGCCTTATAACATTGATTTCATGTCTGAGTGATATTCCATTGTACATAAGGACCACAACTTCTTTATCCATTTTTCTCTTTCCTGGGATATTTAAGGTGTCATGAAGTGGAGGTTCTTGTCAACAGAGCAGCCCTAAACTTTCCGGTGCCTGTGTCTTGCTGATTTTTAGTTTTTCCAATTTATACGCCCATGAGTGGACGTGCCCTATGCTCCCTAAGCTGTTTTTTTTCCATGTTTCAGGACACAACGTACACTTCTCCAGAGTGGCTGTTGGCAATTTACATCCCGCCCATCAGTGTAGCAAGGCTGCCATTTCTCCATGGCCTGTCCTGCATTTCTGGTTTTGACACTTTTTGCAGCATGGCCCTTTTCACCGATGGGAAGCGAGACTTCTTTGTAGCGCTGATTTGCCTTTCCAGGTTGCTTGGTTGGCCAAAAAGGGCGTATGCGTTTTTTCCTGAATATATTCAGGAAAAAACGCATACGCCCTTTTTGGCCAAGGGCATCATTGTCGACGTTTTGCCGCTTTTCATGTGCTTTAAAGGCGATTCGTATCTACCTCCTGAAATCTGTTTCCTGCAATTCTGCCTTGCTTTCAAATCCTCTTCGTTGCCTTCCCTCAATATATCTGTGGATGAGAGTTATCATTTATAACTCTGCGGGTTTGTGAATTGCAGTTTCCCTGAGCTCCATTTTTCAACTGTCTTTTTTGGGAGCTGGCCGCAAAAGCGCGGGATTGCCTCAGGCCCTATTCTGCTTCTGGGCGGCAGGCTGAGCCTGTGGTTAATTCTTCTTCCTGTTGGGAAAATAGAGTGACCTGTGCCTGTCCCAACACCTAGATCTAGTCTCTCATTGGTTGCCCCTCTTCCCGTTCATCCTCAGGACAAATTGCAACCTGTAGGGAACAGGAGGTTAAAGGTGCTGATTCTCCAAGTAGGGAGATTGCTAGTAAAGTAGCTGGAATGGCGAAACCGAGCACAAGGAGATGAGAAATGAGGTGCGTTTTAGAAACCTTTCAAAATCACACGGTGTACCATCTTCTGGGTTTCTCATGCATGTTTTCGATGTAGGAACATGCCCTTGAACCTGGAGATTTGGGACCCATGGGATGGGTACCACGCAGTATTACTTTAAAGGGTCTGCGTTTGCTCACCCAACCTCACCCAACCTCTCAGCCCCAAGAGTGTCCACCCTTATGTCTCATCCAAGTGTGGGTCTAGATATGGTCAATCCAGGTTGCATCACAGCCTCTGAACGAATTTTGTAAGAATTTCTCTCTCTTTCACTGTCTTTGTTTTACGGGTTTTTAAAAGTAATTTATTTTTATAATGGGGTTTAGCTGCTTTTCATGGTTGTGTTTATGCGGCTTTACACCCACTTGTCTCACTTCCAGACAGATATCAATACATAGGTTTTAAGATTCTTACTAGTCACATATATTCTTGTGCGGGGAATAGGGGGTGTTGAGTCCAGTTCACTGAGCAAGGAGTAGGTCTTGTCTATTACATATTGGGTGTATGGAACGGTATCTGAGCGAATTTGAAACCCTTGTTTTATGCATCTCCCCACCTCACCTTTCCCGTTAAGCAGATAGAGTGTGTTTTCTAAACGTGTGACTCTGTTCTGTTTTGTAATTCAGTTCAAGTGTAGCGGTTTTTACATTCCCTCTATAAGTGATAGCTTATGATAAGTGTCTTTTCCTGTGTGACTTATTTCACTTAGAATCGTCGTACCTAACTCCACTCATCTTGCTTCTACTAGCCTTATGACATTGATTTCATGTCTGAGTGATATTCCATTGTACATAAGGACCACAACTTCTTTATCCATTTTTCTCTTTCCTGGGATATTTAAGGTGTCATGAAGTGGAGGTTCTTGTCAACAGAGCAGCCCTAAACTTTCGGGTGCCTGTGTCTTGCTGATTTTTAGTTTTTCCAATTTATACGCCCATGAGTGGACGTGCCCTATGCTCCCTAAGCTGTTTTTTTTCCATGTTTCAGGACACAACGTACACTTCTCCAGAGTGGCTGTTGGCAATTTACATCCCGCCCATCAGTGTAGCAAGGCTGCCATTTCTCCATGGCCTGTCCTGCATTTCTGGTTTTGACACTTTTTGCAGCATGGCCCTTTTCACCGATGGGAAGCGAGACTTCTTTGTAGCGCTGATTTGCCTTTCCAGGTTGCTTGGTTGGCCAAAAAGGGCGTATGCGTTTTTTCCTGAATATATTCAGGAAAAAACGCATACGCCCTTTTTGGCCAAGGGCATCATTGTCGACGTTTTGCCGCTTTTCATGTGCTTTAAAGGCGATTCGTATCTACCTCCTGAAATCTGTTTCCTGCAATTCTGCCTTGCTTTCAAATCCTCTTCGTTGCCTTCCCTCAATATATTTGTGGACGAGAGTTATCATTTACAACTCTGAGGGTTTTTGAATTGCAGTTTCCCTGAGCTCCATTTTTCAACTGTCTTTTTTGGGAGCTGGCCGCAAAAGCGCGGGATTGCCTCAGGCCCTATTCTGCTTCTGGGCGGCAGGCTGAGCCTGTGGTTAATTCTTCTTCCTGATGGGAAAATAGAGTGACCTGTGCCTGTCCCAACACCTAGATCTAGTCTCTCATTGGTTGCCCCTCTTCCCGTTCATCCTCAGGACAAATTGCAACCTGTAGGGAACAGGAGGTTAAAGGTGCTGATTCTCCAAGTAGGGAGATTGCTAGTAAAGTAGCTGGAATGGCGAAACCGAGCACAAGGAGATGAGAAATGAGGTGCTTTTTAGAAACCTTTCAAAATCACACGGTGTACCATCTTCTGGGTTTCTCATGCATGTTTTCGATGTAGGAAGATGCCCTTGAACCTGGAGATTTGGGACCCATGGGATGGGTACCATGCAGTATTATTTTAAAGGGTCTGCGTTTGCTCACCCAACCTCACCCAACCTCTCAGCCCCAAGAGTGTCCACCCTTATGTCTCATCCAGCTGTGGGTCTAGATATGGTCAATCCAGGTTGCATCACAGCCTCTGAACGAATTTTGTAAGAATTTCTCTCTCTTTCACTGTCTTTGTTTTACAGGTTTTTAAAAGTAATTTATTTTTATAATGGGGTTTAGCTGCTTTTCATGGCTGTGTTTATGCGGTTTACACCTTCTTGACTCACTTCCAGAGAGATATCATTACATAGGTTTTAAGATTCTTACTAGTCAGATATATTCTTGTGCGGTGAATAGGGGGTGTTGAGTTCAGTTCACTGAGCAAGGAGTAGGTCTTGTCTATTACATATTGGGTGTATGGAACGGTATCTGAGCGAATTTGAAACCCTTGTTTTATGCATCACCCCACTTCACCTTTCCTGTTAAGCAGATATAGTGCGTTTTCTAAACGTGTGACTCTGCTCTGTTTTGTAATTCAGTTCAAGTGTAGCGGTTTTTACATTCCCTCTATAAGTGATAGCTTATGATAAGTGTCTTTTTCTGTGTGACTTATTTCACTTAGAATCGTCGTACCTAACTCCACTCATCTTGCTTCTACTAGCCTTATAACATTGATTTCATGTCTGAGTGATATTCCATTGTACATAAGGACCACAACTTCTTTATCCATTTTTCTCTTTCCTGGGATATTTAAGGTGTCATGAAGTGGAGGTTCTTGTCAACAGAGCAGCCCTAAACTTTCCGGTGCCTGTGTCTTGCTGATTTTTAGTTTTTCCAATTTATACGCCCATGAGTGGACGTGCCCTATGCTCCCTAAGCTGTTTTTTTTCCATGTTTCAGGACACAACGTACACTTCTCCAGAGTGGCTGCTGGCAATTTACATCCCGCCCATCAGTGTAGCAAGGCTGCCATTTCTCCGTGGCCTGTCCTGCATTTCTGGTTTTGACACTTTTTGCAGCATGGCCCTTTTGACCGATGGGAAGCGAGACTTCTTTGTAGCGCTGATTTGCCTTTCCAGGTTGCTTGGTTGGCCAAAAAGGGCGTATGCGTTTTTTCCTGAATATATTCAGGAAAAAACGCATACGCCCTTTTTGGCCAAGGGCATCATTGTCGACGTTTTGCCGCTTTTCATGTGCTTTAAAGGCGATTCGTATCTACCTCCTGAAATCTGTTTCCTGCAATTCTGCCTTGCTTTCAAATCCTCTTCGTTGCCTTCCCTCAATATATCTGTGGATGAGAGTTATCATTTATAACTCTGCGGGTTTGTGAATTGCAGTTTCCCTGAGCTCCATTTTTCAACTGTCTTTTTTGGGAGCTGGCCGCAAAAGCGCGGGATTGCCTCAGGCCCTATTCTGCTTCTGGGCGGCAGGCTGAGCCTGTGGTTAATTCTTCTTCCTGTTGGGAAAATAGAGTGACCTGTGCCTGTCCCAACACCTAGATCTAGTCTCTCATTGGTTGCCCCTCTTCCCGTTCATCCTCAGGACAAATTGCAACCTGTAGGGAACAGGAGGTTAAAGGTGCTGATTCTCCAAGTAGGGAGATTGCTAGTAAAGTAGCTGGAATGGCGAAACCGAGCACAAGGAGATGAGAAATGAGGTGCGTTTTAGAAACCTTTCAAAATCACACGGTGTACCATCTTCTGGGTTTCTCATGCATGTTTTCGATGTAGGAACATGCCCTTGAACCTGGAGATTTGGGACCCATGGGATGGGTACCACGCAGTATTACTTTAAAGGCTCTGCGTTTGCTCACCCAACCTCACCCAACCTCTCAGCCCCAAGAGTGTCCACCCTTATGTCTCATCCAGGTGTGGGTCTAGATATGGTCAATCCAGGTTGCATCACAGCCTCTGAACGAATTTTGTAAGAATTTCTCTCTCTTTCACTGTCTTTGTTTTACGGGTTTTTAAAAGTAATTTATTTTTATAATGGGGTTTAGCTGCTTTTCATGGTTGTGTTTATGCGGCTTTACACCCACTTGTCTCACTTCCAGACAGATATCAATACATAGGTTTTAAGATTCTTACTAGTCACATATATTCTTGTGCGGGGAATAGGGGGTGTTGAGTCCACTTCACTGAGCAAGGAGTAGGTCTTGTCTATTACATATTGGGTGTATGGAACGGTATCTGAGCGAATTTGAAACCCTTGTTTTATGCATCTCCCCACCTCACCTTTCCCGTTAAGCAGATAGAGTGGGTTTTCTAAACGTGTGACTCTGTTCTGTTTTGTAATTCAGTTCAAGTGTAGCGGTTTTTACATTCCCTCTATAAGTGATAGCTTATGATAAGTGTCTTTTCCTGTGTGACTTATTTCACTTAGAATCGTCGTACCTAACTCCACTCATCTTGCTTCTACTAGCCTTATGACATTGATTTCATGTCTGAGTGATATTCCATTGTACATAAGGACCACAACTTCTTTATCCATTTTTCTCTTTCCTGGGATATTTAAGGTGTCATGAAGTGGAGGTTCTTGTCAACAGAGCAGCCCTAAACTCTCCGGTGCCTGTGTCTTGCTGATTTTTAGTTTTTCCAATTTATACGCCCATGAGTGGACGTGCCCTATGCTCCCTAAGCTGTTTTTTTTCCATGTTTCAGGACACAACGTACACTTCTCCAGAGTGGCTGTTGGCAATTTACATCCCGCCCATCAGTGTAGCAAGGCTGCCATTTCTCCATGGCCTGTCCTGCATTTCTGGTTTTGACACTTTTTGCAGCATGGCCCTTTTCACCGATGGGAAGCGAGACTTCTTTGTAGCGCTGATTTGCCTTTCCAGGTTGCTTGGTTGGCCAAAAAGTGCGTATGCGTTTTTTCCTGAATATATTCAGGAAAAAACGCATACGCCCTTTTTGGCCAAGGGCATCATTGTCGACGTTTTGCCGCTTTTCATGTGCTTTAAAGGCGATTCGTATCTACCTCCTGAAATCTGTTTCCTGCAATTCTGCCTTGCTTTCAAATCCTCTTCGTTGCCTTCCCTCAATATATCTGTGGATGAGAGTTATCATTTATAACTCTGCGGGTTTGTGAATTGCAGTTTCCCTGAGCTCCATTTTTCAACTGTCTTTTTTGGGAGCTGGCCGCAAACGCGCGGGATTGCCTCAGGCCCTATTCTGCTTCTGGGCGGCAGGCTGAGCCTGTGGTTAATTCTTCTTCCTGTTGGGAAAATAGAGTGACCTGTGCCTGTCCCAACACCTAGATCTAGTCTCTCATTGGTTGCCCCTCTTCCCGTTCATCCTCAGGACAAATTGCAACCTGTAGGGAACAGGAGGTTAAAGGTGCTGATTCTCCAAGTAGGGAGATTGCTAGTAAAGTAGCTGGAATGGCGAAACCGAGCACAAGGAGATGAGAAATGAGGTGCGTTTTAGAAACCTTTCAAAATCACACGGTGTACCATCTTCTGGGTTTCTCATGCATGTTTTCGATGTAGGAACATGCCCTTGAACCTGGAGATTTGGGACCCATGGGATGGGTACCACGCAGTATTACTTTAAAGGGTCTGCGTTTGCTCACCCAACCTCACCCAACCTCTCAGCCCCAAGAGTGTCCACCCTTATGTCTCATCCAGGTGTGGGTCTAGATATGGTCAATCCAGGTTGCATCACAGCCTCTGAACGAATTTTGTAAGAATTTCTCTCTCTTTCACTGTCTTTGTTTTACGGGTTTTTAAAAGTAATTTATTTTTATAATGGGGTTTAGCTGCTTTTCATGGTTGTGTTTATGCGGCTTTACACCCACTTGTCTCACTTCCAGACAGATATCAATACATAGGTTTTAAGATTCTTACTAGTCACATATATTCTTGTGCGGGGAATAGGGGGTGTTGAGTCCAGTTCACTGAGCAAGGAGTAGGTCTTGTCTATTACATATTGGGTGTATGGAACGGTATCTGAGCGAATTTGAAACCCTTGTTTTATGCATCTCCCCACCTCACCTTTCCCGTTAAGCAGATAGAGTGTGTTTTCTAAACGTGTGACTCTGTTCTGTTTTGTAATTCAGTTCAAGTGTAGCGGTTTTTACATTCCCTCTATAAGTGATAGCTTATGATAAGTGTCTTTTTCTGTGTGACTTATTTCACTTAGAATCGTCGTACCTAACTCCACTCATCTTGCTTCTACTAGCCTTATGACATTGATTTCATGTCTGAGTGATATTCCATTGTACATAAGGACCACAACTTCTTTATCCATTTTTCTCTTTCCTGGGATATTTAAGGTGTCATGAAGTGGAGGTTCTTGTCAACAGAGCAGCCCTAAACTTTCCGGTGCCTGTGTCTTGCTGATTTTTAGTTTTTCCAATTTATACGCCCATGAGTGGACGTGCCCTATGCTCCCTAAGCTGTTTTTTTTCGATGTTTCAGGACACAACGTACACTTCTCCAGAGTGGCTGTTGGAAATTTACATCCCGCCCATCAGTGTAGCAAGGCTGCCATTTCTCCATGGCCTGTCCTGCATTTCTGGTTTTGACACTTTTTGCAGCATGGCCCTTTTCACCGATGGGAAGCGAGACTTCTTTGTAGCGCTGATTTGCCTTTCCAGGTTGCTTGGTTGGCCAAAAAGGGCGTATGCGTTTTTTCCTGAATATATTCAGGAAAAAACGCATACGCCCTTTTTGGCCAAGGGCATCATTGTCGACGTTTTGCCGCTTTTCATGTGCTTTAAAGGCGATTCGTATCTACCTCCTGAAATCTGTTTCCTGCAATTCTGCCTTGCTTTCAAATCCTCTTCGTTGACTTCCATCAATATATTTGTGGACGAGAGTTATCATTTACAACTCTGAGGGTTTTTGAATTGCAGTTTCCCTGAGCTCCATTTTTCAACTGTCTTTTTTGGGAGCTGGACGTAAAAGCGCGGGATTGCCTCAGGCCCTATTCTGCTTCTGGGCGGCAGGCTGAGCCTATGGTTAATTCTTCTTCCTGATGGGAAAATAGAGTGACCTGTGCCTGTCCCAACACCTAGATCTAGTCTCTCATTGGTTGCCCCTCTTCCCGTTCATCCTCAGGACAAATTGCAACCTGTAGGGAACAGGAGGTTAAAGGTGCTGATTCTCCAAGTGGGGAGATTGCTAGTAAAGTAGCTGGAATGGCGAAACCGAGCACAAGGAGATGAGAAATGAGGTGCTTTTTAGAAACCTTTCAAAATCACACGGTGTACCATCTTCTGGGTTTCTCATGCATGTTTTCGATGTAGGAAGATGCCCTTGAACCTGGAGATTTGGGACCCATGGGATGGGTACCACGCAGTATTATTTTAAAGGGTCTGCGTTTGCTCACCCAACCTCACCCAACCTCTCAGCCCCAAGAGTGTCCACCCTTATGTCTCATCCAGCTGTGGGTCTAGATATGGTCAATCCAGGTTGCATCACAGCCTCTGAACGAATTTTGTAAGAATTTCTCTCTCTTTCACTGTCTTTGTTTTACGGGTTTTTAAAAGTAATTTATTTTTATAATGGGGTTTAGCTGCTTTTCATGGCTGTGTTTATGCGGTTTACACCTTCTTGACTCACTTCCAGAGAGATATCATTACATAGGTTTTAAGATTCTTACTAGTCAGATATATTCTTGTGCGGTGAATAGGGGGTGTTGAGTTCAGTTCACTGAGCAAGGAGTAGGTCTTGTCTATTACATATTGGGTGTATGGAACGGTATCTGAGCGAATTTGAAACCCTTGTTTTATGCATCACCCCACTTCACCTTTCCTGTTAAGCAGATATAGTGCGTTTTCTAAACGTGTGACTCTGCTCTGTTTTGTAATTCAGTTCAAGTGTAGCGGTTTTTACATTCCCTCTATAAGTGATAGCTTATGATAAGTGTCTTTTTCTGTGTGACTTATTTCACTTAGAATCGTCGTACCTAACTCCACTCATCTTGCTTCTACTAGCCTTATGACATTGATTTCATGTCTGAGTGATATTCCATTGTACATAAGGACCACAACTTCTTTATCCATTTTTCTCTTTCCTGGGATATTTAAGGTGTCATGAAGTGGAGGTTCTTGTCAACAGAGCAGCCCTAAACTTTCCGGTGCCTGTGTCTTGCTGATTTTTAGTTTTTCCAATTTATACGCCCATGAGTGGACGTGCCCTATGCTCCCTAAGCTGTTTTTTTTCCATGTTTCAGGACACAACGTACACTTCTCCAGAGTGGCTGTTGGCAATTTACATCCCGCCCATCAGTGTAGCAAGGCTGCCATTTCTCCATGGCCTGTCCTGCATTTCTGGTTTTGACACTTTTTGCAGCATGGCCCTTTTGACCGATGGGAAGCGAGACTTCTTTGTAGCGCTGATTTGCCTTTCCAGGTTGCTTGGTTGGCCAAAAAGGGCGTATGCGTTTTTTCCTGAATATATTCAGGAAAAAACGCATACGCCCTTTTTGGCCAAGGGCATCATTGTCGACGTTTTGCCGCTTTTCATGTGCTTTAAAGGCGATTCGTATCTACCTCCTGAAATCTGTTTCCTGCAATTCTGCCTTGCTTTCAAATCCTCTTCGTTGCCTTCCCTCAATATATTTGTGGACGAGAGTTATCATTTACAACTCTGAGGGTTTTTGAATTGCAGTTTCCCTGAGCTCCATTTTTCAACTGTCTTTTTTGGGAGCTGGCCGCAAAAGCGCGGGATTGCCTCAGGCCCTATTCTGCTTCTGGGCGGCAGGCTGAGCCTGTGGTTAATTCTTCTTCCTGTTGGGAAAATAGAGTGACCTGTGCCTGTCCCAACACCTAGATCTAGTCTCTCATTGGTTGCCCCTCTTCCCGTTCATCCTCAGGACAAATTGCAACCTGTAGGGAACAGGAGGTTAAAGGTGCTGATTCTCCAAGTAGGGAGATTGCTAGTAAAGTAGCTGGAATGGCGAAACCGAGCACAAGGAGATGAGAAATGAGGTGCGTTTTAGAAACCTTTCAAAATCACACGGTGTACCATCTTCTGGGTTTCTCATGCATGTTTTCGATGTAGGAACATGCCCTTGAACCTGGAGATTTGGGACCCATGGGATGGGTACCACGCAGTATTACTTTAAAGGCTCTGCGTTTGCTCACCCAACCTCACCCAACCTCTCAGCCCCAAGAGTGTCCACCCTTATGTCTCATCCAGGTGTGGGTCTAGATATGGTCAATCCAGGTTGCATCACAGCCTCTGAACGAATTTTGTAAGAATTTCTCTCTCTTTCACTGTCTTTGTTTTACGGGTTTTTAAAAGTAATTTATTTTTATAATGGGGTTTAGCTGCTTTTCATGGTTGTGTTTATGCGGCTTTACACCCACTTGTCTCACTTCCAGACAGATATCAATACATAGGTTTTAAGATTCTTACTAGTCACATATATTTTTGTGCGGGGAATAGGGGGTGTTGAGTCCAGTTCACTGAGCAAGGAGTAGGTCTTGTCTATTACATATTGGGTGTATGGAACGGTATCTGAGCGAATTTGAAACCCTTGTTTTATGCATCTCCCCACATCACCTTTCCCGTTAAGCAGATAGAGTGTGTTTTCTAAACGTGTGACTCTGTTCTGTTTTGTAATTCAGTTCAAGTGTAGCGGTTTTTACATTCCCTCTATAAGTGATAGCTTATGATAAGTGTCTTTTTCTGTGTGACTTATTTCACTTAGAATCGTCGTATCTAACTCCACTCATCTTGCTTCTACTAGCCTTATGACATTGATTTCATGTCTGAGTGATATTCCATTGTACATAAGGACCACAACTTCTTTATCCATTTTTCTCTTTCCTGGGATATTTAAGGTGTCATGAAGTGGAGGTTCTTGTCAACAGAGCAGCCCTAAACTTTCCGGTGCCTGTGTCTTGCTGATTTTTAGTTTTTCCAATTTATACGCCCATGAGTGGACGTGCCCTATGCTCCCTAAGCTGTTTTTTTTCCATGTTTCAGGACACAACGTACACTTCTCCAGAGTGGCTGTTGGCAATTTACATCCCGCCCATCAGTGTAGCAAGGCTGCCATTTCTCCATGGCCTGTCCTGCATTTCTGGTTTTGACACTTTTTGCAGCATGGCCGTTTTGACCGATGGGAAGCGAGACTTATTTGTAGCGCTGATTTGCCTTTCCAGGTTGCTTGGTTGGCCAAAAAGGGCGTATGCGTTTTTTCCTGAATATATTCAGGAAAAAACGCATACGCCCTTTTTGGCCAAGGGCATCATTGTCGACGTTTTGCCGCTTTTCATGTGCTTTAAAGGCGATTCGTACCTACCTCCTGAAATCTGTTTCCTGCAATTCTGCCTTACTTTCAAATCCTCTTCGTTGCCTTCCCTCAATATATCTGTGGATGAGAGTTATCATTTATAACTCTGCGGGTTTGTGAATTGCAGTTTCCCTGAGCTCCATTTTTCAACTGTCTTTTTTGGGAGCTGGCCGCAAAAGCGCAGGATTGCCTCAGGCCCTATTCTGCTTCTGGGCGGCAGGCTGAGCCTGTGGTTAATTCTTCTTCCTGTTGGGAAAATAGAGTGACCTGTGCCTGTCCCAACACCTAGATCTAGTCTCTCATTGGTTGCCCCTCTTCCCGTTCATCCTCAGGACAAATTGCAACCTGTAGGGAACAGGAGGTTAAAGGTGCTGATTCTCCAAGTAGGGAGATTGCTAGTAAAGTAGCTGGAATGGCGAAACCGAGCACAAGGAGATGAGAAATGAGGTGCGTTTTAGAAACCTTTCAAAATCACACGGTGTACCATCTTCTGGGTTTCTCATGCATGTTTTCGATGTAGGAAGATGCCCTTGAACCTGGAGATTTGGGACCCATGGGATGGGTACCACGCAGTATTACTTTAAAGGGTCTGCGTTTGCTCACCCAACCTCACCCAACCTCTCAGCCCCAAGAGTGTCCACCCTTATGTCTCATCCAGGTGTGGGTCTAGATATGGTCAATCCAGGTTGCATCACAGCCTCTGAACGAATTTTGAAAGAATTTCTCTCTCTTTCACTGTCTTTGTTTTATGGGTTTTTAAAAGTAATTTATTTTTATAATGGGGTTTAGCTGCTTTTCATGGCTGTGTTTATGCGGCTTTACACCCACTTGACTCACTTCCAGAGAGATATAAATACATAGGTTTTAAGATTCTTACTAGTCACATATATTCTTGTGTGGTGAGTAGGGGGTGTTGAGTCCAGTTCACTGAGCAAGGAGTAGGTCTTGTCTATTACATATTGGGTGTATGGAACGGTATCTGAGCGAATTTGAAACCCTTGTTTTATGCATCCCCCCACCTCACCATTCCCGTTAAGCAGCCATAGTGTGTTTTCTAAACGTGTGACTCTGTTCTGTTTTGTAATTCAGTTCAAGTGTAGCGGTTTTTACATTCCCTCTATAAGTGATAGCTTATGATAAGTGTCTTTTTCTGTGTGACTTATTTCACTTAGAATCGTCGTACCTAACTCCACTCATCTTGCTTCTACTAGCCTTATGACATTGATTTCATGTCTGAGTGATATTCCATTGTACATAAGGACCACAACTTCTTTATCCATTTTTCTCTTTCCTGGGATATTTAAGGTGTCATGAAGTGGAGGTTCTTGTCAACAGAGCAGCCCTAAACTTTCCGGTGCCTGTGTCTTGCTGATTTTTAGTTTTTCCAATTTATACGCCCATGAGTGGACGTGCCCTATGCTCCCTAAGCTGTTTTTTTTCCATGTTTCAAGACACAACGTACACTTCTCCAGAGTGGCTGTTGGTAATTTACATCCCGCCCATCAGTGTAGCAAGGCTGCCATTTCTCCATGGCCTGTCCTGCATTTCTGGTTTTGACACTTTTTGCAGCATGGCCCTTTTCACCGATGGGAAGCGAGACTTCTTTGTAGCGCTGATTTGCCTTTCTAGGTTGCTTGGTTGGCCAAAAAGGGCGTATGCGTTTTTTCCTGAATATATTCAGGAAAAAACGCATACGCCCTTTTTGGCCAAGGGCATCATTGTCGACGTTTTGCCGCTTTTCATGTGCTTTAAAGGCGATTCGTACCTACCTCCTGAAATCTGTTTCCTGCAATTCTGCCTTGCTTTCAAATCCTCTTCATTGCCTTCCCTCAATATATCTGTGGATGAGAGTTATCATTTATAACTCTGTGGGTTTGTGAATTGCAGTTTCCCTGAGCTCCATTTTTCAACTGTCTTTTTTAGGAGCTGGCCACAAAAGCGCGGGATTGCCTCAGGCCCTATTCTGCTTCTGGGCGGCAGGCTGAGCCTGTGGTTAATTCTTCTTCCTGTTGGGAAAATAGAGTGACCTGTGCCTGTCCCAACACCTAGATCTAGTCTCTCATTGGTTGCCCCTCTTCCCGTTGATCCTCAGGACAAATTGCAACCTGTAGGGAACAGGAGGTTAAAGGTGCTGATTCTCCAAGTAGGGAGATTGCTAGTAAAGTAGCTGGAATGGCGAAACCGAGCACAAGGAGATGAGAAATGAGGTGCGTTTTAGAAACCTTTCAAAATCACACGGTGTACCATCTTCTGGGTTTCTCATGCATGTTTTCGATGTAGGAAGATGCCCTTGAACCTGGAGATTTGGGACCCATGGGATGGGTACCACGCAGTATTACTTTAAAGGGTCTGCGTTTGCTCACCCAACCTCACCCAACCTCTCAGCCCCAAGAGTGTCCACACTTATGTCTCATCCAGCTGTGGGTCTAGATATGGTCAATCCAGGTTGCATCACAGCCTCTGAACGAATTTTGAAAGAATTTCTCTCTCTTTCACTGTCTTTGTTTTATGGGTTTTTAAAAGTAATTTATTTTTATAATGGGGTTTAGCTGCTTTTCATGGCTGTGTTTATGCGGCTTTACACCCACTTGACTCACTTCCAGAGAGATATCAATACATAGGTTTTAAGATTCTTACTAGTCACATATATTCTTGTGTGGTGAGTAGGGGGTGTTGAGTCCAGTTCACTGAGCAAGGAGTAGGTCTTGTCTATTACATATTGGGTGTATGGGTCGGTATCTGAGCGAATTTGAAACCCTTGTTTTATTCATCACCCCACCTCACCATTCCCGTTAAGCAGCCATAGTGTGTTTTCTAAACGTGTGACTCTGTTCTGTTTTGTAATTCAGTTCAAGTGTAGCGGTTTTTACATTCCCTCTATAAGTGATAGCTTATGATAAGTGTCTTTTTCTGTGTGACTTATTTCACTTAGAATCGTCGTACCTAACTCCACTCATCTTGCTTCTACTAGCCTTATGACATTGATTTCATGTCTGAGTGATATTCCATTGTACATAAGGACCACAACTTCTTTATCCATTTTTCTCTTTCCTGGGATATTTAAGGTGTCATGAAGTGGAGGTTCTTGTCAACAGAGCAGCCCTAAACTTTCCGGTGCCTGTGTCTTGCTGATTTTTAGTTTTTCCAATTTATACGCCCATGAGTGGACGTGCCCTATGCTCCCTAAGCTGTTTTTTTTCCATGTTTCAAGACACAACGTACACTTCTCCAGAGTGGCTGTTGGTAATTTACATCCCGCCCATCAGTGTAGCAAGGCTGCCATTTCTCCATGGCCTGTCCTGCATTTCTGGTTTTGACACTTTTTGCAGCATGGCCCTTTTCACCGATGGGAAGCGAGACTTCTTTGTAGCGCTGATTTGCCTTTCTAGGTTGCTTGGTTGGCCAAAAAGGGCGTATGCGTTTTTTCCTGAATATATTCAGGAAAAAACGCATACGCCCTTTTTGGCCAAGGGCATCATTGTCGACGTTTTGCCGCTTTTCATGTGCTTTAAAGGCGATTCGTACCTACCTCCTGAAATCTGTTTCCTGCAATTCTGCCTTGCTTTCAAATCCTCTTCGTTGCCTTCCCTCAATATATCTGTGGATGAGAGTTATCATTTATAACTCTGTGGGTTTGTGAATTGCAGTTTCCCTGAGCTCCATTTTTCAACTCTCTTTTTTAGGAGCTGGCCACAAAAGCGCGGGATTGCCTCAGGCCCTATTCTGCTTCTGGGCGGCAGGCTGAGCCTGTGGTTAATTCTTCTTCCTGTTGGGAAAATAGAGTGACCTGTGCCTGTCCCAACACCTAGATCTAGTCTCTCATTGGTTGCCCCTCTTCCCGTTGATCCTCAGGACAAATTGCAACCTGTAGGGAACAGGAGGTTAAAGGTGCTGATTCTCCAAGTAGGGAGATTGCTAGTAAAGTAGCTGGAATGGCGAAACCGAGCACAAGGAGATGAGAAATGAGGTGCGTTTTAGAAACCTTTCAAAATCACACGGTGTACCATCTTCTGGGTTTCTCATGCATGTTTTCGATGTAGGAAGATGCCCTTGAACCTGGAGATTTGGGACCCATGGGCTGGGTACCACGCAGTATTACTTTAAAGGGTCTGCGTTTGCTCACCCAACCTCACCCAACCTCTCAGCCCCAAGAGTGTCCACCCTTATGTCTCATCCAGCTGTGGGTCTAGATATGGTCAATCCAGGTTGCATCACAGCCTCTGAACGAATTTTGAAAGAATTTCTCTCTCTTTCACTGTCTTTGTTTTATGGGTTTTTAAAAGTAATTTATTTTTATAATGGGGTTTAGCTGCTTTTCATGGCTGTGTTTATGCGGCTTTACACCCACTTGACTCACTTCCAGAGAGATATCAATACATAGGTTTTAAGATTCTTACTAGTCACATATATTCTTGTGTGGTGAGTAGGGGGTGTTGAGTCCAGTTCACTGAGCAAGGAGTAGGTCTTGTCTATTACATATTGGGTGTATGGGTCGGTATCTGAGCGAATTTGAAACCCTTGTTTTATTCATCACCCCACCTCACCATTCCCGTTAAGCAGCCATAGTGTGTTTTCTAAACGTGTGACTCTGTTCTGTTTTGTAATTCAGTTCAAGTGTAGCGGTTTTTACATTCCCTCTATAAGTGATAGCTTATGATAAGTGTCTTTTTCTGTGTGACTTATTTCACTTAGAATCGTCGTACCTAACTCCACTCATCTTGCTTCTACTAGCCTTATGACATTGATTTCATGTCTGAGTGATATTCCATTGTACATAAGGACCACAACTTCTTTATCCATTTTTCTCTTTCCTGGGATATTTAAGGTGTCATGAAGTGGAGGTTCTTGTCAACAGAGCAGCCCTAAACTTTCCGGTGCCTGTGTCTTGCTGATTTTTAGTTTTTCCAATTTATACGCCCATGAGTGGACGTGCCCTATGCTCCCTAAGCTGTTTTTTTTCGATGTTTCAGGACACAACGTACACTTCTCCAGAGTGGCTGTTGGCAATTTACATCCCGCCCATCAGTGTAGCAAGGCTGCCATTTCTCCATGGTCTGTCCTGCATTTCTGGTTTTGACACTTTTTGCAGCATGGCCCTTTTGACCGATGGGAAGCGAGACTTCTTTGTAGCGCTGATTTGCCTTTCCAGGTTGCTTGGTTGGCCAAAAAGGGCGTATGCGTTTTTTCCTGAATATATTCAGGAAAAAACGCATACGCCCTTTTTGGCCAAGGGCATCATTGTCGACGTTTTGCCGCTTTTCATGTTCTTTAAAGGCGATTCGTATCTACCTCCTGAAATCTGTTTCCTGCAATTCTGCCTTGCTTTCAAATCCTCTTCGTTGCCTTCCCTCAATATATCTGTGGATGAGAGTTATCATTTATAACTCTGCGGGTTTGTGAATTGCAGTTTCCCTGAGCTCCATTTTTCAACTGTCTTTTTTGGGAGCTGGCCGCAAAAGCGCGGGATGGCCTCAGGCCCTATTCTGCTTCTGGGCAGCAGGCTGAGCCTGTGGTTAATTCTTCTTCCTGTTGGGAAAATAGAGTGACTTGTGCCTGTCCCAACACCTAGATCTAGTCTCTCATTGGTTGCCCCTCTTCCCGTTCATCCTCAGGACAAATTGCAACCTGTAGGGAACAGGAGGATAAGGTGCTGATTCTCCAAGTAGGGAGATTGCTAGTAAAGTAGCTGGAATGGCGAAACCGAGCACAAGGAGATGAGAAATGAGGTGCGTTTTAGAAACCTTTGAAAATCACACGGTGTACCATCTTCTGGGTTTCTCATGCATGTTTTCGATGTAGGAAGATGCCCTTGAACCTGGAGATTTGGGACCCATGGGATGGGTACCTCGCAGTATTACTTTAAAGGGTCTGCGTTTGCTCACCCAACCTCACCCAACCTCTCAGCCCCAAGAGTGTCCACCCTTATGTCTCATCCAGGTGTGGGTCTGGATATGGTCAATCCAGGTTGCATCACAGCCTCTGAACGAATTTTGTAAGAATTTCTCTCTCTTTCACTGTCTTTGTTTTACGGGTTTTTAAAAGTAATTTATTTTTATAATGGGGTTTAGCTGCTTTTCATGGTTGTGTTTATGCGGCTTTACACCCACTTGACTCACTTCCAGACAGATATCAATACATAGGTTTTAAGATTCTTACTAGTCATATATATTCTTGTGCGGGGAATAGGGGGTGTTGAGTCCAGTTCAGTGAGCAAGGAATAGGTCTTGTCTATTACATATTGGGTGTATGGAACGGTATCTGAGCGAATTTGAAACCCTTGTTTTATGCATCACCCTACTTCACCTTTCCTGTTAAGCAGATATAGTGCGTTTTCTAAACGTGTGACTCTGTTCTGTTTTGTAATTCAGTTCAAGTGTAGCGGTTTTTACATTCCCTCTATAAGTGATAGCTTATGATAAGTGTCTTTTTCTGTGTGACTTATTTCACTTAGAATCGTTGTACCTAACTCCACTCATCTTGCTTCTACTAGCCTTATAACATTGATTTCATGTCTGAGTGATATTCCATTGTACATAAGGACCACAACTTCTTTATCCATTTTTCTCTTTCCTGGGATATTTAAGGTGTCATGAAGTGGAGGTTCTTGTCAACAGAGCAGCCCTAAACTTTCCGGAGCCTGTGTCTTGCTGATTTTTAGTTTTTCCAATTTATACGCCCATGAGTGGACGTGCCCTATGCTCCCTAAGCTGTTTTTTTTCCATGTTTCAGGACACAACGTGCACTTCTCCAGAGTGGCTGTTGGCAATTTACATCCCGCCCATCAGTGTAGCAAGGCTGCCATTTCTCCATGGCCTGTCCTGCATTTCTGGTTTTGACACTTTTTGCAGCATGGCCCTTTTGACCGATGGGAAGCGAGACTTCTTTGTAGCGCTGATTTGCCTTTCCAGGTTGCTTGGTTGGCCAAAAAGGGCGTATGCGTTTTTTCCTGAATATATTCAGGAAAAAACGCATACGCCCTTTTTGGCCAAGGGCATCATTGTCGACGTTTTGCCGCTTTTCATGTGCTTTAAAGGCGATTCGTACCTACCTCCTGAAATCTGTTTCCTGCAATTCTGCCTTGCTTTCAAATCCTCTTCGTTGCCTTCCCTCAATATATCTGTGGATGAGAGTTATCATTTATAACTCTGCGGTTTTGTGAATTGCAGTTTCCCTGAGCTCCATTTTTCAACTGTCTTTTTTGGGAGCTGGCCGCAAAAGCGCGGGATTGCCTCAGGCCCTATTCTGCTTCTGGGTGGCAGGCTGAGCCTGTGGTTAATTCTTCTTCCTGTTGGGAAAATAGAGTGACCTGTGCCTGTCCCAACACCTAGATCTAGTCTCTCATTGGTTGCCCCTCTTCCCGTTCATCCTCAGGACAAATTGCAACCTGTAGGGAACAGGAGGTTAAAGGTGCTGATTCTCCAAGTAGGGAGATTGCTAGTAAAGTAGCTGGAATGGCGAAACCGAGCACAAGGAGATGAGAAATGAGGTGCGTTTTAGAAACCTTTCAAAATCACACGGTGTACCATCTTCTGGGTTTCTCATGCATGTTTTCGATGTAGGAAGATGCCCTTGAACCTGGAGATTTGGGACCCATGGGATGGGTACCACGCAGTATTACTTTAAAGGGTCTGCGTTTGCTCACCCAACCTCACCCAACCTCTCAGCCCCAAGAGTGTCCACCCTTATGTCTCATCCAGGTGTTGGTCTAGATATGGTCAATCCAGGTTGCATCACAGCCTCTGAACGAATTTTGAAAGAATTTCTCTCTCTTTCACTGTCTTTGTTTTATGGGTTTTTAAAAGTAATTTATTTTTATAATGGGGTTTAGCTGCTTTTCATGGCTGTGTTTATGCGGCTTTACACCCACTTGACTCACTTCCAGGGAGATATCAATACATAGGTTTTAAGAATCTTACTAGTCACATATATTCTTGTGTGGTGAATACGGGGTGTTGAGTCCAGTTCACTGAGCAAGGAGTAGGTCTTGTCTATTACATATTGGGTGTATGGAACGGTATCTGAGCGAATTTGAAACCCTTGTTTTATGCATCACCCCACCTCACCATTCCCGTTAAGCAGCCATAGTGTGTTTTCTAAACGTGTGACTCTGTTCTGTTTTGTAATTCAGTTCAAGTGTAGCGGTTTTTACATTCCCTCTATAAGTGATAGCTTATGATAAGTGTCTTTTTCTGTGTGACTTATTTCACTTAGAATCGTCGTACCTAACTCCACTCATCTTGCTTCTACTAGCCTTATGACATTGATTTCATGTCTGAGTGATATTCCATTGTACATAAGGACCACAACTTCTTTATCCATTTTTCTCTTTCCTGGGATATTTAAGGTGTCATGAAGTGGAGGTTCTTGTCAACAGAGCAGCCCTAAACTTTCCGGTGCCTGTGTCTTGCTGATTTTTAGTTTTTCCAATTTATACGCCCATGAGTGGACGTGCCCTATGCTCCCTAAGCTGTTTTTTTTCCATGTTTCAGGACACAACGTACACTTCTCCAGAGTGGCTGTTGGCAATTTACATCCCGCCTATCAGTGTAGCAAGGCTGCCATTTCTCCATGGCCTGTCCTGCATTTCTGGTTTTGACACTTTTTGCAGCATGGCCCTTTTCACCGATGGGAAGCGAGACTTCTTTGTAGCGCTGATTTGCCTTTCCAGGTTGCTTGGTTGGCCAAAAAGGGCGTATGCGTTTTTTCCTGAATATATTCAGGAAAAAACGCATACGCCCTTTTGGGCCAAGGGCATCATTGTGGACGTTTTGCCGCTTTTCATGTGCTTTAAAGGCGATTCGTACCTACCTCCTGAAATCTGTTTCCTGCAATTATGCCTTGCTTTCAAATCCTCTTCGTTGCCTTCCCTCAATATATCTGTGGATGAGAGTTATCATTTATAACTCTGCGGGTTTGTGAATTGCAGTTTCCCTGAGCTCCATTTTTCAACTGTCTTTTTTGGGAGCTGGCCGCAAAAGCGCGGGATGGCCTCAGGCCCTATTCTGCTTCTGGGCGGCAGGCTGAGCCTGTGGTTAATTCTTCTTCCTGTTGGGAAAATAGAGTGACCTCTGCCTGTCCCAACACCTAGATCTAGTCTCTCATTGGTTGCCCCTCTTCCCGTTCATCCTCAGGACAAATTGCAACCTGTAGGGAACAGGAGGTTAAAGGTGCTGATTCTCCAATTAGGGAGATTGCTAGTAAAGTAGCTGGAATGGCGTAACCGAGCACAAGGAGATGAGAAATGAGGTGCGTTTTAGAAACCTTTCAAAATCACACGGTGTACCATCTTCTGGGTTTCTCATGCATGTTTTCGATGTAGGAAGATGCCCTTGAACCTGGAGATTTGGGACCCATGGGATGGGTACCACGCAGTATTACTTTAAAGGGTCTGCGTTTGCTCACCCAACCTCACCCAACCTCTCAGCCCCAAGAGTGTCCACCCTTATGTCTCATCTAGGTGTGGGTCTAGATATGGTCAATCCAGGTTGCATCACAGCCTCTGAACGAATTTTGTAAGAATTTCTCTCTCTTTCACTGTCTTTGTTTTACGGGTTTTTAAAAGTAATTTATTTTTATAATGGGGTTTAGCTGCTTTTCATGGTTGTGTTTGTGCGGCTTTACACCCACTTGACTCACTTCCAGACAGATATCAATACATAGGTTTTAAGATTCTTACTAGTCACATATATTCTTGTGCGGGGAATAGGGGGTGTTGAGTCCAGTTCAGTGAGCAAGGAGTAGGTCTTGTCTATTACATATTGGGTGTATGGAACGGTATCTGAGCGAATTTGAAACCCTTGTTTTATGCATCACCCCACCTCACCTTTCCCTTTAAGCAGCCATATTGTGTTTTCTAAACGTGTGACTCTGTTCTGTTTTGTAATTCAGTTCAAGTGTAGCGGTTTTTACATTCCCTCTATAAGTGATAGCTTATGATAAGTGTCTTTTTCTGTGTGACTTATTTCACTTAGAATCGTCGTACCTAACTCCACTCATCTTGCTTCTACTAGCCTTATGACATTGATTTCATGTCTGAGTGATATTCCATTGTACATAAGGACCACACCTTCTTTATCCATTTTTCTCTTTCCTGGGATATTTAAGGTGTCATGAAGTGGAGGTTCTTGTCAACAGAGCAGCCCTAAACTTTCCGGTGCCTGTGTCTTGCTGATTTTTAGTTTTTCCAATTTATACGCCCATGAGTGGACGTGCCCTATGCTCCCTAAGCTGTTTTTTTTCCATGTTTCAGGACACAACGTACACTTCTCCAGAGTGGCTGTTGGCAATTTACATCCCGCCCATCAGTGTAGCAAGGCTGCCATTTCTCCATGGCCTGTCCTGCATTTCTGGTTTTGACACTTTTTGCAGCATGGCCCTTTTGACCGATGGTAAGCGAGACTTCTTTGTAGCGCTGATTTGCCTTTCCAGGTTGCTTGGTTGGCCAAAAAGGGCGTATGCGTTTTTTCCTGAATATATTCAGGAAAAAACGCATACGCCCTTTTTGGCCAAGGGCATCATTGTCGACGTTTTGCCGCTTTTCATGTGCTTTAAAGGCGATTCGTATCTACCTCCTGAAATCTGTTTCCTGCAATTCTGCCTTGCTTTCAAATCCTCTTCGTTGCCTTCCCTCAATATATCTGTGGATGAGAGTTATCATTTATAACTCTGCGGGTTTGTGAATTGCAGTTTCCCTGAGCTCCATTTTTCAACTGTCTTTTCTGGGAGCTGGCCGCAAAAGCGCGGGATTGCCTCAGGCCCTATTCTGCTTCTGGGCAGCAGGCTGAGCCTGTGGTTAATTCTTCTTCCTGTTGGGAAAATAGAGTGACTTGTGCCTGTCCCAACACCTAGATCTAGTCTCTCATTGGTTGCCCCTCTTCCCGTTCATCCTCAGGACAAATTGCAACCTGTAGGGAACAGGAGGATAAGGTGCTGATTCTCCAAGTAGGGAGATTGCTAGTAAAGTAGCTGGAATGGCGAAACCGAGCACAAGGAGATGAGAAATGAGGTGCGTTTTAGAAACCTTTCAAAATCACACGGTGTACCATCTTCTGGGTTTCTCATGCATGTTTTCGATGTAGGAAGATGCCCTTGAACCTGGAGATTTGGGACCCATGGGATGGGTACCTCGCAGTATTACTTTAAAGGGTCTGCGTTTGCTCACCCAACCTCACCCAACCTCTCAGCCCCAAGCGTGTCCACCCTTATGTCTCTTCCAGGTGTGGGTCTGGATATGGTCAATCCAGGTTGCATCACAGCCTCTGAACGAATTTTGTAAGAATTTCTCTCTCTTTCACTGTCTTTGTTTTACGGGTTTTTAAAAGTAATTTATTTTTATAATGGGGTTTAGCTGCTTTTCATGGTTGTGTTTATGCGGCTTTACACCCACTTGACTCACTTCCAGACAGATATCAATACATAGGTTTTAAGATTCTTAGTAGTCACGTATATTCTTGTGCGGGGAATAGGGGGTGTTGAGTCCAGTTCACTGAGCAAGGAGTAGGTCTTGTCTATTACATATTGGGTGTATGGAACGGTATCTGAGCGAATTTGGAACCCTTGTTTTACGCATTACCCCACCTCAACTTTCCCGTTAAGCAGCCATAGTGTGTTTTCTAAACGTGTGACTCTGTTCTCTTTTGTAATTCAGTTCAAGTGTAGCGTTTTTTACATTCCGTCTATAAGTGATAGCTTATGATAAGTGTCTTTTTCTGTGTGACTTATTTCACTTAGAATCGTCATACCTAAATCCACTCATCTTGCTTCTACTAGCCTTATGACATTGATTTCATGTCTGAGTGATATTCCATTGTACTTATGGACAACAACTATTTTATCCATTTTTCTCTTTCCTGGGATATTTAAGGTGTCATGAAGTGGAGGTTCTTGTCAACAGAGCAGCCCTAAACTTTGGGGTGCCTGTGTCTTGCTGATTTTTAGTTTTCCCAATTTATACGCCTATGAGTGGACGTGCCCTATGCTCCCTAAGCTGTTTTTTTTCGATGTTTCAGGACACAACGTACACATCTCCAGAGTGGCTGTTGGCAATTTACATCCCGCCCATCAGTGTAGCAAGGCTGCCATTTCTCCATGGCCTGTCCTGCATTTCTCGTTTTGACAATTTATGCAGCATGGCCCTTTTCACCGATGGGAAGCGAGACTTCTTTGTAGCGCTGATTTGCCTTTCCAGGTTGCTTGGTTGGCCAAAAAGGGCGTATGCGTTTTTTCCTGAATATATTCAGGAAAAAACGCATACGCCCTTTTTGGCCAAGGGCATCATTGTCGACGTTTTGCCGCTTTTCATGTGCTTTAAAGGCGATTCGTATCTACCTCCTGAAATCTGTTTCCTGCAATTCTGCCTTGCTTTCAAATCCTCTTCGTTGCCTTCCCTCAATATATCTGTGGATGAGAGTTATCATTTATAACTTCGCGGGTTTGTGAATTGCAGTTTCCCTGAGCTCCATTTTTCAACTGTCTTTTTTGGGAGCTGGCCGCAAAAGCGCGGGATTGCCTCAGGCCCTATTCTGCTTCTGGGCGGCAGGCTGAGCCTGTGGTTAATTCTTCTTCCTGTTGGGAAAATAGAGTGACCTCTGCCTGTCCCAACACCTAGATCTAGTCTCTCATTGGTTGCCCCTCTTCCCGTTCATCCTCAGGACAAATTGCAACCTGTAGGGAACAGGAGGTTAAAGGTGCTGATTCTCCAAGTAGGGAGATTGCTAGTAAAGTAGCTGGAATGGCGAAACCGAGCACAAGGAGATGAGAAATGAGGTGCGTTTTAGAAACCTTTCAAAATCACACGGTGTACCATCTTCTGGGTTTCTCATGCATGTTTTCGATGTAGGAAGATGCCCTTGAACCTGGAGATTTGGGACCCATGGGATGGGTACCACGCAGTATTACTTTAAAGGGTCTGCGTTTGCTCACCCAACCTCACCCAACCTCTCAGCCCCAAGAGTGTCCACCCTTATGTCTCATCCAGGTGTGGGTCTAGATATGGTCAATCCAGGTTGCATCACAGCCTCTGAACGAATTTTGTAAGAATTTCTCTCTCTTTCACTGTCTTTGTTTTACGGGTTTTTAAAAGTAATTTATTTTTATAATGGGGTTTAGCTGCTTTTCATGGCTGTGTTTATGCGGCTTTACACCCACTTGACTCACTTCCAGAGAGATATCAATACATAGGTTTTAAGATTCTTACTAGTCACATATATTCTTGTGTGGTGAATAGGGGCTGTTGAGTCCAGTTCACTGAGCAAGGAGTAGGTCTTGTCTATTACATATTGGGTGTATGGAACGGTATCTGAGCGAATTTGAAACCCTTGTTTTATGCATCACCCCACCTCACCATTCCCGTTAAGCAGCCATAGTGTGTTTTCTAAACGTGTGACTCTGTTCTGTTTTGTAATTCAGTTCAAGTGTAGCGGTTTTTACATTCCCTCTATAAGTGATAGCTTATGATAAGTGTCTTTTTCTGTGTGACTTATTTCACTTAGAATCGTCGTACCTAACTCCACTCATCTTGCTTCTACTAGCCTTATGACATTGATTTCATGTCTGAGTGATATTCCATTGTACATAAGGACCACACCTTCTTTATCCATTTTTCTCTTTCCTGGGATATTTAAGGTGTCATGAAGTGGAGGTTCTTGTCAACAGAGCAGCCCTAAACTTTGCGGTGCCTGTGTCTTGCTGATTTTTAGTTTTTCCAATTTATACGCCCATGAGTGGACGTGCCCTATGCTCCCTAAGCTGTTTTTTTTCCATGTTTCAGGACACAACGTACACTTCTCCAGAGTGGCTGTTGGCAATTTACATCCCGCCCATCAGTGTAGCAAGGCTGCCATTTCTCCATGGCCTGTCCTGCATTTCTGGTTTTGACACTTTTTGCAGCATGGCCCTTTTGACCGATGGGAAGCGAGACTTCTTTGTAGCGCTGATTTGCCTTTCCAGGTTGCTTGGTTGGCCAAAAAGGGCGTATGCGTTTTTTCCTGAATATATTCAGGAAAAAACGCATACGCCCTTTTTGGCCAAGGGCATCATTGTCGACGTTTTGCCGCTTTTCATGTGCTTTAAAGGCGATTCGTATCTATCTCCTGAAATCTGTTTCCTGCAATTCTGCCTTGCTTTCAAATCCTCTTCGTTGCCTTCCCTCAATATATCTGTGGATGAGAGTTATCATTTATAACTCTGCGGGTTTGTGAATTGCAGTTTCCCTGAGCTCCATTTTTCAACTGTCTTTTCTGGGACCTGGCCGCAAAAGCGCGGGATTGCCTCAGGCCCTATTCTGCTTCTGGGCAGCAGGCTGAGCCTGTGGTTAATTCTTCTTCCTGTTGGGAAAATAGAGTGACTTGTGCCTGTCCTAACACCTAGATCTAGTCTCTCATTGGTTGCCCCTCTTCCCGTTCATCCTCAGGACAAATTGCAACCTGTAGGGAACAGGAGGATAAGGTGCTGATTCTCCAAGTAGGGAGATTGCTAGTAAAGTAGCTGGAATGGCGAAACCGAGCACAAGGAGATGAGAAATGAGGTGCGTTTTAGAAACCTTTCAAAATCACACGGTGTACCATCTTCTGGGTTTCTCATGCATGTTTTCGATGTAGGAAGATGCCCTTGAACCTGGAGATTTGGGACCCATGGGATGGGTACCTCGCAGTATTACTTTAAAGGGTCTGCGTTTGCTCACCCAACCTCACCCAACCTCTCAGCCCCAAGCGTGTCCACCCTTATGTCTCATCCAGCTGTGGGTCTTGATATGGTCAATCCAGGTTGCATCACAGCCTCTGAACGAATTTTGTAAGAATTTCTCTCTCTTTCACTGTCTTTGTTTTACGGGTTTTTAAAAGTAATTTATTTTTATAATGGGGTTTAGCTGCTTTTCATGGTTGTGTTTATGCGGCTTTACACCCACTTGACTCACTTCCAGACAGATATCAATACATAGGTTTTAAGATTCTTAGTAGTCACGTATATTCTTGTGCGGGGAATAGGGGGTGTTGAGTCCAGTTCACTGAGCAAGGAGTAGGTCTTGTCTATTACATATTGGGTGTATGGAACGGTATCTGAGCGAATTTGAAACCCTTGTTTTACGCATCACCCCACCTCAACTTTCCCGTTAAGCAGCCATAGTGTGTTTTCTAAACGTGTGACTCTGTTCTCTTTTGTAATTCAGTTCAAGTGTAGCGTTTTTTACATTCCGTCTATAAGTGATAGCTTATGATAAGTGTCTTTTTCTGTGTGACTTATTTCACTTAGAATCGTCATACCTAAATCCACTCATCTTGCTTCTACTAGCCTTATGACATTGATTTCATGTCTGAGTGATATTCCATTGTACTTATGGACAACAACTATTTTATCCATTTTTCTCTTTCCTGGGATATTTAAGGTGTCATGAAGTGGAGGTTCTTGTCAACAGAGCAGCCCTAAACTTTGGGGTGCCTGTGTCTTGCTGATTTTTAGTTTTCCCAATTTATACGCCTATGAGTGGACGTGCCCTATGCTCCCTAAGCTGTTTTTTTTCGATGTTTCAGGACACAACGTACACATCTCCAGAGTGGCTGTTGGCAATTTACATCCCGCCCATCAGTGTAGCAAGGCTGCCATTTCTCCATGGCCTGTCCTGCATTTCTCGTTTTGACAATTTATGCAGCATGGCCCTTTTCACCGATGGGAAGCGAGACTTCTTTGTAGCGCTGATTTGCCTTTCCAGGTTGCTTGGTTGGCCAAAAAGGGCGTATGCGTTTTTTCCTGAATATATTCAGGAAAAAACGCATACGCCCTTTTTGGCCAAGGGCATCATTGTGGACGTTTTGCCGCTTTTCATGTGCTTTAAAGGCGATTCGTATCTACCTCCTGAAATCTGTTTCCTGCAATTCTGCCTTGCTTTCAAATCCTCTTCGTTGCCTTCCCTCAATATATCTGTGGATGAGAGTTATCATTTATAACTTCGCGGGTTTGTGAATTGCAGTTTCCCTGAGCTCCATTTTTCAACTGTCTTTTTTGGGAGCTGGCCGCAAAAGCGCGGGATTGCCTCAGGCCCTATTCTGCTTCTGGGCGGCAGGCTGAGCCTGTGGTTAATTCTTCTTCCTGTTGGGAAAATAGAGTGACCTGTGCCTGTCCCAACACCTAGATCTAGTCTCTCATTGGTTGCCCCTCTTCCCGTTCATCCTCAGGACAAATTGCAACCTGTAGGGAACAGGAGGTTAAAGGTGCTGATTCTCCAAGTAGGGAGATTGCTAGTAAAGTAGCTGGAATGGCGAAACCGAGCACAAGGAGATGAGAAATGAGGTGCGTTTTAGAAACCTTTCAAAATCACACGGTGTACCATCTTCTGGGTTTCTCATGCATGTTTTCGATGTAGGAAGATGCCCTTGAACCTGGAGATTTGGGACCCATGGGATGGGTACCACGCAGTATTACTTTAAAGGGTCTGCGTTTGCTCACCCAACCTCACCCAACCTCTCAGCCCCAAGAGTGTCCACCCTTATGTCTCATCCAGGTGTGGGTCTGGATATGGTCAATCCAGGTTGCATCACAGCCTCTGAACGAATTTTGTAAGAATTTCTCTCTCTTTCACTGTCTTTGTTTTACGGGTTTTTAAAAGTAATTTATTTTTATAATGGGGTTTAGATGCTTTTCATGGTTGTGTTTATGCGGCTGTACACCCACTTGACTCACTTCCAGACAGATATCAATACATAGGTTTTAAGATTCTTACTAGTCACATATATTCTTGTGCGGGAAATAGGGGGTGTTGAGTCCAGTTCACTGAGCAAGGAGTAGGTCTTGTCTATTACATATTGGGTGTATGGAACGGTATCTGAGCGAATTTGAAACCCTTGTTTTATGCATCTCCCCACCTCACCTTTACTGTTAAGCAGATATAGTGTGTTTTCTAAACGTGTGACTCTGCTCTGTTTTGTAATTCAGTTCAAGTGTAGCGGTTTTTACATTCCCTCTATAAGTGATAGCTTATGATAAGTGTCTTTTTCTGTGTGACTTATTTCACTTAGAATCGTCGTACCTAACTCCACTCATCTTGCTTCTACTAGCCTTATAACATTGATTTCATGTCTGAGTGATATTCCATTGTACATAAGGACCACAACTTCTTTATCCATTTTTCTCTTTCCTGGGATATTTAAGGTGTCATGAAGTGGAGGTTCTTGTCAACAGAGCAGCCCTAAACTTTCCGGTGCCTGTGTCTTGCTGATTTTTAGTTTTTCCAATTTATACGCCCATGAGTGGACGTGCCCTATGCTCCCTAAGCTGTTTTTTTCCCATGTTTCAGGACACAACGTACACTTCTCCAGAGTGGCTGTTGGCAATTTACATCCCGCCCATCAGTGTAGCAAGGCTGCCATTTCTCCATGGCCTGTCCTGCATTTCTGGTTTTGACACTTTTTGCAGCATGGCCCTTTTCACCGATGGGAAGCGAGACTTCTTTGTAGCGCTGATTTGCTTTTCCAGGTTGCTTGGTTGGCCAAAAAGGGCGTATGCGTTTTTTCCTGAATATATTCAGGAAAAAACGCATACGCCCTTTTTGGCCAAGGGCATCATTGTCGACGTTTTGCCGCTTTTCATGTGCTTTAAAGGCGATTCGTACCTACCTCCTGAAATCTGTTTCCTGCAATTCTGCCTTGCTTTCAAATCCTCTTCGTTGCCTTCCCTCAATATATCTGTGGATGAGAGTTATCATTTATAACTCTGCGGGTTTGTGAATTGCAGTTTCCCTGAGCTCCATTTTTCAACTGTCTTTTTTGGGAGCTGGCCGCAAAAGCGCGGGATTGCCTCAGGCCCTATTCTGCTTCTGGGCAGCAGGCTGAGCCTGTGGTTAATTCTTCTTCCTGTTGGGAAAATAGAGTGACCTGTGCCTGTCCCAACACCTAGATCTAGTCTCTCATTGGTTGCCCCTCTTCCCGTTCATCCTCAGGACAAATTGCAACCTGTAGGGAACAGGAGGATAGGGTGCTGATTCTCCAAGTAGGGAGATTGCTAGTAAAGTAGCTGGAATGGCGAAACCGAGCACAAGGAGATGAGAAATGAGGTGCGTTTTAGAAACCTTTCAAAATCACACGGTGTACCATCTTCTGGGTTTCTCATGCATGTTTTCGATGTAGGAAGATGCCCTTGAACCTGGAGATTTGGGACCCATGGGATGGGTACCTCGCAGTATTACTTTAAAGGGTCTGCGTTTGCTCACCCAACCTCACCCAACCTCTCAGCCCCAAGAGTGTCCACCCTTATGTCTCATCCAGGTGTGGGTCAGGATATGGTCAATCCAGGTTGCATCACAGCCTCTGAACGAATTTTGTAAGAATTTCTCTCTTTCACTGTCTTTGTTTTACGGGTTTTTAAAAGTAATTTATTTTTATAATGGGGTTTAGCTGCTTTTCATGGTTGTGTTTATGCGGCTTTACACCCACTTGACTCACTTCCAGACAGATATCAATACATAGGTTTTAAGATTCTTACTAGTCACATATATTCTTGTGTGGTGAATAGGGGGTGTTGAGTCCAGTTCACTGAGCAAGGAGTAGGTCTTGTCTATTACATATTGGGTGTATGGAACGGTATCTGAGCGAATTTGAAACCCTTGTTTTATGCATCACCCCACTTCACCATTCCCGTTAAGCAGCCATAGTGTGTTTTCTAAACGTGTGACTCTGTTCTGTTTTGTAATTCAGTTCAAGTGTAGTGGTTTTTACATTCCCTCTATAAGTGATAGCTTATGATAAGTGTCTTTTTCTGTGTGACTTATTTCACTTAGAATCGTCGTACCTAACTCCACTCATCTTGCTTCTACTAGCCTTATGACATTGATTTCATGTCTGAGTGATATTCCATTGTACATAAGGACCACAACTTCTTTATCCATTTTTCTCTTTCCTGGGATATTTAAGGTGTCATGAAGTGGAGGTTCTTGTCAATAGAGCAGCCCTAAACTTTCCGGTGCCTGTGTCTTGCTGATTTTTAGTTTTTCCAATTTATACGCCCATGAGTGGACGTGCCCTATGCTCCCTAAGCTGTTTTTTTTCCATGTTTCAGGACACAACGTACACTTCTCCAGAGTGGCTGTTGGCAATTTACATCCCGCCCATCAGTGTAGCAAGGCTGCCATTTCTCCATGGCCTGTCCTGCATTTCTGGTTTTGACACTTTTTGCAGCATGGCCCTTTTCACCGATGGGAAGCGAGACTTCTTTGTAGCGCTGATTTGCCTTTCCAGGTTGCTTGGTTGGCCAAAAAGGGCGTATGCGTTTTTTCCTGAATATATTCAGGAAAAAACGCATACGCCCTTTTTGGCCAAGGGCATCATTGTCGACGTTTTGCCGCTTTTCATGTGCTTTAAATGCGATTCGTACCTACCTCCTGAAATCTGTTTCCTGCAATTCTGCCTTGCTTTCAAATCCTCTTCGTTGCCTTCCCTCAATATATCTGTGGATGAGAGTTATCATTTATAACTCTGCGGGTTTGTGAATTGCAGTTTCCCTGAGCTCCATTTTTCAACTGTCTTTTTTGGGAGCTGGCCGCAAAAGCGCGGGATTGCCTCAGGCCCTATTCTGCTTCTGGGCGGCAGGCTGAGCCTGTGGTTAATTCTTCTTCCTGTTGGGAAAATAGAGTGACCTCTGCCTGTCCCAACACCTAGATCTAGTCTCTCATTGGTTGCCCCTCTTCCCGTTCATCCTCAGGACAAATTGCAACCTGTAGGGAACAGGAGGTTAAAGGTGCTGATTCTCCAAGTAGGGAGATTGCTAGTAAAGTAGCTGGAATGGCGAAACCGAGCACAAGGAGATGAGAAATGAGGTGCGTTTTAGAAACCTTTCAAAATCACACGGTGTACCATCTTCTGGGTTTCTCATGCATGTTTTCGATGTAGGAAGATGCCCTTGAACCTGGAGATTTGGGACCCATGGGATGGGTACCACGCAGTATTACTTTAAAGGGTCTGCGTTTGCTCACCCAACCTCACCCAACCTCTCAGCCCCAAGAGTGTCCACCCTTATGTCTCATCCAGGTGTGGGTCTAGATATGGTCAATCCAGGTTGCATCACAGCCTCTGAACGAATTTTGTAAGAATTTCTCTCTCTTTCACTGTCTTTGTTTTACGGGTTTTTAAAAGTAATTTATTTTTATAATGGGGTTTAGCTGCTTTTCATGGTTGTGTTTATGCGGCTTTACACCCACTTGACTCACTTCCAGAGAGATATCAATACATAGGTTTTAAGATTCTTACTAGTCACATATATTCTTGTGCGGGGAATAGGGGGTGTTGAGTCCAGTTCACTGAGCAAGGAGTAGGTCTTGTCTATTACATATTGGGTGTATGGAACGGTATCTGAGCGAATTTGAAACCCTTTTTTTATGCATCACCCCACTTCACCATTCCCGTTAAGCAGCCATAGTGTGTTTTCTAAACGTGTGACTCTGTTCTGTTTTGTAATTCAGTTCAAGTGTAGTGGTTTTTACATTCCCTCTATAAGTGATAGCTTATGATAAGTGTCTTTTTCTGTGTGACTTATTTCACTTAGAATCGTCGTACCTAACTCCACTCATCTTGCTTCTACTAGCCTTATGACATTGATTTCATGTCTGAGTGATATTCCATTGTACATAAGGACCACAACTTCTTTATCCATTTTTCTCTTTCCTGGGATATTTAAGGTGTCATGAAGTGGAGGTTCTTGTCAATAGAGCAGCCCTAAACTTTCCGGTGCCTGTGTCTTGCTGATTTTTAGTTTTTCCAATTTATACGCCCATGAGTGGACGTGCCCTATGCTCCCTAAGCTGTTTTTTTTCCATGTTTCAGGACACAACGTACACTTCTCCAGAGTGGCTGTTGGCAATTTACATCCCGCCCATCAGTGTAGCAAGGCTGCCATTTCTCCATGGCCTGTCCTGCATTTCTGGTTTTGACACTTTTTGCAGCATGGCCCTTTTCACCGATGGGAAGCGAGACTTCTTTGTAGCGCTGATTTGCCTTTCCAGGTTGCTTGGTTGGCCAAAAAGGGCGTATGCGTTTTTTCCTGAATATATTCAGGAAAAAACGCATACGCCCTTTTTGGCCAAGGGCATCATTGTCGACGTTTTGCCGCTTTTCATGTGCTTTAAATGCGATTCGTACCTACCTCCTGAAATCTGTTTCCTGCAATTCTGCCTTGCTTTCAAATCCTCTTCGTTGCCTTCCCTCAATATATCTGTGGATGAGAGTTATCATTTATAACTCTGCGGGTTTGTGAATTGCAGTTTCCCTGAGCTCCATTTTTCAACTGTCTTTTTTGGGAGCTGGCCGCAAAAGCGCGGGATTGCCTCAGGCCCTATTCTGCTTCTGGGCGGCAGGCTGAGCCTGTGGTTAATTCTTCTTCCTGTTGGGAAAATAGAGTGACCTGTGCCTGTCCCAACACCTAGATCTAGTCTCTCATTGGTTGCCCCTCTTCCCGTTCATCCTCAGGACAAATTGCAACCTGTAGGGAACAGGAGGTTAAAGGTGCTGATTCTCCAAGTAGGGAGATTGCTAGTAAAGTAGCTGGAATGGCGAAACCGAGCACAAGGAGATGAGAAATGAGGTGCGTTTTAGAAACCTTTCAAAATCACACGGTGTACCATCTTCTGGGTTTCTCATGCATGTTTTCGATGTAGGAAGATGCCCTTGAACCTGGAGATTTGGGACCCATGGGATGGGTACCACGCAGTATTACTTTAAAGGGTCTGCGTTTGCTCACCCAACCTCACCCAACCTCTCAGCCCCAAGAGTGTCCACCCTTATGTCTCATCCAGGTGTGGGTCTAGATATGGTCAATCCAGGTTGCATCACAGCCTCTGAACGAATTTTGAAAGAATTTCCCTCTCTTTCACTGTCTTTGTTTTATGGGTTTTTAAAAGTAATTTATTTTTATAATGGGGTTTAGCTGCTTTTCATGGCTGTGTTTATGCGGCTTTACACCCACTTGACTCACTTCCAGAGAGATATCAATACATAGGTTTTAAGATTCTTACTAGTCACATATATTCTTGTGTGGTGAATAGGGGGTGTTGAGTTCAGTTCACTGAGCAAGGAGTAGGTCTTGTCTATTACATATTGGGTGTATGGAACGGTATCTGAGCGAATTTGAAACCCTTGTTTTATGCATCACCCCACCTCACCATTCCCGTTAAGCAGCCATAGTGTGTTTTCTAAACGTGTGACTCTGTTCTGTTTTGTAATTCAGTTCAAGTGTAGCGGTTTTTACATTCCCTCTATAAGTGATAGCTTATGATAAGTGTCTTTTTCTGTGTGACTTATTTCACTTAGAATCGTCGTACCTAACTCCACTCATCTTGCTTCTACTAGCCTTATGACATTGATTTCATGTCTGAGTGATATTCCATTGTACATAAGGACCACAACTTCTTTATCCATTTTTCTCTTTCCTGGGATATTTAAGGTGTCATGAAGTGGAGGTTCTTGTCAACAGAGCAGCCCTAAACTTTCCGGTGCCTGTGTCTTGCTGATTTTTAGTTTTTCCAATTTATACGCCCATGAGTGGACGTGCCCTATGCTCCCTAAGCTGTTTTTTTTTCCATGTTTCAGGACACAATGTACATTTCTCCACAGTGGCTGTTGGTAATTTACATCCCGCCCATCAGTGTAGCAAGGCTGCCATTTCTCCATGGCCTGTCCTGCATTTCTGGTTTTGACACATTTGCAGCATGGCCCTTTTCACCGATGGGAAGCGAGACTTCTTTGTAGCGCTGATTTGCCTTTCCAGGTTGCTTGGTTGGCCAAAAAGGGCGTATGCGTTTTTTCCTGAATATATTCAGGAAAAAACGCATACGCCCTTTTTGGCCAAGGGCATCATTGTGGACGTTTTGCCGCTTTTCATGTGCTTTAAAGGCGATTCTTATCTACCTCCTGAAATCTGTTTCCTGCAATTCTGCCTTGCTTTCAAATCCTCTTCGTTGCCTTCCCTCAATATATCTGTGGATGAGAGTTATCATTTATAACTCTGCGGGTTTGTGAATTGCAGTTTCCCTGAGCTCCATTTTTCAACTGTCTTTTTTGGGAGCTGGCCGCAAAAGCGCGGGATTGCCTCAGGCCCTATTCTGCTTCTGGGCGGCAGGCTGAGCCTGTGGTTAATTCTTCTTCCTGTTGGGAAAATAGAGTGACCTGTGCCTGTCCCAACACCTAGATCTAGTCTCTCATTGGTTGCCCCTCTTCCCATTCATCCTCAGGACAAATTGCAACCTGTAGGGAACAGGAGGTTAAAGGTGCTGATTCTCCAAGTAGGGAGATTGCTAGTAAAGTAGCTGGAATGGCGAAACCGAGCACAAGGAGATGAGAAATGAGGTGCGTTTTAGAAACCTTTCAAAATCACACGGTGTACCATCTTCTGGGTTTCTCATGCATGTTTTCGATGTAGGAAGATGCCCTTGAACCTGGAGATTTGGGACCCATGGGATGGGTACCACGCAGTATTACTTTAAAGGGTCTGCGTTTGCTCACCCAACCTCACCCAACCTCTCAGCCCCAAGAGTGTCCACCCTTATGTCTCATCCAGGTGTGGGTCTAGATATGGTCAATCCAGGTTGCATCACAGCCTCTGAACGAATTTTGTAAGAATTTCTCTCTCTTTCACTGTCTTTGTTTTACGGGTTTTTAAAAGTAATTTATTTTTATAATGGGGTTTAGCTGCTTTTCATGGTTGTGTTTATGCGGCTTTACACCCACTTGACTCACTTCCAGACAGATATCAATACATAGGTTTTAAGATTCTTACTAGTCACATATATTCTTGTGCGGGAAATAGGGGGTGTTGAGTCCAGTTCACTGAGCAAGGAGTAGGTCTTGTCTATTACATATTGGGTGTATGGAACGGTATCTGAGCGAATTTGAAACCCTTGTTTTATGCATCTCCCCACCTCACCTTTACTGTTAAGCAGATATAGTGTGTTTTCTAAACGTGTGACTCTGCTCTGTTTTGTAATTCAGTTCAAGTGTAGCGGTTTTTACATTCCCTCTATAAGTGATAGCTTATGATAAGTGTCTTTTTCTGTGTGACTTATTTCACTTAGAATCGTCGTACCTAACTCCACTCATCTTGCTTCTACTAGCCTTATAACATTGATTTCATGTCTGAGTGATATTCCATTGTACATAAGGACCACAACTTCTTTATCCATTTTTCTCTTTCCTGGGATATTTAAGGTGTCATGAAGTGGAGGTTCTTGTCAACAGAGCAGCCCTAAACTTTCCGGTGCCTGTGTCTTGCTGATTTTTAGTTTTTCCAATTTATACGCCCATGAGTGGACGTGCCCTATGCTCCCTAAGCTGTTTTTTTCCCATGTTTCAGGACACAACGTACACTTCTCCAGAGTGGCTGTTGGCAATTTACATCCCGCCCATCAGTGTAGCAAGGCTGCCATTTCTCCATGGCCTGTCCTGCATTTCTGGTTTTGACACTTTTTGCAGCATGGCCCTTTTCACCGATGGGAAGCGAGACTTCTTTGTAGCGCTGATTTGCTTTTCCAGGTTGCTTGGTTGGCCAAAAAGGGCGTATGCGTTTTTTCCTGAATATATTCAGGAAAAAACGCATACGCCCTTTTTGGCCAAGGGCATCATTGTCGACGTTTTGCCGCTTTTCATGTGCTTTAAAGGCGATTCGTACCTACCTCCTGAAATCTGTTTCCTGCAATTCTGCCTTGCTTTCAAATCCTCTTCGTTGCCTTCCCTCAATATATCTGTGGATGAGAGTTATCATTTATAACTCTGCGGGTTTGTGAATTGCAGTTTCCCTGAGCTCCATATTTCAACTGTCTTTTTTGGGAGCTGGCCGCAAAAGCGCGGGATTGCCTCAGGCCCTATTCTGCTTCTGGGCAGCAGGCTGAGCCTGTGGTTAATTCTTCTTCCTGTTGGGAAAATAGAGTGACCTGTGCCTGTCCCAACACCTAGATCTAGTCTCTCATTGGTTGCCCCTCTTCCCGTTCATCCTCAGGACAAATTGCAACCTGTAGGGAACAGGAGGATAGGGTGCTGATTCTCCAAGTAGGGAGATTGCTAGTAAAGTAGCTGGAATGGCGAAACCGAGCACAAGGAGATGAGAAATGAGGTGCGTTTTAGAAACCTTTCAAAATCACACGGTGTACCATCTTCTGGGTTTCTCATGCATGTTTTCGATGTAGGAAGATGCCCTTGAACCTGGAGATTTGGGACCCATGGGATGGGTACCTCGCAGTATTACTTTAAAGGGTCTGCGTTTGCTCACCCAACCTCACCCAACCTCTCAGCCCCAAGAGTGTCCACCCTTATGTCTCATCCAGGTGTGGGTCAGGATATGGTCAATCCAGGTTGCATCACAGCCTCTGAACGAATTTTGTAAGAATTTCTCTCTTTCACTGTCTTTGTTTTACGGGTTTTTAAAAGTAATTTATTTTTATAATGGGGTTTAGCTGCTTTTCATGGTTGTGTTTATGCGGCTTTACACCCACTTGACTCACTTCCAGACAGATATCAATACATAGGTTTTAAGATTCTTACTAGTCACATATATTCTTGTGTGGTGAATAGGGGGTGTTGAGTCCAGTTCACTGAGCAAGGAGTAGGTCTTGTCTATTACATATTGGGTGTATGGAACGGTATCTGAGCGAATTTGAAACCCTTGTTTTATGCATCACCCCACTTCACCATTCCCGTTAAGCAGCCATAGTGTGTTTTCTAAACGTGTGACTCTGTTCTGTTTTGTAATTCAGTTCAAGTGTAGTGGTTTTTACATTCCCTCTATAAGTGATAGCTTATGATAAGTGTCTTTTTCTGTGTGACTTATTTCACTTAGAATCGTCGTACCTAACTCCACTCATCTTGCTTCTACTAGCCTTATGACATTGATTTCATGTCTGAGTGATATTCCATTGTACATAAGGACCACAACTTCTTTATCCATTTTTCTCTTTCCTGGGATATTTAAGGTGTCATGAAGTGGAGGTTCTTGTCAATAGAGCAGCCCTAAACTTTCCGGTGCCTGTGTCTTGCTGATTTTTAGTTTTTCCAATTTATACGCCCATGAGTGGACGTGCCCTATGCTCCCTAAGCTGTTTTTTTTCCATGTTTCAGGACACAACGTACACTTCTCCAGAGTGGCTGTTGGCAATTTACATCCCGCCCATCAGTGTAGCAAGGCTGCCATTTCTCCATGGCCTGTCCTGCATTTCTGGTTTTGACACTTTTTGCAGCATGGCCCTTTTCACCGATGGGAAGCGAGACTTCTTTGTAGCGCTGATTTGCCTTTCCAGGTTGCTTGGTTGGCCAAAAAGGGCGTATGCGTTTTTTCCTGAATATATTCAGGAAAAAACGCATACGCCCTTTTTGGCCAAGGGCATCATTGTCGACGTTTTGCCGCTTTTCATGTGCTTTAAATGCGATTCGTACCTACCTCCTGAAATCTGTTTCCTGCAATTCTGCCTTGCTTTCAAATCCTCTTCGTTGCCTTCCCTCAATATATCTGTGGATGAGAGTTATCATTTATAACTCTGCGGGTTTGTGAATTGCAGTTTCCCTGAGCTCCATTTTTCAACTGTCTTTTTTGGGAGCTGGCCGCAAAAGCGCGGGATTGCCTCAGGCCCTATTCTGCTTCTGGGCGGCAGGCTGAGCCTGTGGTTAATTCTTCTTCCTGTTGGGAAAATAGAGTGACCTGTGCCTGTCCCAACACCTAGATCTAGTCTCTCATTGGTTGCCCCTCTTCCCGTTCATCCTCAGGACAAATTGCAACCTGTAGGGAACAGGAGGTTAAAGGTGCTGATTCTCCAAGTAGGGAGATTGCTAGTAAAGTAGCTGGAATGGCGAAACCGAGCACAAGGAGATGAGAAATGAGGTGCGTTTTAGAAACCTTTCAAAATCACACGGTGTACCATCTTCTGGGTTTCTCATGCATGTTTTCGATGTAGGAAGATGCCCTTGAACCTGGAGATTTGGGACCCATGGGATGGGTACCACGCAGTATTACTTTAAAGGGTCTGCGTTTGCTCACCCAACCTCACCCAACCTCTCAGCCCCAAGAGTGTCCACCCTTATGTCTCATCCAGGTGTGGGTCTAGATATGGTCAATCCAGGTTGCATCACAGCCTCTGAACGAATTTTGTAAGAATTTCTCTCTCTTTCACTGTCTTTGTTTTACGGGTTTTTAAAAGTAATTTATTTTTATAATGGGGTTTAGCTGCTTTTCATGGTTGTGTTTATGCGGCTTTACACCCACTTGACTCACTTCCAGAGAGATATCAATACATAGGTTTTAAGATTCTTACTAGTCACATATATTCTTGTGCGGGGAATAGGGGGTGTTGAGTCCAGTTCACTGAGCAAGGAGTAGGTCTTGTCTATTACATATTGGGTGTATGGAACGGTATCTGAGCGAATTTGAAACCCTTTTTTTATGCATCACCCCACTTCACCATTCCCGTTAAGCAGCCATAGTGTGTTTTCTAAACGTGTGACTCTGTTCTGTTTTGTAATTCAGTTCAAGTGTAGTGGTTTTTACATTCCCTCTATAAGTGATAGCTTATGATAAGTGTCTTTTTCTGTGTGACTTATTTCACTTAGAATCGTCGTACCTAACTCCACTCATCTTGCTTCTACTAGCCTTATGACATTGATTTCATGTCTGAGTGATATTCCATTGTACATAAGGACCACAACTTCTTTATCCATTTTTCTCTTTCCTGGGATATTTAAGGTGTCATGAAGTGGAGGTTCTTGTCAATAGAGCAGCCCTAAACTTTCCGGTGCCTGTGTCTTGCTGATTTTTAGTTTTTCCAATTTATACGCCCATGAGTGGACGTGCCCTATGCTCCCTAAGCTGTTTTTTTTCCATGTTTCAGGACACAACGTACACTTCTCCAGAGTGGCTGTTGGCAATTTACATCCCGCCCATCAGTGTAGCAAGGCTGCCATTTCTCCATGGCCTGTCCTGCATTTCTGGTTTTGACACTTTTTGCAGCATGGCCCTTTTCACCGATGGGAAGCGAGACTTCTTTGTAGCGCTGATTTGCCTTTCCAGGTTGCTTGGTTGGCCAAAAAGGGCGTATGCGTTTTTTCCTGAATATATTCAGGAAAAAACGCATACGCCCTTTTTGGCCAAGGGCATCATTGTCGACGTTTTGCCGCTTTTCATGTGCTTTAAATGCGATTCGTACCTACCTCCTGAAATCTGTTTCCTGCAATTCTGCCTTGCTTTCAAATCCTCTTCGTTGCCTTCCCTCAATATATCTGTGGATGAGAGTTATCATTTATAACTCTGCGGGTTTGTGAATTGCAGTTTCCCTGAGCTCCATTTTTCAACTGTCTTTTTTGGGAGCTGGCCGCAAAAGCGCGGGATTGCCTCAGGCCCTATTCTGCTTCTGGGCGGCAGGCTGAGCCTGTGGTTAATTCTTCTTCCTGTTGGGAAAATAGAGTGACCTGTGCCTGTCCCAACACCTAGATCTAGTCTCTCATTGGTTGCCCCTCTTCCCGTTCATCCTCAGGACAAATTGCAACCTGTAGGGAACAGGAGGTTAAAGGTGCTGATTCTCCAAGTAGGGAGATTGCTAGTAAAGTAGCTGGAATGGCGAAACCGAGCACAAGGAGATGAGAAATGAGGTGCGTTTTAGAAACCTTTCAAAATCACACGGTGTACCATCTTCTGGGTTTCTCATGCATGTTTTCGATGTAGGAAGATGCCCTTGAACCTGGAGATTTGGGACCCATGGGATGGGTACCACGCAGTATTACTTTAAAGGGTCTGCGTTTGCTCACCCAACCTCACCCAACCTCTCAGCCCCAAGAGTGTCCACCCTTATGTCTCATCCAGGTGTGGGTCTAGATATGGTCAATCCAGGTTGCATCACAGCCTCTGAACGAATTTTGTAAGAATTTCTCTCTCTTTCACTGTCTTTGTTTTACGGGTTTTTAAAAGTAATTTATTTTTATAATGGGGTTTAGCTGCTTTTCATGGTTGTGTTTATGCGGCTTTACACCCACTTGACTCACTTCCAGAGAGATATCAATACATAGGTTTTAAGATTCTTACTAGTCACATATATTCTTGTGCGGGGAATAGGGGGTGTTGAGTCCAGTTCACTGAGCAAGGAGTAGGTCTTGTCTATTACATATTGGGTGTATGGAACGGTATCTGAGCGAATTTGAAACCCTTTTTTTATGCATCACCCCACTTCACCATTCCCGTTAAGCAGCCATAGTGTGTTTTCTAAACGTGTGACTCTGTTCTGTTTTGTAATTCAGTTCAAGTGTAGTGGTTTTTACATTCCCTCTATAAGTGATAGCTTATGATAAGTGTCTTTTTCTGTGTGACTTATTTCACTTAGAATCGTCGTACCTAACTCCACTCATCTTGCTTCTACTAGCCTTATGACATTGATTTCATGTCTGAGTGATATTCCATTGTACATAAGGACCACAACTTCTTTATCCATTTTTCTCTTTCCTGGGATATTTAAGGTGTCATGAAGTGGAGGTTCTTGTCAATAGAGCAGCCCTAAACTTTCCGGTGCCTGTGTCTTGCTGATTTTTAGTTTTTCCAATTTATACGCCCATGAGTGGACGTGCCCTATGCTCCCTAAGCTGTTTTTTTTCCATGTTTCAGGACACAACGTACACTTCTCCAGAGTGGCTGTTGGCAATTTACATCCCGCCCATCAGTGTAGCAAGGCTGCCATTTCTCCATGGCCTGTCCTGCATTTCTGGTTTTGACACTTTTTGCAGCATGGCCCTTTTCACCGATGGGAAGCGAGACTTCTTTGTAGCGCTGATTTGCCTTTCCAGGTTGCTTGGTTGGCCAAAAAGGGCGTATGCGTTTTTTCCTGAATATATTCAGGAAAAAACGCATACGCCCTTTTTGGCCAAGGGCATCATTGTCGACGTTTTGCCGCTTTTCATGTGCTTTAAATGCGATTCGTACCTACCTCCTGAAATCTGTTTCCTGCAATTCTGCCTTGCTTTCAAATCCTCTTCGTTGCCTTCCCTCAATATATCTGTGGATGAGAGTTATCATTTATAACTCTGCGGGTTTGTGAATTGCAGTTTCCCTGAGCTCCATTTTTCAACTGTCTTTTTTGGGAGCTGGCCGCAAAAGCGCGGGATTGCCTCAGGCCCTATTCTGCTTCTGGGCGGCAGGCTGAGCCTGTGGTTAATTCTTCTTCCTGTTGGGAAAATAGAGTGACCTGTGCCTGTCCCAACACCTAGATCTAGTCTCTCATTGGTTGCCCCTCTTCCCGTTCATCCTCAGGACAAATTGCAACCTGTAGGGAACAGGAGGTTAAAGGTGCTGATTCTCCAAGTAGGGAGATTGCTAGTAAAGTAGCTGGAATGGCGAAACCGAGCACAAGGAGATGAGAAATGAGGTGCGTTTTAGAAACCTTTCAAAATCACACGGTGTACCATCTTCTGGGTTTCTCATGCATGTTTTCGATGTAGGAAGATGCCCTTGAACCTGGAGATTTGGGACCCATGGGATGGGTACCACGCAGTATTACTTTAAAGGGTCTGCGTTTGCTCACCCAACCTCACCCAACCTCTCAGCCCCAAGAGTGTCCACCCTTATGTCTCATCCAGGTGTGGGTCTAGATATGGTCAATCCAGGTTGCATCACAGCCTCTGAACGAATTTTGAAAGAATTTCCCTCTCTTTCACTGTCTTTGTTTTATGGGTTTTTAAAAGTAATTTATTTTTATAATGGGGTTTAGCTGCTTTTCATGGCTGTGTTTATGCGGCTTTACACCCACTTGACTCACTTCCAGAGAGATATCAATACATAGGTTTTAAGATTCTTACTAGTCACATATATTCTTGTGTGGTGAATAGGGGGTGTTGAGTTCAGTTCACTGAGCAAGGAGTAGGTCTTGTCTATTACATATTGGGTGTATGGAACGGTATCTGAGCGAATTTGAAACCCTTGTTTTATGCATCACCCCACCTCACCATTCCCGTTAAGCAGCCATAGTGTGTTTTCTAAACGTGTGACTCTGTTCTGTTTTGTAATTCAGTTCAAGTGTAGCGGTTTTTACATTCCCTCTATAAGTGATAGCTTATGATAAGTGTCTTTTTCTGTGTGACTTATTTCACTTAGAATCGTCGTACCTAACTCCACTCATCTTGCTTCTACTAGCCTTATGACATTGATTTCATGTCTGAGTGATATTCCATTGTACATAAGGACCACAACTTCTTTATCCATTTTTCTCTTTCCTGGGATATTTAAGGTGTCATGAAGTGGAGGTTCTTGTCAACAGAGCAGCCCTAAACTTTCCGGTGCCTGTGTCTTGCTGATTTTTAGTTTTTCCAATTTATACGCCCATGAGTGGACGTGCCCTATGCTCCCTAAGCTGTTTTTTTTTCCATGTTTCAGGACACAATGTACATTTCTCCACAGTGGCTGTTGGTAATTTACATCCCGCCCATCAGTGTAGCAAGGCTGCCATTTCTCCATGGCCTGTCCTGCATTTCTGGTTTTGACACATTTGCAGCATGGCCCTTTTCACCGATGGGAAGCGAGACTTCTTTGTAGCGCTGATTTGCCTTTCCAGGTTGCTTGGTTGGCCAAAAAGGGCGTATGCGTTTTTTCCTGAATATATTCAGGAAAAAACGCATACGCCCTTTTTGGCCAAGGGCATCATTGTGGACGTTTTGCCGCTTTTCATGTGCTTTAAAGGCGATTCGTATCTACCTCCTGAAATCTGTTTCCTGCAATTCTGCCTTGCTTTCAAATCCTCTTCGTTGCCTTCCCTCAATATATCTGTGGATGAGAGTTATCATTTATAACTCTGCGGGTTTGTGAATTGCAGTTTCCCTGAGCTCCATTTTTCAACTGTCTTTTTTGGGAGCTGGCCGCAAAAGCGCGGGATTGCCTCAGGCCCTATTCTGCTTCTGGGCGGCAGGCTGAGCCTGTGGTTAATTCTTCTTCCTGTTGGGAAAATAGAGTGACCTGTGCCTGTCCCAACACCTAGATCTAGTCTCTCATTGGTTGCCCCTCTTCCCATTCATCCTCAGGACAAATTGCAACCTGTAGGGAACAGGAGGTTAAAGGTGCTGATTCTCCAAGTAGGGAGATTGCTAGTAAAGTAGCTGGAATGGCGAAACCGAGCACAAGGAGATGAGAAATGAGGTGCGTTTTAGAAACCTTTCAAAATCACACGGTGTACCATCTTCTGGGTTTCTCATGCATGTTTTCGATGTAGGAAGATGCCCTTGAACCTGGAGATTTGGGACCCATGGGATGGGTACCACGCAGTATTACTTTAAAGGGTCTGCGTTTGCTCACCCAACCTCACCCAACCTCTCAGCCCCAAGAGTGTCCACCCTTATGTCTCATCCAGGTGTGGGTCTAGATATGGTCAATCCAGGTTGCATCACAGCCTCTGAACGAATTTTGTAAGAATTTCTCTCTCTTTCACTGTCTTTGTTTTACGGGTTTTTAAAAGTAATTTATTTTTATAATGGGGTTTAGCTGCTTTTCATGGTTGTGTTTATGCGGCTTTACACCCACTTGACTCACTTCCAGACAGATATCAATACATAGGTTTTAAGATTCTTACTAGTCACATATATTCTTGTGCGGGAAATAGGGGGTGTTGAGTCCAGTTCACTGAGCAAGGAGTAGGTCTTGTCTATTACATATTGGGTGTATGGAACGGTATCTGAGCGAATTTGAAACCCTTGTTTTATGCATCTCCCCACCTCACCTTTACTGTTAAGCAGATATAGTGTGTTTTCTAAACGTGTGACTCTGTTCTGTTTTGTAATTCAGTTCAAGTGTAGCGGTTTTTACATTCCCTCTATAAGTGATAGCTTATGATAAGTGTCTTTTTCTGTGTGACTTATTTCACTTAGAATCGTCGTACCTAACTCCACTCATCTTGCTTCTACTAGCCTTATAACATTGATTTCATGTCTGAGTGATATTCCATTGTACATAAGGACCACAACTTCTTTATCCATTTTTCTCTTTCCTGGGATATTTAAGGTGTCATGAAGTGGAGGTTCTTGTCAACAGAGCAGCCCTAAACTTTCCGGTGCCTGTGTCTTGCTGATTTTTAGTTTTTCCAATTTATACGCCCATGAGTGGACGTGCCCTATGCTCCCTAAGCTGTTTTTTTCCCATGTTTCAGGACACAACGTACACTTCTCCAGAGTGGCTGTTGGCAATTTACATCCCGCCCATCAGTGTAGCAAGGCTGCCATTTCTCCATGGCCTGTCCTGCATTTCTGGTTTTGACACTTTTTGCAGCATGGCCCTTTTGACCGATGGGAAGCGAGACTTCTTTGTAGCGCTGATTTGCCTTTCCAGGTTGCTTGGTTGGCCAAAAAGGGCGTATGCGTTTTTTCCTGAATATATTCAGGAAAAAACGCATACGCCCTTTTTGGCCAAGGGCATCATTGTCGACGTTTTGCCGCTTTTCATGTGCTTTAAAGGCGATTCGTATCTACCTCCTGAAATCTGTTTCCTGCAATTCTGCCTTGCTTTCAAATCCTCTTCGTTGCCTTCCCTCAATATATCTGTGGATGAGAGTTATCATTTATAACTCTGCGGGTTTGTGAATTGCAGTTTCCCTGAGCTTCATTTTTCAACTGTCTTTTTTGGGAGCTGGCCGCAAAAGCGCGGGATTGCCTCAGGCCCTATTCTGCTTCTGGGCAGCAGGCTGAGCCTGTGGTTAATTCTTCTTCCTGTTGGGAAAATAGAGTGACTTGTGCCTGTCCCAACACCTAGATCTAGTCTCTCATTGGTTGCCCCTCTTCCCGTTCATCCTCAGGACAAATTGCAACCTGTAGGGAACAGGAGGATAAGGTGCTGATTCTCCAAGTAGGGAGATTGCTAGTAAAGTAGCTGGAATGGCGAAACCGAGCACAAGGAGATGAGAAATGAGGTGCGTTTTAGAAACCTTTCAAAATCACACGGTGTACCATCTTCTGGGTTTCTCATGCATGTTTTCGATGTAGGAAGATGCCCTTGAACCTGGAGATTTGGGACCCATGGGATGGGTACCTCGCAGTATTACTTTAAAGGGTCTGCGTTTGCTCACCCAACCTCACCCAACCTCTCAGCCCCAAGAGTGTCCACCCTTATGTCTCATCCAGGTGTGGGTCTGGATATGGTCAATCCAGGTTGCATCACAGCCTCTGAACGAATTTTGTAAGAATTTCTCTCTCTTTCACTGTCTTTGTTTTACGGGTTTTTAAAAGTAATTTATTTTTATAATGGGGTTTAGCTGCTTTTCATGGTTGTGTTTATGCGGCTTTACACCCACTTGACTCACTTCCAGACAGATATCAATACATAGGTTTTAAGATTCTTACTAGTCACATAAATTCTTGTGTGGTGAATAGGGGGTGTTGAGTCCAGTTCACTGAGCAAGGAGTAGGTCTTGTCTATTACATATTGGTTGTATGGAACGGTATCTGAGCGAATTTGAAACCCTTGTTTTATGCATCACCCCACTTCACCATTCCCGTTAAGCAGCCATAGTGTGTTTTCTAAACCTGTGACTCTGTTCTGTTTTGTAATTCAGTTCAAGTGTAGCGGTTTTTACATTCCCTCTATAAGTGATAGCTTATGATAAGTGTCTTTTTCTGTGTGACTTATTTCACTTAGAATCGTCGTACCTAACTCCACTCATCTTGCTTCTACTAGCCTTATGACATTGATTTCATGTCTGAGTGATATTCCATTGTACATAAGGACCACAACTTCTTTATCCATTTTTCTCTTTCCTGGGATATTTAAGGTGTCATGAAGTGGAGGTTCTTGTCAACAGAGCAGCCCTAAACTTTCCGGTGCCTGTGTCTTGCTGATTTTTAGTTTTTCCAATTTATACGCCCATGAGTGGACGTGCCCTATGCTCCCTAAGCTGTTTTTTTTCCATGTTTCAGGACACAACGTACACTTCTCCAGAGTGGCTGTTGGCAATTTACATCCCGCCCATCAGTGTAGCAAGGCTGCCATTTCTCCATGGCCTGTCCTGCATTTCTGGTTTTGACACTTTTTGCAGCATGGCCCTTTTCACCGATGGGAAGCGAGACTTCTTTGTAGCGCTGATTTGCCTTTCCAGGTTGCTTGGTTGGCCAAAAAGGGCGTATGCGTTTTTTCCTGAATATATTCAGGAAAAAACGCATACGCCCTTTTTGGCCAAGGGCATCATTGTCGACGTTTTGCCGCTTTTCATGTGCTTTAAAGGCGATTCGTACCTACCTCCTGAAATCTGTTTCCTGAAATTCTGCCTTGCTTTCAAATCCTCTTCGTTGCCTTCCCTCAATATATCTGTGGATGAGAGTTATCATTTATAACTCTGCGGGTTTGTGAATTGCAGTTTCCCTGAGCTCCATTTTTCAACTGTCTTTTTTGGGAGCTGGCCGCAAAAGCGCGGGATTGCCTCAGGCCCTATTCTGCTTCTGGGCGGCAGGCTGAGCCTGTGGTTAATTCTTCTTCCTGTTGGGAAAATAGAGTGACCTGTGCCTGTCCCAACACCTAGATCTAGTCTCTCATTGGTTGCCCCTCTTCCCGTTCATCCTCAGGACAAATTGCAACCTGTAGGGAACAGGAGGTTAAAGGTGCTGATTCTCCAAGTAGGGAGATTGCTAGTAAAGTAGCTGGAATGGCGAAACCGAGCACAAGGAGATGAGAAATGAGGTGCGTTTTAGAAACCTTTCAAAATCACACGGTGTACCATCTTCTGGGTTTCTCATGCATGTTTTCGATGTAGGAAGATGCCCTTGAACCTGGAGATTTGGGACCCATGGGATGGGTACCACGCAGTATTACTTTAAAGGGTCTGCGTTTGCTCACCCAACCTCACCCAACCTCTCAGCCCCAAGAGTGTCCACCCTTATGTCTCATCCAGGTGTGGGTCTAGATATGGTCAATCCAGGTTGCATCACAGCCTCTGAACGAATTTTGAAAGAATTTCTCTCTCTTTCACTGTCTTTGTTTTATGGGTTTTTAAAAGTAATTTATTTTTATAATGGGGTTTAGCTGCTTTTCATGGCTGTGTTTATGCGGCTTTACACCCACTTGACTCACTTCCAGAGAGATATCAATACATAGGTTTTAAGATTCTTACTAGTCACATATATTCTTGTGTGGTGAATAGGGGGTGTTGAGTCCAGTTCACTGAGCAAGGAGTAGGTCTTGTCTATTACATATTGGGTGTATGGAACGGTATCTGAGCGAATTTGAAACCCTTGTTTTATGCATCACCCCACCTCACCATTCCCGTTAAGCAGCCATAGTGTGTTTTCTAAACGTGTGACTCTGTTCTGTTTTGTAATTCAGTTCAAGTGTAGCGGTTTTTACATTCCCTCTATAAGTGATAGCTTATGATAAGTGTCTTTTTCTGTGTGACTTATTTCACTTAGAATCGTCGTACCTTACTCCACTCATCTTGCTTCTACTAGCCTTATGACATTGATTTCATGTCTGAGTGATATTCCATTGTACATAAGGACCACAACTTCTTTATCCATTTTTCTCTTTCCTGGGATATTTAAGGTGTCATGAAGTGGAGGTTCTTGTCAACAGAGCAGCCCTAAACTTTCCGGTGCCTGTGTCTTGCTGATTTTTAGTTTTTCCAATTTATACGCCCATGAGTGGACGTGCCCTATGCTCCCTAAGCTGTTTTTTTTTCCATGTTTCAGGACACAATGTACATTTCTCCAGAGTGGCTGTTGGTAATTTACATCCCGCCCATCAGTGTAGCAAGGCTGCCATTTCTCCATGGCCTGTCCTGCATTTCTGGTTTTGACACTTTTTGCAGCATGGCCCTTTTCACCGATGGGAAGCGAGACTTCTTTGTAGCGCTGATTTGCCTTTCCAGGTTGCTTGGTTGGCCAAAAAGGGCGTATGCGTTTTTTCCTGAATATATTCAGGAAAAAACGCATACGCCCTTTTTGGCCAAGGGCATCATTGTCGACGTTTTGCCGCTTTTCATGTGCTTTAAAGGCGATTCGTACCTACCTCCTGAAATCTGTTTCCTGCAATTCTGCCTTGCTTTCAAATCCTCTTCGTTGCCTTCCCTCAATATATCTGTGGATGAGAGTTATCATTTATAACTCTGCGGGTTTGTGAATTGCAGTTTCCCTGAGGTCCATTTTTCAACTGTCTTTTTTGGGAGCTGGCCGCAAAAGCGCGGGATTGCCTCAGGCCCTATTCTGCTTCTGGGCGGCAGGCTGAGCCTGTGGTTAATTCTTCTTCCTGTTGGGAAAATAGAGTGACCTGTGCCTGTCCCAACACCTAGATCTAGTCTCTCATTGGTTGCCCCTCTTCCCGTTCATCCTCAGGACAAATTGCAACCTGTAGGGAACAGGAGGTTAAAGGTGCTGATTCTCCAAGTAGGGAGATTGCTAGTAAAGTAGCTGGAATGGCGTAACCGAGCACAAGGAGATGAGAAATGAGGTGCATTTTAGAAACCTTTCAAAATCACACGGTGTACCATCTTCTGGGTTTCTCATGCATGTTTTCGATGTAGGAAGATGCCCTTGAACCTGGAGATTTGGGACCCATGGGATGGGTACCACGCAGTATTACTTTAAAGGGTCTGCGTTTGCTCACCCAACCTCACCCAACCTCTCAGCCCCAAGAGTGTCCACCCTTATGTCTCATCCAGGTGTGGGTCTAGATATGGTCAATCCAGGTTGCATCACAGCCTCTGAACGAATTTTGTAAGAATTTCTCTCTCTTTCACTGTCTTTGTTTTACGGGTTTTTAAAAGTAATTTATTTTTATAATGGGGTTTAGCTGCTTTTCATGGTTGTGTTTATGCGGCTTTACACCCACTTGACTCACTTCCAGACAGATATCAATACATAGGTTTTAAGATTCTTACTAGTCACATATATTCTTGTGTGGTGAATAGGGGGTGTTGAGTCCAGTTCACTGAGCAAGGAGTAGGTCTTGTCTATTACATATTGGGTGTATGGAACGGTATCTGAGCGAATTTGAAACCCTTGTTTTATGCATCACCCCACCTCACCATTCCCGTTAAGCAGCCATAGTGTGTTTTCTAAACGTGTGACTCTGTTCTGTTTTGTAATTCAGTTCAAGTGTAGCGGTTTTTACATTCCCTCTATAAGTGATAGCTTATGATAAGTGTCTTTTTCTGTGTGACTTATTTCACTTAGAATCGTCGTACCTAAATCCACTCATCTTGCTTCTACTAGCCTTATGACATTGATTTCATGTCTGAGTGATATTCCATTGTACATAAGGACCACAACTTCTTTATCCATTTTTCTCTTTCCTGGGATATTTAAGGTGTCATGAAGTGGAGGTTCTTGTCAACAGAGCAGCCCTAAACTTTCCGGTGCCTGTGTCTTGCTGATTTTTAGTTTTTCCAATTTATACGCCCATGAGTGGACGTGCCCTATGCTCCCTAAGCTGTTTTTTTTCAATGTTTCAGGACACAACGTGCACTTCTCCAGAGTGGCTGTTGGCAATTTACATCCCGCCCATCAGTGTAGCAAGGCTGCCATTTCTCCATGGCCTGTCCTGCATTTCTGGTTTTGACACTTTTTGCAGCATGGCCCTTTTCACCGATGGGAAGCGAGACTTCTTTGTAGCGCTGATTTGCCTTTCCAGGTTGCTTGGTTGGCCAAAAAGGGCGTATGCGTTTTTTCCTGAATATATTCAGGAAAAAACGCATACGCCCTTTTTGGCCAAGGGCATCATTGTGGACGTTTTGCCGCTTTTCATGTGCTTTAAAGGCGATTCTTATCTACCTCCTGAAATCTGTTTCCTGCAATTCTGCCTTGCTTTCAAATCCTCTTCGTTGCCTTCCCTCAATATATCTGTGGATGAGAGTTATCATTTATAACTCTGCGGGTTTGTGAATTGCAGTTTCCCTGAGCTCCATTTTTCAACTGTCTTTTTTGGGAGCTGGCCGCAAAAGCGCGGGATTGCCTCAGGCCCTATTCTGCTTCTGGGCGGCAGGCTGAGCCTGTGGTTAATTCTTCTTCCTGTTGGGAAAATAGAGTGACCTGTGCCTGTCCCAACACCTAGATCTAGTCTCTCATTGGTTGCCCCTCTTCCCATTCATCCTCAGGACAAATTGCAACCTGTAGGGAACAGGAGGTTAAAGGTGCTGATTCTCCAAGTAGGGAGATTGCTAGTAAAGTAGCTGGAATGGCGAAACCGAGCACAAGGAGATGAGAAATGAGGTGCGTTTTAGAAACCTTTCAAAATCACACGGTGTACCATCTTCTGGGTTTCTCATGCATGTTTTCGATGTAGGAAGATGCCCTTGAACCTGGAGATTTGGGACCCATGGGATGGGTACCACGCAGTATTACTTTAAAGGGTCTGCGTTTGCTCACCCAACCTCACCCAACCTCTCAGCCCCAAGAGTGTCCACCCTTATGTCTCATCCAGGTGTGGGTGTAGATATGGTCAATCCAGGTTGCATCACAGCCTCTGAACGAATTTTGTAAGAATTTCTCTCTCTTTCACTGTCTTTGTTTTACGGGTTTTTAAAAGTAATTTATTTTTATAATGGGGTTTAGCTGCTTTTCATGGCTGTGTTTATGCGGCTTTACCCCCACTTGACTCACTTCCAGGGAGATATCAATACATAGGTTTTAAGATTCTTACTAGTCACATATATTCTTGTTTGGTGAATAGGGGGTGTTGAGTCCAGTTCACTGAGCAAGGAGTAGGTCTTGTCTATTACATATTGGGTGTATGGAACGGTATCTGAGCGAATTTGAAACCCTTCTTTTATGCATCACCCCACCTCACCATTCCCGTTAAGCAGCCATAGTGTGTTTTCTAAACGTGTGACTCTGTTCTGTTTTGTAATTCAGTTCAAGTGTAGCGGTTTTTACATTCCCTCTATAAGTGATAGCTTATGATAAGTGTCTTTTTCTGTGTGACTTATTTCACTTAGAATCGTTGTACCTAACTCCACTCATCTTGCTTCTACTAGCCTTATGACATTGATTTCATGTCTGAGTGATATTCCATTGTACATAAGGACCACAACTTCTTTATCCAATTTTCTCTTTCCTGGGATATTTAAGGTGTCATGAAGTGGAGGTTCTTGTCAACAGAGCAGCCCTAAACTTTCCGGTGCCTGTGTCTTGCTGATTTTTAGTTTTTCCAATTTATACGCCCATGAGTGGACGTGCCCTATGCTCCCTAAGCTGTTTTTTTTTCCATGTTTCAGGACACAATGTACATTTCTCCAGAGTGGCTGTTGGTAATTTACATCCCGCCCATCAGTGTAGCAAGGCTGCCATTTCTCCATGGCCTGTCCTGCATTTCTGGTTTTGACACTTTTTGCAGCATGGCCCTTTTCACCGATGGGAAGCGAGACTTCTTTGTAGCGCTGATTTGCCTTTCCAGGTTGCTTGGTTGGCCAAAAAGGGCGTATGCGTTTTTTCCTGAATATATTCAGGAAAAAACGCATACGCCCTTTTTGGCCAAGGGCATCATTGTCGACGTTTTGCCGCTTTTCATGTGCTTTAAAGGCGATTCGTACCTACCTCCTGAAATCTGTTTCCTGCAATTCTGCCTTGCTTTCAAATCCTCTTCGTTGCCTTCCCTCAATATATCTGTGGATGAGAGTTATCATTTATAACTCTGCGGGTTTGTGAATTGCAGTTTCCCTGAGGTCCATTTTTCAACTGTCTTTTTTGGGAGCTGGCCGCAAAAGCGCGGGATTGCCTCAGGCCCTATTCTGCTTCTGGGCGGCAGGCTGAGCCTGTGGTTAATTCTTCTTCCTGTTGGGAAAATAGAGTGACCTGTGCCTGTCCCAACACCTAGATCTAGTCTCTCATTGGTTGCCCCTCTTCCCGTTCATCCTCAGGACAAATTGCAACCTGTAGGGAACAGGAGGTTAAAGGTGCTGATTCTCCAAGTAGGGAGATTGCTAGTAAAGTAGCTGGAATGGCGTAACCGAGCACAAGGAGATGAGAAATGAGGTGCATTTTAGAAACCTTTCAAAATCACACGGTGTACCATCTTCTGGGTTTCTCATGCATGTTTTCGATGTAGGAAGATGCCCTTGAACCTGGAGATTTGGGACCCATGGGATGGGTACCACGCAGTATTACTTTAAAGGGTCTGCGTTTGCTCACCCAACCTCACCCAACCTCTCAGCCCCAAGAGTGTCCACCCTTATGTCTCATCCAGGTGTGGGTCTAGATATGGTCAATCCAGGTTGCATCACAGCCTCTGAACGAATTTTGTAAGAATTTCTCTCTCTTTCACTGTCTTTGTTTTACGGGTTTTTAAAAGTAATTTATTTTTATAATGGGGTTTAGCTGCTTTTCATGGTTGTGTTTATGCGGCTTTACACCCACTTGACTCACTTCCAGACAGATATCAATACATAGGTTTTAAGATTCTTACTAGTCACATATATTCTTGTGTGGTGAATAGGGGGTGTTGAGTCCAGTTCACTGAGCAAGGAGTAGGTCTTGTCTATTACATATTGGGTGTATGGAACGGTATCTGAGCGAATTTGAAACCCTTGTTTTATGCATCACCCCACCTCACCATTCCCGTTAAGCAGCCATAGTGTGTTTTCTAAACGTGTGACTCTGTTCTGTTTTGTAATTCAGTTCAAGTGTAGCGGTTTTTACATTCCCTCTATAAGTGATAGCTTATGATAAGTGTCTTTTTCTGTGTGACTTATTTCACTTAGAATCGTCGTACCTAAATCCACTCATCTTGCTTCTACTAGCCTTATGACATTGATTTCATGTCTGAGTGATATTCCATTGTACATAAGGACCACAACTTCTTTATCCATTTTTCTCTTTCCTGGGATATTTAAGGTGTCATGAAGTGGAGGTTCTTGTCAACAGAGCAGCCCTAAACTTTCCGGTGCCTGTGTCTTGCTGATTTTTAGTTTTTCCAATTTATACGCCCATGAGTGGACGTGCCCTATGCTCCCTAAGCTGTTTTTTTTCAATGTTTCAGGACACAACGTGCACTTCTCCAGAGTGGCTGTTGGCAATTTACATCCCGCCCATCAGTGTAGCAAGGCTGCCATTTCTCCATGGCCTGTCCTGCATTTCTGGTTTTGACACTTTTTGCAGCATGGCCCTTTTCACCGATGGGAAGCGAGACTTCTTTGTAGCGCTGATTTGCCTTTCCAGGTTGCTTGGTTGGCCAAAAAGGGCGTATGCGTTTTTTCCTGAATATATTCAGGAAAAAACGCATACGCCCTTTTTGGCCAAGGGCATCATTGTGGACGTTTTGCCGCTTTTCATGTGCTTTAAAGGCGATTCTTATCTACCTCCTGAAATCTGTTTCCTGCAATTCTGCCTTGCTTTCAAATCCTCTTCGTTGCCTTCCCTCAATATATCTGTGGATGAGAGTTATCATTTATAACTCTGCGGGTTTGTGAATTGCAGTTTCCCTGAGCTCCATTTTTCAACTGTCTTTTTTGGGAGCTGGCCGCAAAAGCGCGGGATTGCCTCAGGCCCTATTCTGCTTCTGGGCGGCAGGCTGAGCCTGTGGTTAATTCTTCTTCCTGTTGGGAAAATAGAGTGACCTGTGCCTGTCCCAACACCTAGATCTAGTCTCTCATTGGTTGCCCCTCTTCCCATTCATCCTCAGGACAAATTGCAACCTGTAGGGAACAGGAGGTTAAAGGTGCTGATTCTCCAAGTAGGGAGATTGCTAGTAAAGTAGCTGGAATGGCGAAACCGAGCACAAGGAGATGAGAAATGAGGTGCGTTTTAGAAACCTTTCAAAATCACACGGTGTACCATCTTCTGGGTTTCTCATGCATGTTTTCGATGTAGGAAGATGCCCTTGAACCTGGAGATTTGGGACCCATGGGATGGGTACCACGCAGTATTACTTTAAAGGGTCTGCGTTTGCTCACCCAACCTCACCCAACCTCTCAGCCCCAAGAGTGTCCACCCTTATGTCTCATCCAGGTGTGGGTGTAGATATGGTCAATCCAGGTTGCATCACAGCCTCTGAACGAATTTTGTAAGAATTTCTCTCTCTTTCACTGTCTTTGTTTTACGGGTTTTTAAAAGTAATTTATTTTTATAATGGGGTTTAGCTGCTTTTCATGGCTGTGTTTATGCGGCTTTACCCCCACTTGACTCACTTCCAGGGAGATATCAATACATAGGTTTTAAGATTCTTACTAGTCACATATATTCTTGTGTGGTGAATAGGGGGTGTTGAGTCCAGTTCACTGAGCAAGGAGTAGGTCTTGTCTATTACATATTGGGTGTATGGAACGGTATCTGAGCGAATTTGAAACCCTTCTTTTATGCATCACCCCACCTCACCATTCCCGTTAAGCAGCCATAGTGTGTTTTCTAAACGTGTGACTCTGTTCTGTTTTGTAATTCAGTTCAAGTGTAGCGGTTTTTACATTCCCTCTATAAGTGATAGCTTATGATAAGTGTCTTTTTCTGTGTGACTTATTTCACTTAGAATCGTTGTACCTAACTCCACTCATCTTGCTTCTACTAGCCTTATGACATTGATTTCATGTCTGAGTGATATTCCATTGTACATAAGGACCACAACTTCTTTATCCAATTTTCTCTTTCCTGGGATATTTAAGGTGTCATGAAGTGGAGGTTCTTGTCAACAGAGCAGCCCTAAACTTTCCGGTGCCTGTGTCTTGCTGATTTTTAGTTTTTCCAATTTATACGCCCATGAGTGGACGTGCCCTATGCTCCCTAAGCTGTTTTTTTTTCCATGTTTCAGGACACAATGTACATTTCTCCAGAGTGGCTGTTGGTAATTTACACCCCGCCCATCAGTGTAGCAAGGCTGCCATTTCTCCATGGCCTGTCCTGCATTTCTGGTTTTGACACTTTTTGCAGCATGGCCCTTTTCACCGATGGGAAGCGAGACTTCTTTGTAGCGCTGATTTGCCTTTCCAGGTTGCTTGGTTGGCCAAAAAGGGCGTATGCGTTTTTTCCTGAATATATTCAGGAAAAAACGCATACGCCCTTTTTGGCCAAGGGCATCATTGTCGACGTTTTGCCGCTTTTCATGTGCTTTAAAGGCGATTCGTACCTACCTCCTGAAATCTGTTTCCTGCAATTCTGCCTTGCTTTCAAATCCTCTTCGTTGCCTTCCCTCAATATATCTGTGGATGAGAGTTATCATTTATAACTCTGCGGGTTTGTGAATTGCAGTTTCCCTGAGGTCCATTTTTCAACTGTCTTTTTTGGGAGCTGGCCGCAAAAGCGCGGGATTGCCTCAGGCCCTATTCTGCTTCTGGGCGGCAGGCTGAGCCTGTGGTTAATTCTTCTTCCTGTTGGGAAAATAGAGTGACCTGTGCCTGTCCCAACACCTAGATCTAGTCTCTCATTGGTTTCCCCTCTTCCCGTTCATCCTCAGGACAAATTGCAACCTGTAGGGAACAGGAGGTTAAAGGTGCTGATTCTCCAAGTAGGGAGATTGCTAGTAAAGTAGCTGGAATGGCGTAACCGAGCACAAGGAGATGAGAAATGAGGTGCATTTTAGAAACCTTTCAAAATCACACGGTGTACCATCTTCTGGGTTTCTCATGCATGTTTTCGATGTAGGAAGATGCCCTTGAACCTGGAGATTTGGGACCCATGGGATGGGTACCACGCAGTATTACTTTAAAGGGTCTGCGTTTGCTCACCCAACCTCACCCAACCTCTCAGCCCCAAGAGTGTCCACCCTTATGTCTCATCCAGGTGTGGGTCTAGATATGGTCAATCCAGGTTGCATCACAGCCTCTGAACGAATTTTGTAAGAATTTCTCTCTCTTTCACTGTCTTTGTTTTACGGGTTTTTAAAAGTAATTTATTTTTATAATGGGGTTTAGCTGCTTTTCATGGTTGTGTTTATGCGGCTTTACACCCACTTGACTCACTTCCAGACAGATATCAATACATAGGTTTTAAGATTCTTACTAGTCACATATATTCTTGTGTGGTGAATAGGGGGTGTTGAGTCCAGTTCACTGAGCAAGGAGTAGGTCTTGTCTATTACATATTGGGTGTATGGAACGGTATCTGAGCGAATTTGAAACCCTTGTTTTATGCATCACCCCACCTCACCATTCCCGTTAAGCAGCCATAGTGTGTTTTCTAAACGTGTGACTCTGTTCTGTTTTGTAATTCAGTTCAAGTGTAGCGGTTTTTACATTCCCTCTATAAGTGATAGCTTATGATAAGTGTCTTTTTCTGTGTGACTTATTTCACTTAGAATCGTCGTACCTAAATCCACTCATCTTGCTTCTACTAGCCTTATGACATTGATTTCATGTCTGAGTGATATTCCATTGTACATAAGGACCACAACTTCTTTATCCATTTTTCTCTTTCCTGGGATATTTAAGGTGTCATGAAGTGGAGGTTCTTGTCAACAGAGCAGCCCTAAACTTTCCGGTGCCTGTGTCTTGCTGATTTTTAGTTTTTCCAATTTATACGCCCATGAGTGGACGTGCCCTATGCTCCCTAAGCTGTTTTTTTTCAATGTTTCAGGACACAACGTGCACTTCTCCAGAGTGGCTGTTGGCAATTTACATCCCGCCCATCAGTGTAGCAAGGCTGCCATTTCTCCATGGCCTGTCCTGCATTTCTGGTTTTGACACTTTTTGCAGCATGGCCCTTTTCACCGATGGGAAGCGAGACTTCTTTGTAGCGCTGATTTGCCTTTCCAGGTTGCTTGGTTGGCCAAAAAGGGCGTATGCGTTTTTTCCTGAATATATTCAGGAAAAAACGCATACGCCCTTTTTGGCCAAGGGCATCATTGTGGACGTTTTGCCGCTTTTCATGTGCTTTAAAGGCGATTCTTATCTACCTCCTGAAATCTGTTTCCTGCAATTCTGCCTTGCTTTCAAATCCTCTTCGTTTCCTTCCCTCAATATATCTGTGGATGAGAGTTATCATTTATAACTCTGCGGGTTTGTGAATTGCAGTTTCCCTGAGCTCCATTTTTCAACTGTCTTTTTTGGGAGCTGGCCGCAAAAGCGCGGGATTGCCTCAGGCCCTATTCTGCTTCTGGGCGGCAGGCTGAGCCTGTGGTTAATTCTTCTTCCTGTTGGGAAAATAGAGTGACCTGTGCCTGTCCCAACACCTAGATCTAGTCTCTCATTGGTTGCCCCTCTTCCCATTCATCCTCAGGACAAATTGCAACCTGTAGGGAACAGGAGGTTAAAGGTGCTGATTCTCCAAGTAGGGAGATTGCTAGTAAAGTAGCTGGAATGGCGAAACCGAGCACAAGGAGATGAGAAATGAGGTGCGTTTTAGAAACCTTTCAAAATCACACGGTGTACCATCTTCTGGGTTTCTCATGCATGTTTTCGATGTAGGAAGATGCCCTTGAACCTGGAGATTTGGGACCCATGGGATGGGTACCACGCAGTATTACTTTAAAGGGTCTGCGTTTGCTCACCCAACCTCACCCAACCTCTCAGCCCCAAGAGTGTCCACCCTTATGTCTCATCCAGGTGTGGGTGTAGATATGGTCAATCCAGGTTGCATCACAGCCTCTGAACGAATTTTGTAAGAATTTCTCTCTCTTTCACTGTCTTTGTTTTACGGGTTTTTAAAAGTAATTTATTTTTATAATGGGGTTTAGCTGCTTTTCATGGCTGTGTTTATGCGGCTTTACCCCCACTTGACTCACTTCCAGGGAGATATCAATACATAGGTTTTAAGATTCTTACTAGTCACATATATTCTTGTGTGGTGAATAGGGGGTGTTGAGTCCAGTTCACTGAGCAAGGAGTAGGTCTTGTCTATTACATATTGGGTGTATGGAACGGTATCTGAGCGAATTTGAAACCCTTCTTTTATGCATCACCCCACCTCACCATTCCCGTTAAGCAGCCATAGTGTGTTTTCTAAACGTGTGACTCTGTTCTGTTTTGTAATTCAGTTCAAGTGTAGCGGTTTTTACATTCCCTCTATAAGTGATAGCTTATGATAAGTGTCTTTTTCTGTGTGACTTATTTCACTTAGAATCGTTGTACCTAACTCCACTCATCTTGCTTCTACTAGCCTTATGACATTGATTTCATGTCTGAGTGATATTCCATTGTACATAAGGACCACAACTTCTTTATCCAATTTTCTCTTTCCTGGGATATTTAAGGTGTCATGAAGTGGAGGTTCTTGTCAACAGAGCAGCCCTAAACTTTCCGGTGCCTGTGTCTTGCTGATTTTTAGTTTTTCCAATTTATACGCCCATGAGTGGACGTGCCCTATGCTCCCTAAGCTGTTTTTTTTCCATGTTTCAGGACACAACGTACACTTCTCCAGAGTGGCTGTTGGTAATTTACATCCCGCCCATCAGTGTAGCAAGGCTGCCATTTCTCCATGGCCTGTCCTGCATTTCTGGTTTTGACACTTTTTGCAGCATGGCCCTTTTGACCGATGGGAAGCGAGACTTCTTTGTAGCGCTGATTTGCCTTTCCAGGTTGCTTGGTTGGCCAAAAAGGGCGTATGCGTTTTTTCCTGAATATATTCAGGAAAAAACGCATACGCCCTTTTTGGCCAAGGGCATCATTGTCGACGTTTTGCCGCTTTTCATGTGCTTTAAAGGCGATTCGTATCTACCTCCTGAAATCTGTTTCCTGCAATTCTGCCTTGCTTTCAAATCCTCTTCGTTGCCTTCCCTCAATATATCTGTGGATGAGAGTTATCATTTATAACTCTGCGGGTTTGTGAATTGCAGTTTCCCTGAGCTCCATTTTTCAACTGTCTTTTTTGGGAGCTGGCCGCAAAAGCGCGGGATTGCCTCAGGCCCTATTCTGCTTCTGGGCAGCAGGCTGAGCCTGTGGTTAATTCTTCTTCCTGTTGGGAAAATAGAGTGACTTGTGCCTGTCCCAACACCTAGATCTAGTCTCTCATTGGTTGCCCCTCTTCCCGTTCATCCTCAGGACAAATTGCAACCTGTAGGGAACAGGAGGATAAGGTGCTGATTCTCCAAGTAGGGAGATTGCTAGTAAAGTAGCTGGAATGGCGAAACCGAGCACAAGGAGATGAGAAATGAGGTGCGTTTTAGAAACCTTTCAAAATCACACGGTGTACCATCTTCTGGGTTTCTCATGCATGTTTTCGATGTAGGAAGATGCCCTTGAACCTGGAGATTTGGGACCCATGGGATGGGTACCTCGCAGTATTACTTTAAAGGGTCTGCGTTTGCTCACCCAACCTCACCCAACCTGTCAGCCCCAAGAGTGTCCACCCTTATGTCTCATCCAGGTGTGGGTCTGGATATGGTCAATCCAGGTTGCATCACAGCCTCTGAACGAATTTTGTAAGAATTTCTCTCTCTTTCACTGTCTTTGTTTTACGGGTTTTTAAAAGTAATTTATTTTTATAATGGGGTTTAGCTGCTTTTCATGGTTGTGTTTATGCGGCTTTACACCCACTTGACTCACTTCCAGACAGATATCAATACATAGGTTTTAAGATTCTTACTAGTCACATATATTCTTGTGTGGTGAATAGGGGGTGTTGAGTCCAGTTCACTGAGCAAGGAGTAGGTCTTGTCTATTACATATTGGTTGTATGGAACGGTATCTGAGCGAATTTGAAACCCTTGTTTTATGCATCACCCCACTTCACCATTCCCGTTAAGCAGCCATAGTGTGTTTTCTAAACGTGTGACTCTGTTCTGTTTTGTAATTCAGTTCAAGTGTAGCGGTTTTTACATTCCCTCTATAAGTGATAGCTTATGATAAGTGTCTTTTTCTGTGTGACTTATTTCACTTAGAATCGTCGTACCTAACTCCACTCATCTTGCTTCTACTAGCCTTATGACATTGATTTCATGTCTGAGTGATATTCCATTGTACATAAGGACCACAACTTCTTTATCCATTTTTCTCTTTCCTGGGATATTTAAGGTGTCATGAAGTGGAGGTTCTTGTCAACAGAGCAGCCCTAAACTTTCCGGTGCCTGTGTCTTGCTGATTTTTAGTTTTTCCAATTTATACGCCCATGAGTGGACGTGCCCTATGCTCCCTAAGCTGTTTTTTTTCCATGTTTCAGGACACAACGTACACTTCTCCAGAGTGGCTGTTGGCAATTTACATCCCGCCCATCAGTGTAGCAAGGCTGCCATTTCTCCATGGCCTGTCCTGCATTTCTGGTTTTGACACTTTTTGCAGCATGGCCCTTTTCACCGATGGGAAGCGAGACTTCTTTGTAGCGCTGATTTGCCTTTCCAGGTTGCTTGGTTGGCCAAAAAGGGCGTATGCGTTTTTTCCTGAATATATTCAGGAAAAAACGCATACGCCCTTTTTGGCCAAGGGCATCATTGTCGACGTTTTGCCGCTTTTCATGTGCTTTAAAGGCGATTCGTACCTACCTCCTGAAATCTGTTTCCTGAAATTCTGCCTTGCTTTCAAATCCTCTTCGTTGCCTTCCCTCAATATATCTGTGGATGAGAGTTATCATTTATAACTCTGCGGGTTTGTGAATTGCAGTTTCCCTGAGCTCCATTTTTCAACTGTCTTTTTTGGGAGCTGGCCGCAAAAGCGCGGGATTGCCTCAGGCCCTATTCTGCTTCTGGGCAGCAGGCTGAGCCTGTGGTTAATTCTTCTTCCTGTTGGGAAAATAGAGTGACTTGTGCCTGTCCCAACACCTAGATCTAGTCTCTCATTGGTTGCCCCTCTTCCCGTTCATCCTCAGGACAAATTGCAACCTGTAGGGAACAGGAGGATAAGGTGCTGATTCTCCAAGTAGGGAGATTGCTAGTAAAGTAGCTGGAATGGCGAAACCGAGCACAAGGAGATGAGAAATGAGGTGCGTTTTAGAAACCTTTCAAAATCACACGGTGTACCATCTTCTGGGTTTCTCATGCATGTTTTCGATGTAGGAAGATGCCCTTGAACCTGGAGATTTGGGACCCATGGGATGGGTACCTCGCAGTATTACTTTAAAGGGTCTGCGTTTGCTCACCCAACCTCACCCAACCTCTCAGCCCCAAGAGTGTCCACCCTTATGTCTCATCCAGGTGTGGGTCTGGATATGGTCAATCCAGGTTGCATCACAGCCTCTGAACGAATTTTGTAAGAATTTCTCTCTCTTTCACTGTCTTTGTTTTACGGGTTTTTAAAAGTAATTTATTTTTATAATGGGGTTTAGCTGCTTTTCATGGTTGTGTTTATGCGGCTTTACACCCACTTGACTCACTTCCAGACAGATATCAATACATAGGTTTTAAGATTCTTACTAGTCACATATATTCTTGTGTGGTGAATAGGGGGTGTTGAGTCCAGTTCACTGAGCAAGGAGTAGGTCTTGTCTATTACATATTGGTTGTATGGAACGGTATCTGAGCGAATTTGAAACCCTTGTTTTATGCATCACCCCACTTCACCATTCCCGTTAAGCAGCCATAGTGTGTTTTCTAAACGTGTGACTCTGTTCTGTTTTGTAATTCAGTTCAAGTGTAGCGGTTTTTACATTCCCTCTATAAGTGATAGCTTATGATAAGTGTCTTTTTCTGTGTGACTTATTTCACTTAGAATCGTCGTACCTAACTCCACTCATTTTGCTTCTACTAGCCTTATGACATTGATTTCATGTCTGAGTGATATTCCATTGTACATAAGGACCACAACTTCTTTATCCATTTTTCTCTTTCCTGGGATATTTAAGGTGTCATGAAGTGGAGGTTCTTGTCAACAGAGCAGCCCTAAACTTTCCGGTGCCTGTGTCTTGCTGATTTTTAGTTTTTCCAATTTATACGCCCATGAGTGGACGTGCCCTATGCTCCCTAAGCTGTTTTTTTTCCATGTTTCAGGACACAACGTACACTTCTCCAGAGTGGCTGTTGGCAATTTACATCCCGCCCATCAGTGTAGCAAGGCTGCCATTTCTCCATGGCCTGTCCTGCATTTCTGGTTTTGACACTTTTTGCAGCATGGCCCTTTTCACCGATGGGAAGCGAGACTTCTTTGTAGCGCTGATTTGCCTTTCCAGGTTGCTTGGTTGGCCAAAAAGGGCGTATGCGTTTTTTCCTGAATATATTCAGGAAAAAACGCATACGCCCTTTTTGGCCAAGGGCATCATTGTCGACGTTTTGCCGCTTTTCATGTGCTTTAAAGGCGATTCGTACCTACCTCCTGAAATCTGTTTCCTGCAATTCTGCCTTGCTTTCAAATCCTCTTCGTTGCCTTCCCTCAATATATCTGTGGATGAGAGTTATCATTTATAACTCTGCGGGTTTGTGAATTGCAGTTTCCCTGAGCTCCATTTTTCAACTGTCTTTTTTGGGAGCTGGCCGCAAAAGCGCGGGATTGCCTCAGGCCCTATTCTGCTTCTGGGCGGCAGGCTGAGCCTGTGGTTAATTCTTCTTCCTGTTGGGAAAATAGAGTGACCTGTGCCTGTCCCAACACCTAGATCTAGTCTCTCATTGGTTGCCCCTCTTCCCATTCATCCTCAGGACAAATTGCAACCTGTAGGGAACAGGAGGTTAAAGGTGCTGATTCTCCAAGTAGGGAGATTGCTAGTAAAGTAGCTGGAATGGCGAAACCGAGCACAAGGAGATGAGAAATGAGGTGCGTTTTAGAAACCTTTCAAAATCACACGGTGTACCATCTTCTGGGTTTCTCATGCATGTTTTCGATGTAGGAAGATGCCCTTGAACCTGGAGATTTGGGACCCATGGGATGGGTACCACGCAGTATTACTTTAAAGGGTCTGCGTTTGCTCACCCAACCTCACCCAACCTCTCAGCCCCAAGAGTGTCCACCCTTATGTCTCATCCAGGTGTGGGTGTAGATATGGTCAATCCAGGTTGCATCACAGCCTCTGAACGAATTTTGTAAGAATTTCTCTCTCTTTCACTGTCTTTGTTTTACGGGTTTTTAAAAGTAATTTATTTTTATAATGGGGTTTAGCTGCTTTTCATGGCTGTGTTTATGAGGCTTTACCCCCACTTGACTCACTTCCAGGGAGATATCAATACATAGGTTTTAAGATTCTTACTAGTCACATATATTCTTGTGTGGTGAATAGGGGGTGTTGAGTCCAGTTCACTGAGCAAGGAGTAGGTCTTGTCTATTACATATTGGGTGTATGGAACGGTATCTGAGCGAATTTGAAACCCTTCTTTTATGCATCACCCCACCTCACCATTCCCGTTAAGCAGCCATAGTGTGTTTTCTAAACGTGTGACTCTGTTCTGTTTTGTAATTCAGTTCAAGTGTAGCGGTTTTTACATTCCCTCTATAAGTGATAGCTTATGATAAGTGTCTTTTTCTGTGTGACTTATTTCACTTAGAATCGTTGTACCTAACTCCACTCATCTTGCTTCTACTAGCCTTATGACATTGATTTCATGTCTGAGTGATATTCCATTGTACATAAGGACCACAACTTCTTTATCCAATTTTCTCTTTCCTGGGATATTTAAGGTGTCATGAAGTGGAGGTTCTTGTCAACAGAGCAGCCCTAAACTTTCCGGTGCCTGTGTCTTGCTGATTTTTAGTTTTTCCAATTTATACGCCCATGAGTGGACGTGCCCTATGCTCCCTAAGCTGTTTTTTTTCCATGTTTCAGGACACAATGTACACTTCTCCAGAGTGGCTGTTGGTAATTTACATCCCGCCCATCAGTGTAGCAAGGCTGCCATTTCTCCATGGCCTGTCCTGCATTTCTGGTTTTGACACTTTTTGCAGCATGGCCCTTTTCACCGATGGGAAGCGAGACTTCTTTGTAGCGCTGATTTGCCTTTCCAGGTTGCTTGGTTGGCCAAAAAGGGCGTATGCGTTTTTTCCTGAATATATTCAGGAAAAAACGCATACGCCCTTTTTGGCCAAGGGCATCATTGTCGACGTTTTGCCGCTTTTCATGTGCTTTAAAGGCGATTCTTATCTACCTCCTGAAATCTGTTTCCTGCAATTCTGCCTTGCTTTCAAATCCTCTTCGTTGCCTTCCCTCAATATATCTGTGGATGAGAGTTATCATTTATAACTCTGCGGGTTTGTGAATTGCAGTTTCCCTGAGCTCCATTTTTCAACTATCTTTTTTGGGAGCTGGCCGCAAAAGCGCGGGATTGCCTCAGGCCCTATTCTGCTTCTGGGCGGCAGGCTGAGCCTGTGGTTAATTCTTCTTCCTGTTGGGAAAATAGAGTGACCTGTGCCTGTCCCAACACCTAGATCTAGTCTCTCATTGGTTGCCCCTCTTCCCATTCATCCTCAGGACAAATTGCAACCTGTAGGGAACAGGAGGTTAAAGGTGCTGATTCTCCAAGTAGGGAGATTGCTAGTAAAGTAGCTGGAATGGCGAAACCGAGCACAAGGAGATGAGAAATGAGGTGCGTTTTAGAAACCTTTCAAAATCACACGGTGTACCATCTTCTGGGTTTCTCATGCATGTTTTCGATGTAGGAAGATGCCCTTGAACCTGGAGATTTGGGACCCATGGGATGGGTACCACGCAGTATTACTTTAAAGGGTCTGCGTTTGCTCACCCAACCTCACCCAACCTCTCAGCCCCAAGAGTGTCCACCCTTATGTCTCATCCAGGTGTGGGTCTAGATATGGTCAATCCAGGTTGCATCACAGCCTCTGAACGAATTTTGAAAGAATTTCTCTCTCTTTCACTGTCTTTGTTTTATGGGTTTTTAAAAGTAATTTATTTTTATAATGGGGTTTAGCTGCTTTTCATGGTTGTGTTTATGCGGGTTTACACCCACTTGACTCACTTCCAGAGAGATATCAATACATAGGTTTTAAGATTCTTACTAGTCACATATATTCTTGTGTGGTGAATAGGGGGTGTTGAGTCCAGTTCACTGAGCAAGGAGTAGGTCTTGTCTATTACATATTGGGTGTATGGAACGGTATCTGAGCGAATTTGAAACCCTTGTTTTATGCATCACCCCACCTCACCATTCCCGTTAAGCAGCCATAGTGTGTTTTCTAAACGTGTGACTCTGTTCTGTTTTGTAATTCAGTTCAAGTGTAGCGGTTTTTACATTCCCTCTATAAGTGATAGCTTATGATAAGTGTCTTTTTCTGTGTGACTTATTTCACTTAGAATCGTCGTACCTAACTCCACTCATCTTGCTTCTACTAGCCTTATGACATTGATTTCATGTCTGAGTGATATTCCATTGTACATAAGAACCACAATTTCTTTATCCATTTTTCTCTTTCCTGGGATATTTAAGGTGTCATGAAGTGGAGGTTCTTGTCAACAGAGCAGCCCTAAACTTTCCGGTGCCTGTGTCTTGCTGATTTTTAGTTTTTCCAATTTATACGCCCATGAGTGGACGTGCCCTATGCTCCCTAAGCTGTTTTTTTTCGATGTTTCAGGACACAACGTGCACTTCTCCAGAGTGGCTGTTGGCAATTTACATCCCGCCCATCAGTGTAGCAAGGCTGCCATTTCTCCATGGCCTGTCCTGCATTTCTGGTTTTGACACTTTTTGCAGCATGGCCCTTTTCACCGATGGGAAGCGAGACTTCTTTGTAGCGCTGATTTGCCTTTCCAGGTTGCTTGGTTGGCCAAAAAGGGCTTATGCGTTTTTTCCTGAATATATTCAGGAAAAAACGCATACGCCCTTTTTGGCCAAGGGCATCATTGTGGACGTTTTGCCGCTTTTCATGTGCTTTAAAGGCGATTCTTATCTACCTCCTGAAATCTGTTTCCTGCAATTCTGCCTTGCTTTCAAATCCTCTTCGTTGCCTTCCCTCAATATATCTGTGGATGAGAGTTATCATTTATAACTCTGCGGGTTTGTGAATTGCAGTTTCCCTGAGCTCCATTTTTCAACTGTCTTTTTTGGGAGCTGGCCGCAAAAGCGCGGGATTGCCTCAGGCCCTATACTGCTTCTGGGCGGCAGGCTGAGCCTGTGGTTAATTCTTCTTCCTGTTGGGAAAATAGAGTGACCTGTGCCTGTCCCAACACCTAGATCTAGTCTCTCATTGGTTGCCCCTCTTCCCATTCATCCTCAGGACAAATTGCAACCTGTAGGGAACAGGAGGTTAAAGGTGCTGATTCTCCAAGTAGGGAGATTGCTAGTAAAGTAGCTGGAATGGCGAAACCGAGCACAAGGAAATGAGAAATGAGGTGCGTTTTAGAAACCTTTCAAAATCACACGGTGTACCATCTTCTGGGTTTCTCATGCATGTTTTCGATGTAGGAAGATGCCCTTGAACCTGGAGATTTGGGACCCATGGGATGGGTACCACGCAGTATTACTTTAAAGGGTCTGCGTTTGCTCACCCAACCTCACCCAACCTCTCAGCCCCAAGAGTGTCCACCCTTATGTCTCATCCAGGTGTGGGTCTAGATATGGTCAATCCAGGTTGCATCACAGCCTCTGAACGAATTTTGTAAGAATTTCTCTCTCTTTCACTGTCTTTATTTTACGGGTTTTTAAAAGTAATTTATTTTTATAATGGGGTTTAGATGCTTTTCATGGTTGTGTTTATGCGGCTTTACACCCACTTGACTCACTTCCAGACAGATATCAATACATAGGTTATAAGATTCTTACTAGTCACATATATTCTTGTGCGGGAAATAGGGGGTGTTGAGTCCAGTTCACTGAGCATGGAGTAGGTCTTGTCTATTACATATTGGGTGTATGGAACGGTATCTGAGCGAATTTGAAACCCTTGTTTTATGCATCTCCCCACCTCACCTTTACTGTTAAGCAGATATAGTGTGTTTTCTAAACGTGTGACTCTGTTCTGTTTTGTAATTCAGTTCAAGTGTAGCGGTTTTTACATTCCCTCTATAAGTGATAGCTTATGATAAGTGTCTTTTTCTGTGTGACTTATTTCACTTAGAATCGTCGTACCTAACTCCACTCATCTTGCTTCTACTAGCCTTATAACATTGATTTCATGTCTGAGTGATATTCCATTGTACATAAGGACCACAACTTCTTTATCCATTTTTCTCTTTCCTGGGATATTTAAGGTGTCATGAAGTGGAGGTTCTTGTCAACAGAGCAGCCCTAAACTTTCCGGTGCCTGTGTCTTGCTGATTTTTAGTTTTTCCAATTTATACGCCCATGAGTGGACGTGCCCTATGCTCCCTAAGCTGTTTTTTTCCCATGTTTCAGGACACAACGTACACTTCTCCAGAGTGGCTGTTGGCAATTTACATCCCGCCCATCAGTGTAGCAAGGCTGCCATTTCTCCATGGCCTGTCCTGCATTTCTCGTTTTGACAATTTATGCAGCATGGCCCTTTTCACCGATGGGAAGCGAGACTTCTTTGTAGCGCTGATTTGCCTTTCCAGGTTGCTTGGTTGGCCAAAAAGGGCGTATGCGTTTTTTCCTGAATATATTCAGGAAAAAACGCATACGCCCTTTTTGGCCAAGGGCATCATTGTCGACGTTTTGCCGCTTTTCATGTGCTTTAAAGGCGATTCGTACCTACCTCCTGAAATCTGTTTCCTGCAATTCTGCCTTGCTTTCAAATCCTCTTCGTTGCCTTCCCTCAATATATCTGTGGATGAGAGTTATCATTTATAACTCTGCGGGTTTGTGAATTGCAGTTTCCCTGAGCTCCATTTTTCAACTGTCTTTTTTGGGAGCTGGCCGCAAAAGCGCGGGATTGCCTCAGGCCCTATTCTGCTTCTGGGCGGCAGGCTGAGCCTGTGGTTAATTCTTCTTCCTGTTGGGAAAATAGAGTGACCTGTGCCTGTCCCAACACCTAGATCTAGTCTCTCATTGGTTGCCCCTCTTCCCGTTCATCCTCAGGACAAATTGCAACCTGTAGGGAACAGGAGGTTAAAGGTGCTGATTCTCCAAGTAGGGAGATTGCTAGTAAAGTAGCTGGAATGGCGTAACCGAGCACAAGGAGATGAGAAATGAGGTGCATTTTAGAAACCTTTCAAAATCACACGGTGTACCATCTTCTGGGTTTCTCATGCATGTTTTCGATGTAGGAAGATGCCCTTGAACCTGGAGATTTGGGACCCATGGGATGGGTACCACGCAGTATTACTTTAAAGGGTCTGCGTTTGCTCACCCAACCTCACCCAACCTCTCAGCCCCAAGAGTGTCCACCCTTATGTCTCATCCAGGTGTGGGTCTAGATATGGTCAATCCAGGTTGCATCACAGCCTCTGAACGAATTTTGTAAGAATTTCTCTCTCTTTCACTGTCTTTGTTTTACGGGTTTTTAAAAGTAATTTATTTTTATAATGGGGTTTAGCTGCTTTTCATGGTTGTGTTTATGCGGCTTTACACCCACTTGACTCACTTCCAGACAGATATCATTACATAGGTTTTAAGATTCTTACTAGTCACATATATTCTTGTGTGGTGAATAGGGGGTGTTGAGTCCAGTTCACTGAGCAAGGAGTAGGTCTTGTCTATTACATATTGGGTGTATGGAACGGTATCTGAGCGAATTTGAAACCCTTGTTTTATGCATCACCCCACCTCACCATTCCCGTTAAGCAGCCATAGTGTGTTTTCTAAACGTGTGACTCTGTTCTGTTTTGTAATTCAGTTCAAGTGTAGCGGTTTTTACATTCCCTCTATAAGTGATAGCTTATGATAAGTGTCTTTTTCTGTGTGACTTATTTCACTTAGAATCGTCGTACCTAAATCCACTCATCTTGCTTCTACTAGCCTTATGACATTGATTTCATGTCTGAGTGATATTCCATTGTACATAAGGACCACAACTTCTTTATCCATTTTTCTCTTTCCTGGGATATTTAAGGTGTCATGAAGTGGAGGTTCTTGTCAACAGAGCAGCCCTAAACTTTCCGGTGCCTGTGTCTTGCTGATTTTTAGTTTTTCCAATTTATACGCCCATGAGTGGACGTGCCCTATGCTCCCTAAGCTGTTTTTTTTCAATGTTTCAGGACACAACGTGCACTTCTCCAGAGTGGCTGTTGGCAATTTACATCCCGCCCATCAGTGTAGCAAGGCTGCCATTTCTCCATGGCCTGTCCTGCATTTCTGGTTTTGACACTTTTTGCAGCATGGCCCTTTTCACCGATGGGAAGCGAGACTTCTTTGTAGCGCTGATTTGCCTTTCCAGGTTGCTTGGTTGGCCAAAAAGGGCGTATGCGTTTTTTCCTGAATATATTCAGGAAAAAACGCATACGCCCTTTTTGGCCAAGGGCATCATTGTGGACGTTTTGCCGCTTTTCATGTGCTTTAAAGGCGATTCTTATCTACCTCCTGAAATCTGTTTCCTGCAATTCTGCCTTGCTTTCAAATCCTCTTCGTTGCCTTCCCTCAATATATCTGTGGATGAGAGTTATCATTTATAACTCTGCGGGTTTGTGAATTGCAGTTTCCCTGAGCTCCATTTTTCAACTGTCTTTTTTGGGAGCTGGCCGCAAAAGCGCTGGATTGCCTCAGGCCCTATTCTGGTTCTGGGCGGCAGGCTGAGCCTGTGGTTAATTCTTCTTCCTGTTGGGAAAATAGAGTGACCTGTGCCTGTTCCAACACCTAGATCTAGTCTCTCATTGGTTGCCCCTCTTCCCATTCATCCTCAGGACAAATTGCAACCTGTAGGGAACAGGAGGTTAAAGGTGCTGATTCTCCAAGTAGGGAGATTGCTAGTAAAGTAGCTGGAATGGCGAAACCGAGCACAAGGAGATGAGAAATGAGGTGCGTTTTAGAAACCTTTCAAAATCACACGGTGTACCATCTTCTGGGTTTCTCATGCATGTTTTCGATGTAGGAAGATGCCCTTGAACCTGGAGATTTGGGACCCATGGGATGGGTACCACGCAGTATTACTTTAAAGGGTCTGCGTTTGCTCACCCAACCTCACCCAACCTCTCAGCCCCAAGAGTGTCCACCCTTATGTCTCATCCAGGTGTGGGTGTAGATATGGTCAATCCAGGTTGCATCACAGCCTCTGAACGAATTTTGTAAGAATTTCTCTCTCTTTCACTGTCTTTGTTTTACGGGTTTTTAAAAGTAATTTATTTTTATAATGGGGTTTAGCTGCTTTTCATGGCTGTGTTTATGCGGCTTTACCCCCACTTGACTCACTTCCAGGGAGATATCAATACATAGGTTTTAAGATTCTTACTAGTCACATATATTCTTGTGTGGTGAATAGGGGGTGTTGAGTCCAGTTCACTGAGCAAGGAGTAGGTCTTGTCTATTACATATTGGGTGTATGGAACGGTATCTGAGCGAATTTGAAACCCTTCTTTTATGCATCACCCCACCTCACCATTCCCGTTAAGCAGCCATAGTGTGTTTTCTAAACGTGTGACTCTGTTCTGTTTTGTAATTCAGTTCAAGTGTAGCGGTTTTTACATTCCCTCTATAAGTGATAGCTTATGATAAGTGTCTTTTTCTGTGTGACTTATTTCACTTAGAATCGTTGTACCTAACTCCACTCATCTTGCTTCTACTAGCCTTATGACATTGATTTCATGTCTGAGGGATATTCCATTGTACATAAGGACCACAACTTCTTTATCCAATTTTCTCTTTCCTGGGATATTTAAGGTGTCATGAAGTGGAGGTTCTTGTCAACAGAGCAGCCCTAAACTTTCCGGTGCCTGTGTCTTGCTGATTTTTAGTTTTTCCAATTTATACGCCCATGAGTGGACGTGCCCTATGCTCCCTAAGCTGTTTTTTTTCCATGTTTCAGGACACAATGTACACTTCTCCAGAGTGGCTGTTGGTAATTTACATCCCGCCCATCAGTGTAGCAAGGCTGCCATTTCTCCATGGCCTGTCCTGCATTTCTGGTTTTGACACTTTTTGCAGCATGGCCCTTTTCACCGATGGGAAGCGAGACTTCTTTGTAGCGCTGATTTGCCTTTCCAGGTTGCTTGGTTGGCCAAAAAGGGCGTATGCGTTTTTTCCTGAATATATTCAGGAAAAAACGCATACGCCCTTTTTGGCCAAGGGCATCATTGTCGACGTTTTGCCGCTTTTCATGTGCTTTAAAGGCGATTCTTATCTACCTCCTGAAATCTGTTTCCTGCAATTCTGCCTTGCTTTCAAATCCTCTTCGTTGCCTTCCCTCAATATATCTGTGGATGAGAGTTATCATTTATAACTCTGCGGGTTTGTGAATTGCAGTTTCCCTGAGCTCCATTTTTCAACTATCTTTTTTGGGAGCTGGCCGCAAAAGCGCGGGATTGCCTCAGGCCCTATTCTGCTTCTGGGCGGCAGGCTGAGCCTGTGGTTAATTCTTCTTCCTGTTGGGAAAATAGAGTGACCTGTGCCTGTCCCAACACCTAGATCTAGTCTCTCATTGGTTGCCCCTCTTCCCATTCATCCTCAGGACAAATTGCAACCTGTAGGGAACAGGAGGTTAAAGGTGCTGATTCTCCAAATAGGGAGATTGCTAGTAAAGTAGCTGGAATGGCGAAACCGAGCACAAGGAGATGAGAAATGAGGTGCGTTTTAGAAACCTTTCAAAATCACACGGTGTACCATCTTCTGGGTTTCTCATGCATGTTTTCGATGTAGGAAGATGCCCTTGAACCTGGAGATTTGGGACCCATGGGATGGGTACCACGCAGTATTACTTTAAAGGGTCTGCGTTTGCTCACCCAACCTCACCCAACCTCTCAGCCCCAAGAGTGTCCACCCTTATGTCTCATCCAGGTGTGGGTCTAGATATGGTCAATCCAGGTTGCATCACAGCCTCTGAACGAATTTTGAAAGAATTTCTCTCTCTTTCACTGTCTTTGTTTTATGGGTTTTTAAAAGTAATTTATTTTTATAATGGGGTTTAGCTGCTTTTCATGGTTGTGTTTATGCGGCTTTACACCCACTTGACTCACTTCCAGAGAGATATCAATACATAGGTTTTAAGATTCTTACTAGTCACATATATTCTTGTGTGGTGAATAGGGGGTGTTGAGTCCAGTTCACTGAGCAAGGAGTAGGTCTTGTCTATTACATATTGGGTGTATGGAACGGTATCTGAGCGAATTTGAAACCCTTGTTTTATGCATCACCCCACCTCACCATTCCCGTTAAGCAGCCATAGTGTGTTTTCTAAACGTGTGACTCTGTTCTGCTTTGTAATTCAGTTCAAGTGTAGCGGTTTTTACATTCCCTCTATAAGTGATAGCTTATGATAAGTGTCTTTTTCTGTGTGACTTATTTCACTTAGAATCGTCGTACCTAACTCCACTCATCTTGCTTCTACTAGCCTTATGACATTGATTTCATGTCTGAGTGATATTCCATTGTACATAAGAACCACAATTTCTTTATCCATTTTTCTCTTTCCTGGGATATTTAAGGTGTCATGAAGTGGAGGTTCTTGTCAACAGAGCAGCCCTAAACTTTCCGGTGCCTGTGTCTTGCTGATTTTTAGTTTTTCCAATTTATACGCCCATGAGTGGACGTGCCCTATGCTCCCTAAGCTGTTTTTTTTCGATGTTTCAGGACACAACGTGCACTTCTCCAGAGTGGCTGTTGGCAATTTACATCCCGCCCATCAGTGTAGCAAGGCTGCCATTTCTCCATGGCCTGTCCTGCATTTCTGGTTTTGACACTTTTTGCAGCATGGCCCTTTTCACCGATGGGAAGCGAGACTTCTTTGTAGCGCTGATTTGCCTTTCCAGGTTGCTTGGTTGGCCAAAAAGGGCGTATGCGTTTTTTCCTGAATATATTCAGGAAAAAACGCATACGCCCTTTTTGGCCAAGGGCATCATTGTGGACGTTTTGCCGCTTTTCATGTGCTTTAAAGGCGATTCTTATCTACCTCCTGAAATCTGTTTCCTGCAATTCTGCCTTGCTTTCAAATCCTCTTCGTTGCCTTCCCTCAATATATCTGTGGATGAGAGTTATCATTTATAACTCTGCGGGTTTGTGAATTGCAGTTTCCCTGAGCTCCATTTTTCAACTGTCTTTTTTGGGAGCTGGCCGCAAAAGCGCGGGATTGCCTCAGGCCCTATTCTGCTTCTGGGCGGCAGGCTGAGCCTGTGGTTAATTCTTCTTCTTGATGGGAAAATAGAGTGACCTGTGCCTGTCCCAACACCTAGATCTAGTCTCTCATTGGTTGCCCCTCTTCCCGTTCATCCTCAGGACAAATTGCAACCTGTAGGGAACAGGAGGTTAAAGGTGCTGATTCTCCAAGTAGGGAGATTGCTAGTAAAGTAGCTGGAATGGCGAAACCGAGCACAAGGAGATGAGAAATGAGGTGCTTTTTAGAAACCTTTCAAAATCACACGGTGTACCATCTTCTGGGTTTCTCATGCATGTTTTCGATGTAGGAAGATGCCCTTGAACCTGGAGATTTGGGACCCATGGGATGGGTACCACGCAGTATTATTTTAAAGGGTCTGCTTTTGCTCACCCAACCTCACCCAACCTCTCAGCCCCAAGAGTGTCCACCCTTATGTCTCATCCAGCTGTGGGTCTAGATATGATCAATCCAGGTTGCATCACAGCCTCTGAACGAATTTTGTAAGAATTTCTCTCTCTTTCACTGTCTTTGTTTTACGGGTTTTTAAAAGTAATTTATTTTTATAATGGGGTTTAGCTGCTTTTCATGGCTGTGTTTATGCGGTTTACACCTTCTTGACTCACTTCCAGAGAGATATCATTACATAGGTTTTAAGATTCTTACTAGTCAGATATATTCTTGTGCGGTGAATAGGGGGTGTTGAGTTCAGTTCACTGAGCAAGGAGTAGGTCTTGTCTATTACATATTGGGTGTATGGAACGGTATCTGAGCGAATTTGAAACCCTTGTTTTATGCATCACCCCACTTCACCTTTCCTGTTAAGCAGATATAGTGCGTTTTCTAAACGTGTGACTCTGCTCTGTTTTGTAATTCAGTTCAAGTGTAGCGGTTTTTACATTCCCTCTATAAGTGATAGCTTATGATAAGTGTCTTTTTCTGTGTGACTTATTTCACTTAGAATCGTCGTACCTAACTCCACTCATCTTGCTTCTACTAGCCTTATAACATTGATTTCATGTCTGAGTGATATTCCATTGTACATAAGGACCACAACTTCTTTATCCATTTTTCTCTTTCCTGGGATATTTAAGGTGTCATGAAGTGGAGGTTCTTGTCAACAGAGCAGCCCTAAACTTTCCGGTGCCTGTGTCTTGCTGATTTTTAGTTTTTCCAATTTATACGCCCATGAGTGGACGTGCCCTATGCTCCCTAAGCTGTTTTTTTTCCATGTTTCAGGACACAACGTACACTTCTCCAGAGTGGCTGTTGGCAATTTACATCCCGCCCATCAGTGTAGCAAGGCTGCCATTTCTCCATGGCCTGTCCTGCATTTCTGGTTTTGACACTTTTTGCAGCATGGCCCTTTTGACCGATGGGAAGCGAGACTTCTTTGTAGCGCTGATTTGCCTTTCCAGGTTGCTTGGTTGGCCAAAAAGGGCGTATGCGTTTTTTCCTGAATATATTCAGGAAAAAACGCATACGCCCTTTTTGGCCAAGGGCATCATTGTCGACGTTTTGCCGCTTTTCATGTGCTTTAAAGGCGATTCGTACCTACCTCCTGAAATCTGTTTCCTGCAATTCTGCCTTGCTTTCAAATCCTCTTCGTTGCCTTCCCTCAATATATCTGTGGATGAGAGTTATCATTTATAACTCTGCGGGTTTGTGAATTGCAGTTTCCCTGAGGTCCATTTTTCAACTGTCTTTTTTGGGAGCTGGCCGCAAAAGCGCGGGATTGCCTCAGGCCCTATTCTGCTTTTGGGCGGCAGGCTGAGCCTGTGGTTAATTCTTCTTCCTGTTGGGAAAATAGAGTGACCTGTGCCTGTCCCAACACCTAGATCTAGTCTCTCATTGGTTGCCCCTCTTCCCGTTCATCCTCAGGACAAATTGCAACCTGTAGGGAACAGGAGGTTAAAGGTGCTGATTCTCCAAGTAGGGAGATTGCTAGTAAAGTAGCTGGAATGGCGAAACCGAGCACAAGGAGATGAGAAATGAGGTGCGTTTTAGAAACCTTTCAAAATCACACGGTGTACCATCTTCTGGGTTTCTCATGCATGTTTTCGATGTAGGAAGATGCCCTTGAACCTGGAGATTTGGGACCCATGGGATGGGTACCACGCAGTATTACTTTAAAGGGTCTGCGTTTGCTCACCCAACCTCACCCAACCTCTCAGCCCCAAGAGTGTCCACCCTTATGTCTCATCCAGGTGTGGGACTAGATATGGTCAATCCAGGTTGCATCACAGCCTCTGAACGAATTTTGTAAGAATTTCTCTCTCTTTCACTGTCTTTATTTTACGGGTTTTTAAAAGTAATTTATTTTTATAATGGGGTTTAGATGCTTTTCATGGTTGTGTTTATGCGGCTTTACACCCACTTGACTCACTTCCAGACAGATATCAATACATAGGTTATAAGATTCTTACTAGTCACATATATTCTTGTGCGGGAAATAGGGGGTGTTGAGTCCAGTTCACTGAGCAAGGAGTAGGTCTTGTCTATTACATATTGGGTGTATGGAACGGTATCTGAGCGAATTTGAAACCCTTGTTTTATGCATCTCCCCACCTCACCTTTACTGTTAAGCAGATATAGTGTGTTTTCTAAACGTGTGACTCTGTTCTGTTTTGTAATTCAGTTCAAGTGTAGCGGTTTTTACATTCCCTCTATAAGTGATAGCTTATGATAAGTGTCTTTTTCTGTGTGACTTATTTCACTTAGAATCGTCGTACCTAACTCCACTCATCTTGCTTCTACTAGCCTTATAACATTGATTTCATGTCTGAGTGATATTCCATTGTACATAAGGACCACAACTTCTTTATCCATTTTTCTCTTTCCTGGGATATTTAAGGTGTGATGAAGTGGAGGTTCTTGTCAACAGAGTAGCCCTAAACTTTCCGGTGCCTGTGTCTTGCTGATTTTTAGTTTTTCCAATTTATACGCCCATGAGTGGACGTGCCCTATGCTCCCTAAGCTGTTTTTTTCCCATGTTTCAGGACACAACGTACACTTCTCCAGAGTGGCTGTTGGCAATTTACATCCCGCCCATCAGTGTAGCAAGGCTGCCATTTCTCCATGGCCTGTCCTGCATTTCTGGTTTTGACACTTTTTGCAGCATGGCCCTTTTGACCGATGGGAAGCGAGACTTCTTTGTAGCGCTGATTTGCCTTTCCAGGTTGCTTGGTTGGCCAAAAAGGGCGTATGCGTTTTTTCCTGAATATATTCAGGAAAAAACGCATACGCCCTTTTTGGCCAAGGGCATCATTGTCGACGTTTTGCCGCTTTTCATGTGCTTTAAAGGCGATTCGTACCTACCTCCTGAAATCTGTTTCCTGCAATTCTGCCTTGCTTTCAAATCCTCTTCGTTGCCTTCCCTCAATATATCTGTGGATGAGAGTTATCATTTATAACTCTGCGGGTTTGTGAATTGCAGTTTCCCTGAGGTCCATTTTTCAACTGTCTTTTTTGGGAGCTGGCCGCAAAAGCGCGGGATTGCCTCAGGCCCTATTCTGCTTTTGGGCGGCAGGCTGAGCCTGTGGTTAATTCTTCTTCCTGTTGGGAAAATAGAGTGACCTGTGCCTGTCCCAACACCTAGATCTAGTCTCTCATTGGTTGCCCCTCTTCCCGTTCATCCTCAGGACAAATTGCAACCTGTAGGGAACAGGAGGTTAAAGGTGCTGATTCTCCAAGTAGGGAGATTGCTAGTAAAGTAGCTGGAATGGCGAAACCGAGCACAAGGAGATGAGAAATGAGGTGCGTTTTAGAAACCTTTCAAAATCACACGGTGTACCATCTTCTGGGTTTCTCATGCATGTTTTCGATGTAGGAAGATGCCCTTGAACCTGGAGATTTGGGACCCATGGGATGGGTACCACGCAGTATTACTTTAAAGGGTCTGCGTTTGCTCACCCAACCTCACCCAACCTCTCAGCCCCAAGAGTGTCCACCCTTATGTCTCATCCAGGTGTGGGTCTAGATATGGTCAATCCAGGTTGCATCACAGCCTCTGAACGAATTTTGAAAGAATTTCTCTCTCTTTCACTGTCTTTGTTTTATGGGTTTTTAAAAGTAATTTATTTTTATAATGGGGTTTAGCTGCTTTTCATGGTTGTGTTTATGCGGCTTTACACCCACTTGACTCACTTCCAGAGAGATATCAATACATAGGTTTTAAGATTCTTACTAGTCACATATATTCTTGTGTGGTGAATAGGGGGTGTTGAGTCCAGTTCACTGAGCAAGGAGTAGGTCTTGTCTATTACATATTGGGTGTATGGAACGGTATCTGAGCGAATTTGAAACCCTTGTTTTATGCATCACCCCACCTCACCATTCCCGTTAAGCAGCCATAGTGTGTTTTCTAAACGTGTGACTCTGTTCTGTTTTGTAATTCAGTTCAAGTGTAGCGGTTTTTACATTCCCTCTATAAGTGATAGCTTATGATAAGTGTCTTTTTCTGTGTGACTTATTTCACTTAGAATCGTCGTACCTAACTCCACTCATCTTGCTTCTACTAGCCTTATGACATTGATTTCATGTCTGAGTGATATTCCATTGTACATAAGAACCACAATTTCTTTATCCATTTTTCTCTTTCCTGGGATATTTAAGGTGTCATGAAGTGGAGGTTCTTGTCAACAGAGCAGCCCTAAACTTTCCGGTGCCTGTGTCTTGCTGATTTTTAGTTTTTCCAATTTATACGCCCATGAGTGGACGTGCCCTATGCTCCCTAAGCTGTTTTTTTTCGATGTTTCAGGACACAACGTGCACTTCTCCAGAGTGGCTGTTGGCAATTTACATCCCGCCCATCAGTGTAGCAAGGCTGCCATTTCTCCATGGCCTGTCCTGCATTTCTGGTTTTGACACTTTTTGCAGCACGGCCCTTTTCACCGATGGGAAGCGAGACTTCTTTGTAGCGCTGATTTGCCTTTACAGGTTGCTTGGTTGGCCAAAAAGGGCGTATGCGTTTTTTCCTGAATATATTCAGGAAAAAACGCATACGCCCTTTTTGGCCAAGGGCATCATTGTGGACGTTTTGCCGCTTTTCATGTGCTTTAAAGGCGATTCTTATCTACCTCCTGAAATCTGTTTCCTGCAATTCTGCCTTGCTTTCAAATCCTCTTCGTTGCCTTCCCTCAATATATCTGTGGATGAGAGTTATCATTTATAACTCTGCGGGTTTGTGAATTGCAGTTTCCCTGAGGTCCATTTTTCAACTGTCTTTTTTGGGAGCTGGCCGCAAAAGCGCGGGATTGCCTCAGGCCCTATTCTGCTTCTGGGCGGCAGGCTGAGCCTGTGGTTAATTCTTCTTCCTGTTGGGAAAATAGAGTGACCTGTGCCTGTCCCAACACCTAGATCTAGTCTCTCATTGGTTGCCCCTCTTCCCATTCATCCTCAGGACAAATTGCAACCTGTAGGGAACAGGAGGTTAAAGGTGCTGATTCTCCAAGTAGGGAGATTGCTAGTAAAGTAGCTGGAATGGCGAAACCGAGCACAAGGAAATGAGAAATGAGGTGCGTTTTAGAAACCTTTCAAAATCACACGGTGTACCATCTTCTGGGTTTCTCATGCATGTTTTTGATGTAGGAAGATGCCCTTGAACCTGGAGATTTGGGACCCATGGGATGGGTACCACGCAGTATTACTTTAAAGGGTCTGCGTTTGCTCACCCAACCTCACCCAACCTCTCAGCCCCAAGAGTGTCCACCCTTATGTCTCATCCAGGTGTGGGTCTAGATATGGTCAATCCAGGTTGCATCACAGCCTCTGAACGAATTTTGAAAGAATTTCTCTCTCTTTCACTGTCTTTGTTTTATGGGTTTTTAAAAGTAATTTATTTTTATAATGGGGTTTAGCTGCTTTTCATGGCTGTGTTTATGCGGCTTTACCCCCACTTGACTCACTTCCAGGGAGATATCAATACATATATTTTAAGATTCTTACTAGTCACATATATTCTTGTGTGGTGAATAGGGGGTGTTGAGTCCAGTTCACTGAGCAAGGAGTAGGTCTTGTCTATTACATATTGGGTGTATGGAACGGTATCTGAGCGAATTTGAAACCCTTGTTTTATGCATCACCCCACCTCACCATTCCCGTTAAGCAGCCATAGTGTGTTTTCTAAACGTGTGACTCTGTTCTGTTTTGTAATTCAGTTCAAGTGTAGCGGTTTTTACATTCCCTCTATAAGTGATAGCTTATGATAAGTGTCTTTTTCTGTGTGACTTATTTCACTTAGAATCGTCGTACCTAACTCCACTCATCTTGCTTCTACTAGCCTTATGACATTGATTTCATGTCTGAGTGATATTCCATTGTACATAAGGACCACAACTTCTTTATCCATTTTTCTCTTTCCTGGGATATTTAAGGTGTCATGAAGTGGAGGTTCTTGTCAACAGAGCAGCCCTAAACATTCCGGTGCCTGTGTCTTGCTGATTTTTAGTTTTTCCAATTTATACGCCCATGAGTGGACGTGCCCTATGCTCCCTAAGCTGTTTTTTTTCCATGTTTCAGGACACAACGTACACTTCTCCAGAGTGGCTGTTGGCAATTTACATCCCGCCCATCAGTGTAGCAAGGCTGCCATTTCTCCATGGCCTGTCCTGCATTTCTGGTTTTGACACTTTTTGCAGCATGGCCCTTTTCACCGATGGGAAGCGAGACTTCTTTGTAGCGCTGATTTGCCTTTCCAGGTTGCTTGGTTGGCCAAAAAGGGCGTATGCGTTTTTTCCTGAATATATTCAGGAAAAAACGCATACGCCCTTTTTGGCCAAGGGCATCATTGTCGACGTTTTGCCGCTTTTCATGTGCTTTAAAGGCGATTCGTACCTACCTCCTGAAATCTGTTTCCTGCAATTCTGCCTTGCTTTCAAATCCTCTTCGTTGCCTTCCCTCAATATATCTGTGGATGAGAGTTATCATTTATAACTCTGCGGGTTTGTGAATTGCAGTTTCCCTGAGGTCCATTTTTCAACTGTCTTTTTTGGGAGCTGGCCGCAAAAGCGCGGGATTGCCTCAGGCCCTATTCTGGTTCTGGGCGGCAGGCTGAGCCTGTGGTTAATTCTTCTTCCTGTTGGGAAAATAGAGTGACCTGTGCCTGTCCCAACACCTAGATCTTGTCTCTCATTGGTTGCCCCACTTCCCGTTCATCCTCAGGACAAATTGCAACCTGTAGGGAACAGGAGGTTAAAGGTGCTGATTCTCCAAGTAGGGAGATTGCTAGTAAAGTAGCTGGAATGGCGTAACCGAGCACAAGGAGATGAGAAATGAGGTGCGTTTTAGAAACCTTTCAAAATCACACGGTGTAACATCTTCTGGGTTTCTCTTGCATGTTTTCGATGTAGGAAGATGCCCTTGAACCTGGAGATTTGGGACCCATGGGATGGGTACCACGCAGTATTACTTTAAAGGGTCTGCGTTTGCTCACCCAACCTCACCCAACCTCTCAGCCCCAAGAGTGTCCACCCTTATGTCTCATCCAGGTGTGGGTCTAGATATGGTCAATCCAGGTTGCATCACAGCCTCTGAACGAATTTTGTAAGAATTTCTCTCTCTTTCACTGTCTTTGTTTTACGGGTTTTTAAAAGTAATTTATTTTTATAATGGGGTTTAGATGCTATTCATGGTTGTGTTTATGCGGCTTTACACCCACTTGACTCACTTCCAGACAGATATCAATACATAGGTTTTAAGATTCTTACTAGTCACATATATTCTTGTGCGGGAAATAGGGGGTGTTGAGTCCAGTTCACTGAGCAAGGAGTAGGTCTTGTCTATTTCATATTGGGTGTATGGAACGGTATCTGAGCGAATTTGAAACCCTTGTTTTATGCATCACCCCACCTCACCATTCCCGTTAAGCAGCCATGGTGTGTTTTCTAAACGTGTGACTCTGTTCTGTTTTGTAATTCAGTTCAAGTGTAGCGGTTTTTACATTCCCTCTATAAGTGATAGCTTATGATAAGTGTCTTTTTCTGTGTGACTTATTTCACTTAGAATCGTCGTACCTAACTCCACTCATCTTGTTTCTACTAGCCTTATAACATTGATTTCATGTCTGAGTGATATTCCATTGTACATAAGGACCACAACTTCTTTATCCATTTTTCTCTTTCCTGGGATATTTAAGGTGTGATGAAGTGGAGGTTCTTGTCAACAGAGTAGCCCTAAACTTTCCGGTGCCTGTGTCTTGCTGATTTTTAGTTTTTCCAATTTATACGCCCATGAGTGGACGTGCCCTATGCTCCCTAAGCTGTTTTTTCCCATGTTTCAGGACACAACGTACACTTCTCCAGAGTGGCTGTTGGCAATTTACATCCCGGCCATCAGTGTAGCAAGGCTGCCATTTCTCCATGGCCTGTCCTGCATTTCTGGTTTTGACACTTTTTGCAGCATGGCCCTTTTCACCGATGGGAAGCGAGACTTCTTTGTAGCGCTGATTTGCCTTTCCAGGTTGCTTGGTTGGCCAAAAAGGGCGTATGCGTTTTTTCCTGAATATATTCAGGAAAAAACGCATACGCCCTTTTTGGCCAAGGGCATCATTGTCGACGTTTTGCCGCTTTTCATGTGCTTTAAAGGCGATTCGTACCTACCTCCTGAAATCTGTTTCCTGCAATTCTGCCTTGCTTTCAAATCCTCTTCGTTGCCTTCCCTCAATATATCTGTGGATGAGAGTTATCATTTATAACTCTGCGGGTTTGTGAATTGCAGATTCCCTGAGCTCCATTTTTCAACTGTCTTTTTTGGGAGCTGGCCGCAAAAGCGCGGGATTGCCTCAGGCCCTATTCTGCTTCTGGGCGGCAGGCTGAGCCTGTGGTTAATTCTTCTTCCTGTTGGGAAAATAGAGTGACCTGTGCCTGTCCCAACACCTAGATCTAGTCTCTCATTGGTTGCCCCTCTTCCCGTTCATCCTCAGGACAAATTGCAACCTGTAGGGAACAGGAGGTTAAAGGTGCTGATTCTCCAAGTAGGGAGATTGCTAGTAAAGTAGCTGGAATGGCGAAACCGAGCACAAGGAGATGAGAAATGAGGTGCGTTTTAGAAACCTTTCAAAATCACACGGTGTACCATCTTCTGGGTTTCTCATGCATGTTTTCGATGTAGGAAGATGCCCTTGAACCTGGAGATTTGGGACCCATGGGATGGGTACCACGCAGTATTACTTTAAAGGGTCTGCGTTTGCTCACCCAACCTCACCCAACCTCTCAGCCCCAAGAGTGTCCACCCTTATGTCTCATCCAGGTGTGGGTCTAGACATGGTCAATCCAGGTTGCATCACAGCCTCTGAACGAATTTTGAAAGAATTTCTCTCTCTTTCACTGTCTTTGTTTTATGGGTTTTTAAAAGTAATTTATTTTTATAATGGGGTTTAGCTGCTTTTCATGGCTGTGTTTATGCGGCTTTACACCCACTTGACTCACTTCCAGGGAGATATCAATACATAGGTTTTAAGATTCTTACTAGTCACATATATTCTTGTGTGGTGAATAGGGGGTGTTGAGTCCAGTTCACTGAGCAAGGAGTAGGTCTTGTCTATTACATATTGGGTGTATGGAACGGTATCTGAGCGAATTTGAAACCCTTGTTTTATGCATCACCCCACCTCACCATTCCCGTTAAGCAGCCATAGTGTGTTTTCTAAACGTGTGACTCTGTTCTGTTTTGTAATTCAGTTCAAGTGTAGCGGTTTTTACATTCCCTCTATAAGTGATAGCTTATGATAAGTGTCTTTTTCTGTGTGACTTATTTCACTTAGAATCGTCGTACCTAACTCCACTCATCTTGCTTCTACTAGCCTTATGACATTGATTTCATGTCTGAGTGATATTCCATTGTACATAAGGACCACAACTTCTTTATCCATTTTTCTCTTTCCTGGGATATTTAAGGTGTCATGAAGTGGAGGTTCTTGTCAACAGAGCAGCCCTAAACTTTCCGGTGCCTGTGTCTTGCTGATTTTTAGTTTTTCCAATTTATACGCCCATGAGTGGACGTGCCCTATGCTCCCTAAGCTGTTTTTTTTCCATGTTTCAGGACACAATGTACACTTCTCCAGAGTGGCTGTTGGTAATTTACATCCCGCCCATCAGTGTAGCAAGGCTGCCATTTCTCCATGGCCTGTCCTGCATTTCTGGTTATGACACTTTTTGCAGCATGGCCCTTTTCACCGATGGGAAGCGAGACTTCTTTGTAGCGCTGATTTGCCTTTCCAGGTTGCTTGGTTGGCCAAAAAGGGCGTATCCGTTTTTTCCTGAATATATTCAGGAAAAAACGCATACGCCCTTTTTGGCCAAGGGCATCATTGTCGACGTTTTGCCGCTTTTCATGTGCTTTAAAGGCGATTCGTACCTACCTCCTGAAATCTGTTTCCTGCAATTCTGCCTTGCTTTCAAATCCTCTTCGTTGCCTTCCCTCAATATATCTGTGGATGAGAGTTATCATTTATAACTCTGCGGGTTTGTGAATTGCAGTTTCCCTGAGGTCCATTTTTCAACTGTCTTTTTTGGGAGCTGGCCGCAAAAGCGCGGGATTGCCTCAGGCCCTATTCTGCTTCTGGGCGGCAGGCTGAGCCTGTGGTTAATTCTTCTTCCTGTTGGGAAAATAGAGTGACCTGTGCCTGTCCCAACACCTAGATCTAGTCTCTCATTGGTTGCCCCTATTCCCGTTCATCCTCAGGACAAATTGCAACCTGTAGGGAACAGGAGGTTAAAGGTGCTGATTCTCCAAGTAGGGAGATTGCTAGTAAAGTAGCTGGAATGGCGTAACCGAGCACAAGGACATGAGAAATGAGGTGCGTTTTAGAAACCTTTCAAAATCACACGGTGTACCATCTTCTGGGTTTCTCTTGCATGTTTTCGATGTAGGAAGATGCCCTTGAACCTGGAGATTTGGGACCCATGGGATGGGTACCAAGCAGTGTTACTTTAAAGGGTCTGCGTTTGCTCACCCAACCTCACCCAACCTTTCAGCCCCAAGAGTGTCCACCCTTATGTCTCATCCAGCTGTGGGTCTAGATATGGTCAATCCAGGTTGCATCACAGCCTCTGAACGAATTTTGTAAGAATTTCTCTCTCTTTCACTGTCTTTGTTTTACGGGTTTTTAAAAGTAATTTATTTTTATAATGGGGTTTAGCTGCTTTTCACGACTGTGTTTCTGCGGCTTTATACCCACTTGACTCACTGCCAGACAGATATCAATACATAGGTTTTAAGATTCTTACTAGTCACATATATTCTTGTGTGGTGAATAGGGGGTGTTGAGTCCAGTTCACTGAGCAAGGAGTAGGTCTTGTCTATTACATATTGGGTGTATGGAACGGTATCTGAGCGAATTTGAAACCCTTGTTTTATGCATCACCCCACCTCACCATTCCCGTTAAGCAGCCATAGTGTGTTTTCTAAACGTGTGACTCTGTTCTGTTTTGTAATTCAGTTCAAGTGTAGCGGTTTTTACATTCCCTCTATAAGTGATAGCTTATGATAAGTGTCTTTTTCTGTGTGACTTATTTCACTTAGAATCGTCGTACCTAACTCCACTCATCTTGCTTCTACTAGCCTTATGACATTGATTTCATGTATGAGTGATATTCCATTGTACATAAGGACCACAATTTCTTTATCCATTTTTCTCTTTCCTGGGATATTTAAGGTGTCATGAAGTGGAGGTTCTTGTCAACAGAGCAGCCCTAAACTTTCCGGTGCCTGTGTCTTGCTGATTTTTAGTTTTTCCAATTTATACGCCCATGAGTGGACGTGCCCTATGCTCCCTAAGCTGTTTTTTTCCCATGTTTCAGGACACAACGTACACTTCTCCAGAGTGGCTGTTGGCAATTTACATCCCGGCCATCAGTGTAGCAAGGCTGCCATTTCTCCATGGCCTGTCCTGCATTTCTGGTTTTGACACTTTTTGCAGCATGGCCCTTTTCACCGATGGGAAGCGAGACTTCTTTGTAGCGCTGATTTGCCTTTCCAGGTTGCTTGGTTGGCCAAAAAGGGCGTATGCGTTTTTTCCTGAATATATTCAGGAAAAAACGCATACGCCCTTTTTGGCCAAGGGCATCATTGTCGACGTTTTGCCGCTTTTCATGTGCTTTAAAGGCGATTCGTACCTACCTCCTGAAATCTGTTTCCTGCAATTCTGCCTTGCTTTCAAATCCTCTTCTTTGCCTTCCCTCAATATATCTGTGGATGAGAGTTATCATTTATAACTCTGCGGGTTTGTGAATTGCAGTTTCCCTGAGCTCCATTTTTCAACTGTCTTTTTTGGGAGCTGGCCGCAAAAGCGCGGGATTGCCTCAGGCCCTATTCTGCTTCTGGGCGGCAGGCTGAGCCTGTGGTTAATTCTTCTTCCTGTTGTGAAAATAGAGTGACCTGTGCCTGTCCCAACACCTAGATCTAGTCTCTCATTGGTTGCCCCTCTTCCCGTTCATCCTCAGGACAAATTGCAACCTGTAGGGAACAGGAGGTTAAAGGTGCTGATTCTCCAAGTAGGGAGATTGCTAGTAAAGTAGCTGGAATGGCGAAACCGAGCACAAGGAGATGAGAAATGAGGTGCGTTTTAGAAACCTTTCAAAATCACATGGTGTACCATCTTCTGGGTTTCTCATGCATGTTTTCGATGTAGGAAGATGCCCTTGAACCTGGAGATTTGGGACCCATGGGATGGGTACCACGCAGTATTACTTTAAAGGGTCTGCGTTTGCTCACCCAACCTCACCCAACCTCTCAGCCCCAAGAGTGTCCACCCTTATGTCTCATCCAGGTGTGGGTCTAGACATGGTCAATCCAGGTTGCATCACAGCCTCTGAACGAATTTTGAAAGAATTTCTCTCTCTTTCACTGTCTTTGTTTTATGGGTTTTTAAAAGTAATTTATTTTTATAATGGGGTTTAGCTGCTTTTCATGGCTGTGTTTATGCGGCTTTACACCCACTTGACTCACTTCCAGGGAGATATCAATACATAGGTTTTAAGATTCTTACTAGTCACATATATTCTTGTGTGGTGAATAGGGGGTGTTGAGTCCAGTTCACTGAGCAAGGAGTAAGTCTTGTCTATTACATATTGGGTGTATGGAACGGTATCTGAGCGAATTTGAAACCCTTGTTTTATGCATCACCCCACCTCACCATTCCCGTTAAGCAGCCATAGTGTGTTTTCTAAACGTGTGACTCTGTTCTGTTTTGTAATTCAGTTCAAGTGTAGCGGTTTTTACATTCCCTCTATAAGTGATAGCTTATGATAAGTGTCTTTTTCTGTGTGACTTATTTCACTTAGAATCGTCGTACCTAACTCCACTCATCTTGCTTCTACTAGCCTTATGACATTGATTTCATGTCTGAGTGATATTCCATTGTACATAAGGACCACAACTTCTTTATCCATTTTTCTCTTTCCTGGGATATTTAAGGTGTCATGAAGTGGAGGTTCTTGTCAACAGAGCAGCCCTAAACTTTCCGGTGCCTGTGTCTTGCTGATTTTTAGTTTTTCCAATTTATACGCCCATGAGTGGACGTGCCCTATGCTCCCTAAGCTGTTTTTTTTCCATGTTTCAGGACACAATGTACACTTCTCCAGAGTGGCTGTTGGTAATTTACATCCCGCCCATCAGTGTAGCAAGGCTGCCATTTCTCCATGGCCTGTCCTGCATTTCTGGTTATGACACTTTTTGCAGCATGGCCCTTTTCACCGATGGGAAGCGAGACTTCTTTGTAGCGCTGATTTGCCTTTCCAGGTTGCTTGGTTGGGCAAAAAGGGCGTATCCGTTTTTTCCTGAATATATTCAGGAAAAAACGCATACGCCCTTTTTGGCCAAGGGCATCATTGTCGACGTTTTGCCGCTTTTCATGTGCTTTAAAGGCGATTCGTACCTACCTCCTGAAATCTGTTTCCTGCAATTCTGCCTTGCTTTCAAATCCTCTTCGTTGCCTTCCCTCAATATATCTGTGGATGAGAGTTATCATTTATAACTCTGCGGGTTTGTGAATTGCAGTTTCCCTGAGGTCCATTTTTCAACTGTCTTTTTTGGGAGCTGGCCGCAAAAGCGCGGGATTGCCTCAGGCCCTATTCTGCTTCTGGGCGGCAGGCTGAGCCTGTGGTTAATTCTTCTTCCTGTTGTGAAAATAGAGTGACCTGTGCCTGTCCCAACACCTAGATCTAGTCTCTCATTGGTTGCCCCTCTTCCCGTTCATCCTCAGGACAAATTGCAACCTGTAGGGAACAGGAGGTTAAAGGTGCTGATTCTCCAAGTAGGGAGATTGCTAGTAAAGTAGCTGGAATGGCGTAACCGAGCACAAGGACATGAGAAATGAGGTGCGTTTTAGAAACCTTTCAAAATCACACGGTGTACCATCTTCTGGGTTTCTCATGCATGTTTTCGATGTAGGAAGATGCCCTTGAACCTGGAGATTTGGGACCCATGGGATGGGTACCACGCAGTATTACTTTAAAGGGTCTGCGTTTGCTCACCCAACCTCACCCAACCTCTCAGCCCCAAGAGTGTCCACCCTTATGTCTCATCCAGGTGTGGGTCTAGATATGGTCAATCCAGGTTGCATCACAGCCTCTGAACGAATTTTGTAAGAATTTCTCTCTCTTTCACTGTCTTTGTTTTACGGGTTTTTAAAAGTAATTTATTTTTATAATGGGGTTTAGCTGCTTTTCATGGTTGTGTTTATGCGGCTTTACACCCACTTGACTCACTTCCAGAGAGATATCAATACATAGGTTTTAAGATTCTTACTAGTCACATATATTCTTGTGCGGGGAATAGGGGGTGTTGAGTCCAGTTCACTGAGCAAGGAGTAGGTCTTGTCTATTACATATTGGGTGTATGGAACGGTATCTGAGCGAATTTGAAACCCTTGTTTTATGCATCACCCCACCTCACCATTCCCGTTAAGCAGCCATAGTGTGTTTTCTAAACGTGTGACTCTGTTCTGTTTTGTAATTCAGTTCAAGTGTAGCGGTTTTTACATTCCCTCTATAAGTGATAGCTTATGATAAGTGTCTTTTTCTGTGTGACTTATTTCACTTAGAATCGTCGTACCTAAATCCACTCATCTTGCTTCTACTAGCCTTATGACATTGATTTCATGTCTGAGTGATATTCCATTGTACATAAGGACCACAACTTCTTTATCCATTTTTCTCTTTCCTGGGATATTTAAGGTGTCATGAAGTGGAGGTTCTTGTCAACAGAGCAGCCCTAAACTTTCCGGTGCCTGTGTCTTGCTGATTTTTAGTTTTTCCAATTTATACGCCCATGAGTGGACGTGCCCTATGCTCCCTAAGCTGTTTTTTTTCCATGTTTCAGGACACAATGTACACTTCTCCAGAGTGGCTGTTGGTAATTTACATCCCGCCCATCAGTGTAGCAAGGCTGCCATTTCTCCATGGCCTGTCCTGCATTTCTGGTTTTGACACTTTTTGCAGCATGGCCCTTTTCACCGATGGGAAGCGAGACTTCTTTGTAGCGCTGATTTGCCTTTCCAGGTTGCTTGGTTGGCCAAAAAGGGCGTATGCGTTTTTTCCTGAATATATTCAGGAAAAAACGCATACGCCCTTTTTGGCCAAGGGCATCATTGTCGACATTTTGCCGCTTTTCATGTGCTTTAAAGGCGATTCGTACCTACCTCCTGAAATCTGTTTCCTGCAATTCTGCCTTGCTTTCAAATCCTCTTCGTTGCCTTCCCTCAATATATCTGTGGATGAGAGTTATCATTTATAACTCTGCGGGTTTGTGAATTGCAGTTTCCCTGAGGTCCATTTTTCAACTGTCTTTTTTGGGAGCTGGCCGCAAAAGCGCGGGATTGCCTCAGGCCCTATTCTGCTTCTGGGCGGCAGGCTGAGCCTGTGGTTAATTCTTCTTCCTGTTGGGAAAATAGAGTGACCTGTGCCTGTCCCAACACCTAGATCTAGTCTCTCATTGGTTGCCCCTCTTCCCGTTCATCCTCAGGACAAATTGCAACCTGTAGGGAACAGGAGGTTAAAGGTGCTGATTCTCCAAGTAGGGAGATTGCTAGTAAAGTAGCTGGAATGGCGTAACCGAGCACAAGGACATGAGAAATGAGGTGCGTTTTAGAAACCTTTCAAAATCACACGGTGTACCATCTTCTGGGTTTCTCATGCATGTTTTCGATGTAGGAAGATGCCCTTGAACCTGGAGATTTGGGACCCATGGGATGGGTACCACGCAGTATTACTTTAAAGGGTCTGCGTTTGCTCACCCAACCTCACCCAACCTCTCAGCCCCAAGAGTGTCCACCCTTATGTCTCATCCAGGTGTGGGTCTAGATATGGTCAATCCAGGTTGCATCACAGCCTCTGAACGAATTTTGTAAGAATTTCTCTCTCTTTCACTGTCTTTGTTTTACGGGTTTTTAAAAGTAATTTATTTTTATAATGGGGTTTAGCTGCTTTTCATGGTTGTGTTTATGCGGCTTTACACCCACTTGACTCACTTCCAGAGAGATATCAATACATAGGTTTTAAGATTCTTACTAGTCACATATATTCTTGTGTGGTGAATAGGGGGTGTTGAGTCCAGTTCACTGAGCAAGGAGTAGGTCTTGTCTATTACATATTGGGTGTATGGAACGGTATCTGAGCGAATTTGAAACCCTTTTTTTATGCATCACCCCACCTCACCATTCCCGTTAAGCAGCCATAGTGTGTTTTCTAAACGTGTGACTCTGTTCTGTTTTGTAATTCAGTTCAAGTGTAGCGGTTTTTACATTCCCTCTATAAGTGATAGCTTATGATAAGTGTCTTTTTCTGTGTGACTTATTTCACTTAGAATCGTCGTACCTAACTCCACTCATCTTGCTTCTACTAGCCTTATGACATTGATTTCATGTCTGAGTGATATTCCATTGTACATAAGGACCACAACTTCTTTATCCATTTTTCTCTTTCCTGGGATATTTAAGGTGTCATGAAGTGGAGGTTCTTGTCAACAGAGCAGCCCTAAACTTTCCGGTGCCTGTGTCTTGCTGATTTTTAGTTTTTCCAATTTATACGCCCATGAGTGGACGTGCCCTATGCTCCCTAAGCTGTTTTTTTTCCATGTTTCAGGACACAATGTACACTTCTCCAGAGTGGCTGTTGGTAATTTACATCCCGCCCATCAGTGTAGCAAGGCTGCCATTTCTCCATGGCCTGTCCTGCATTTCTGGTTATGACACTTTTTGCAGCATGGCCCTTTTCACCGATGGGAAGCGAGACTTCTTTGTAGCGCTGATTTGCCTTTCCAGGTTGCTTGGTTGGCCAAAAAGGGCGTATCCGTTTTTTCCTGAATATATTCAGGAAAAAACGCATACGCCCTTTTTGGCCAAGGGCATCATTGTCGACGTTTTGCCGCTTTTCATGTGCTTTAAAGGCGATTCGTACCTACCTCCTGAAATCTGTTTCCTGCAATTCTGCCTTGCTTTCAAATCCTCTTCGTTGCCTTCCCTCAATATATCTGTGGATGAGAGTTATCATTTATAACTCTGCGGGTTTGTGAATTGCAGTTTCCCTGAGGTCCATTTTTCAACTGTCTTTTTTGGGAGCTGGCCGCAAAAGCGCGGGATTGCCTCAGGCCCTATTCTGCTTCTGGGCGGCAGGCTGAGCCTGTGGTTAATTCTTCTTCCTGTTGTGAAAATAGAGTGACCTGTGCCTGTCCCAACACCTAGATCTAGTCTCTCATTGGTTGCCCCTCTTCCCGTTCATCCTCAGGACAAATTGCAACCTGTAGGGAACAGGAGGTTAAAGGTGCTGATTCTCCAAGTAGGGAGATTGCTAGTAAAGTAGCTGGAATGGCGTAACCGAGCACAAGGACATGAGAAATGAGGTGCGTTTTAGAAACCTTTCAAAATCACACGGTGTACCATCTTCTGGGTTTCTCATGCATGTTTTCGATGTAGGAAGATGCCCTTGAACCTGGAGATTTGGGACCCATGGGATGGGTACCACGCAGTATTACTTTAAAGGGTCTGCGTTTGCTCACCCAACCTCACCCAACCTCTCAGCCCCAAGAGTGTCCACCCTTATGTCTCATCCAGGTGTGGGTCTAGATATGGTCAATCCAGGTTGCATCACAGCCTCTGAACGAATTTTGTAAGAATTTCTCTCTCTTTCACTGTCTTTGTTTTACGGGTTTTTAAAAGTAATTTATTTTTATAATGGGGTTTAGCTGCTTTTCATGGTTGTGTTTATGCGGCTTTACACCCACTTGACTCACTTCCAGAGAGATATCAATACATAGGTTTTAAGATTCTTACTAGTCACATATATTCTTGTGCGGGGAATAGGGGGTGTTGAGTCCAGTTCACTGAGCAAGGAGTAGGTCTTGTCTATTACATATTGGGTGTATGGAACGGTATCTGAGCGAATTTGAAACCCTTGTTTTATGCATCACCCCACCTCACCATTCCCGTTAAGCAGCCATAGTGTGTTTTCTAAACGTGTGACTCTGTTCTGTTTTGTAATTCAGTTCAAGTGTAGCGGTTTTTACATTCCCTCTATAAGTGATAGCTTATGATAAGTGTCTTTTTCTGTGTGACTTATTTCACTTAGAATCGTCGTACCTAAATCCACTCATCTTGCTTCTACTAGCCTTATGACATTGATTTCATGTCTGAGTGATATTCCATTGTACATAAGGACCACAACTTCTTTATCCATTTTTCTCTTTCCTGGGATATTTAAGGTGTCATGAAGTGGAGGTTCTTGTCAACAGAGCAGCCCTAAACTTTCCGGTGCCTGTGTCTTGCTGATTTTTAGTTTTTCCAATTTATACGCCCATGAGTGGACGTGCCCTATGCTCCCTAAGCTGTTTTTTTTCCATGTTTCAGGACACAATGTACACTTCTCCAGAGTGGCTGTTGGTAATTTACATCCCGCCCATCAGTGTAGCAAGGCTGCCATTTCTCCATGGCCTGTCCTGCATTTCTCGTTTTGACAATTTATGCAGCATGGCCCTTTTCACCGATGGGAAGCGAGACTTCTTTGTAGCGCTGATTTGCCTTTCCAGGTTGCTTGGTTGGCCAAAAAGGGCGTATGCGTTTTTTCCTGAATATATTCAGGAAAAAACGCATACGCCCTTTTTGGCCAAGGGCATCATTGTCGACGTTTTGCCGCTTTTCATGTGCTTTAAAGGCGATTCGTATCTACCTCCTGAAATCTGTTTCCTGCAATTCTGCCTTGCTTTCAAATCCTCTTCGTTGCCTTCCCTCAATATATCTGTGGATGAGAGTTATCATTTATAACTCTGCGGGTTTGTGAATTGCAGTTTCCCTGAGCTCCATTTTTCAACTGTCTTTTTTGGGAGCTGGCCGCAAAAGCGCGGGATTGCCTCAGGCCCTATTCTGCTTCTGGGCGGCAGGCTGAGCCTGTGGTTAATTCTTCTTCCTGGTGGGAAAATAGGGTGACCTCTGCCTGTCCCAACACCTAGATCTAGTCTCTCATTGGTTGCCCCTCTTCCCGTTCATCCTCAGGACAAATTGCAACCTGTAGGGAACAGGAGGTTAAAGGTGCTGATTTTCCAAGTAGGGAGATTGCTAGTAAAGTAGCTGGAATGGTGAAACCGACCACAAGGAGATGAGAAATGAGGTGCGTTTTAGAAACCTTTCAAAATCACACGGTGTACCATCTTCTGGGTATCTCATGCATGTTTTCGATGTAGGAAGATGCCCTTGAACCTGGAGATTTGGGACCCATGGGATGGGTACCACGCAGTATTACTTTAAAGGGTCTGCGTTTGCTCACCCAACCTCACCCAACCTCTCAGCCCCAAGAGTGTCCACCCTTATGTCTCATCCAGGTGTGGGTCTAGATATGGTCAATCCAGGTTGCATCACAGCCTCTGAACGAATTTTGTAAGAATTTCTCTCTCTTTCACTGTCTTTGTTTTACGGGTTTTTAAAAGTAATTTATTTTTATAATGGGGTTTAGCTGCTTTTCATGGTTGTGTTTCTGCGGCTTTACACCCACTTGACTCACTTCCAGACAGATATCAATACATAGGTTTTAAAATTCTTACTAGTCACATATATTCTTGTGCGGGGAACAGGGGGTGTTGAGTCCAATTCACTGAGCAAGGAGTAGGTCTTGTCTATTACATATTGGGTGTATGGAACTGTATCTGAGCGAATTTGAAACCCTTGTTTTATGCATCACCCCACCTCACCATTCCCGTTAAGCAGCCATAGTGTGTTTTCTAAACGTGTGACTCTGTTCTGTTTTGTAATTCAGTTCAAGTGTAGCGGTTTTTACATTCCCTCTATAAGTGATAGCTTATGATAAGTGTCTTTTTCTTTGTGACTTATTTCACTTAGAATTGTCGTACCTAACTCCACTCATCTTGCTTCTACTAGCCTTATGAGACATTGATTTCATGTCTGAGTGATATTCCATTGTACATAAGGACCACAACTTCTTTATCCATTTTTCTCTTTCCTGGGATATTTAAGGTGTCATGAAGTGGAGGTTCTTGTCAACAGAGCAGCCCTAAACTTTCCGGTGCCTGTGTCTTGCTGATTTTTAGTTTTTCCAATTTATACGCCCATGAGTGGACGTGCCCTATGCTCCCTAAGCTGTTTTTTCTCGATGTTTCAAGACACAACGTACACTTCTCCAGAGTGGCTGTTGGCAATTTACATCCCGCCTATCAGTGTAGAAAGGCTGCCATTTCTCCATGGCCTGTCCTGCATTTCTGGTTTTGACACTTTTTGCAGCATGGCCCTTTTGACCGATGGGAAGCGAGACTTCTTTGTAGCGCTGATTTGCCTTTCCAGGTTGCTTGGTTGGCCAAAAAGTGCGTATGCGTTTTTTCCTGAATATATTCAGGAAAAAAAGCATACGCCCTTTTTGGCCAAGGGCATCATTGTCGACGTTTTGCCACTTTTCATGTGCTTTAAATGCGATTTGTATCTACCTCCTGAAATCTGTTTCCTGCAATTCTGCCTTGCTTTCAAATCCTCTTCGTTGCCTTCCCTCAATATATCTGTGGATGAGAGTTATCATTTATAACTCTGCGGGTTTGTGAATTGCAGTTTCCCTGAGCTCCATTTTTCAACTGTCTTTTTTGGGAGCTGGCCGCAAAAGCGCGGGATTGCCTCAGGCCCTATACTGCTTCTGGGCGGCAGGCTGAGCCTGTGGTTAATTCTTCTTCCTGTTGGGAAAATAGAGTGACCTGTGCCTGTCCCAACACCTAGATCTAGTCTCTCATTGGTTGCCCCTCTTCCCTTTCATCCTCAGGACAAATTGCAACCTGTAGGGAACAGGAGGTTAAAGGTGCTGATTCTACAAGTAGGGAGATTACTAGTAAAGAAGCTGGAATGGCGAACCCGAGCACAAGGAGATGAGAAATGAGGTGCATTTTAGAAACCTTTTCCGATCACACCGTGTACCATCTTCTGGGTTTCTCATGCAAGTTTTCGATGTAGGAAGATGCCCTTGAACCTGGAGATTTGGGACCCATGGGATGGGTACCACGCAGTATTACTTTAAAGGGTCTGCGATTGCTCACCCAACCTCACCAAACCTGTCAGCCCCAAGAGTGTCCACCCTTATGTCTCATCCAGCTGTGGGTCTAGATATGGTCAATCCAGGTTGCATCACAGCCCCTGAACGAATTTTGTAAGAATTTCTCTCTCTTTCACTGTCTTTGTTTTACGGGTTTTTAAAAGTAATTTATTTTTATAATGGGGTTTAGCTGCTTTTCACGGCTGTGTTTATGCGGCTTTACACACACTTGACTCACTTCCAGACAGACATCAATACACACACACACACAGGTTTTAAGATTCTTACTAGTCACATATATTCTTGTGCGGTGAATAGGGGGTGTTGAGTCCAGTTCACTGAGCAAGGAGTAGGTCTTGTCTATTACATATTGGGTGTATGGGTCGGTATCTGAGCGAATTTGAAACCCTTGTTTTATGCATCACCCCACCTCACCATTCCCGTTAAGCAGCCATAGTGTGTTTTCTAAACGTGTGACTCTGTTCTGTTTTGTAATTCAGTTCAAGTGTAGCGTTTTTTACATTCCCTCTATAAGTGACAGCTTATGATAAGTGTCTTTTTCTGTGTGACTTATTTCACTTAGAATCGTTGTACCTAAATCCACTCATCTTGCTTCTACTAGCCTTATGACATTGATTTCATGTCTGAGTGATATTCCATTGTACATAAGGACCACAACTTCTTTATCCATTTTTCTCTTTCCTGGGATATTTAAGGTGTCATGAAGTGGAGGTTCTTGTCAACAGAGCAGCCCTAAACTTTTGGGTGCCTGTGTCTTGCTGATTTTTAGTTTTCCCAATTTATACTCCCATGAGTGGACGTGCCCTATGCTCCCTAACCTGTGTTTTTTCGATGTTTGAGGACACAACATACACTTCTCCAGAGTGGCTGTTGGCAATTTACATCCCGCCCATCAGCGTAGCAAGGCTGCCATTTCTCCATGGCCTGTCCTGCATTTCTGGTTTTGACCCTTTTTGCAGCATGGCCCTTTTCACCGATGGGAAGCGAGACTTCTTTGTAGCGCTGATTTGCCTTTCCAGGTTGCTTGGTTGGCCAAAAAGGGCGTATCCGTTTTTTCCTGAATATATTCAGGAAAAAACGCATACGCCCTTTTTGGACAAGGGCATCATTGTCGACGTTTTGCCACTTTTCATGTGCTTTAAAGGCGATTCGAATCTACCTCCTGAAACCTGTTTAGTGCAATTCTGCCTTGCTTTCAAATCCTCTTCGTTGCCTTCCCTCAATATATCTGTGGACGAGAGTTATCATTTATAACTCAGCAGGTTTGTGAATTGCAGTGCCCCTGAGCTCCATTTTACAACTGTCTTTTTTGGGAGCTGGCCTCAAAATCACGGGATTGCCTCAGGCCCTATTCTTGTTCCGGGCGGCAGGCTGAGCCTGTGGTTAATTCTTCTTCCTGATGGGAAAATAGTGACCTGTGCCTGTCCCAACACCTAGATCTAGTCTCTCATTGGTTGCCCCTCTTCCCGTTCATCCTCAGGACAAATTGCAACCTGTAGGGAACAGGAAGTTAAAGGTGCTGATTCTCCAAGTAGGGAGATTGCTAGTAAAGTAGCTGGAATGGCGAAACCGAGCACAAGGAGATGAGAAATGAGGTGCTTTTTAGAAACCTTTCGGAATCACACGGTGTACCATCTTCTGGGTTTCTCATGCATGTTTTCGATGTAGGAAGATGCCCTTGAACCTGGAGATTTGGGACCCATGGGATGGGTACCACGCAGTATTATTTTAAAGGGTCTGCGTTTGCTCACCCAACCTCACCCAACCTTTCAGCCCCAAGAGTGTCCACCCTTATGTCTCATCCAGCTGTGGGTCTAGATATGGTCAATCCAGGTTGCATCACAGCCTCTGAACGAATTTTGTAAGAATTTCTCTCTCTTTCACTGTCTTTGTTTTACGGGTTTTTAAATGTAATTTATTTTTATAATGGGGTTTAGCTGCTTTTCATGGCTGTGTTTATGCGGTTTACACCTTCTTGACTCACTTCCAGAGAGATATCATTACATAGGTTTTAAGATTCTTACTAGTCAGATATATTCTTGTGCGGTGAATAGGGGGTGTTGAGTTCAGTTCACTGAGCAAGGAGTAGGTCTTGTCTATTACATATTGGGTGTATGGAACGGTATCTGAGCGAATTTGAAACCCTTGTTTTATGCATCACCCCACATCACCTTTCCCGTTTAGCAGCTATAGTGTTTTTTCTAAACGAGTGACTCTGTTCTGTTTTGTAATTCAGTTCAAGTGTAGCGGTTTTTACATTCCCTCTATAAGTGATAGCTTATGATAAGTGTCTTTTTCTGTGTGACTTATTTCACTTAGATTCGTCGTACCTAACTCCGCTCATCTTGTTTCTACTAGCCTTATAATATTGATTTCACGTCTGAGTGATATTCCATTGTACATAAGGACCACAACTTCTTTATCCATTTTTCTCTTTCCTGGGATATTTAAGGTGTCATGAAGTGGAGGTTCTTGTCAACAGAGCAGCCCTAAACTTTCGGGTGCCTGTGTCTTGCTGATTTTTAGTTTTTCCAATTTATACGCCCATGAGTGGACGTGCCCTATGCTCCCTAAGCTGTTTTTTTTTCCATGTTTCAGGACACAACGTACACTTCTCCAGAGTGGCTGTTGGTAATTTACATCCCGCCCATCAGTGTAGCAAGGCTGCCATTTCTCCATGGCCTGTCCTGCATTTCTGGTTTTGACACTTTTTGCAGCATGGCCCTTTTCACCGATGGGAAGCGAGACTTCTTTGTAGCGCTGATTTGCCTTTCCAGGTTGCTTGGTTGGCCAAAAAGGGCGTATGCGTTTTTTCCTGAATATATTCAGGAAAAAACGCATACGCCCTTTTTGGCCAAGGGCATCATTGTCGACATTTTGCCGCTTTTCATGTGCTTTAAAGGCGATTCGTACCTACCTCCTGAAATCTGTTTCCTGCAATTCTGCCTTGCTTTCAAATCCTCTTCGTTGCCTTCCCTCAATATATCTGTGGATGAGAGTTATCATTTATAACTCTGCGCGTTTGTGAATTGCAGTTTCCCTGAGGTCCATTTTTCAACTGTCTTTTTTGGGAGCTGGCCGCAAAAGCGCGGGATTGCCTCAGGCCCTATTCTGCTTCTGGGCGGCAGGCTGAGCCTGTGGTTAATTCTTCTTCCTGTTGGGAAAATAGAGTGACCTGTGCCTGTCCCAACACCTAGATCTAGTCTCTCATTGGTTGCCCCTCTTCCCGTTCATCCTCAGGACAAATTGCAACCTGTAGGGAACAGGAGGTTAAAGGTGCTGATTCTCCAAGTAGGGAGATTGCTAGTAAAGTAGCTGGAATGGCGTAACCGAGCACAAGGACATGAGAAATGAGGTGCGTTTTAGAAACCTTTCAAAATCACACGGTGTACCATCTTCTGGGTTTCTCATGCATGTTTTCGATGTAGGAAGATGCCCTTGAACCTGGAGATTTGGGACCCATGGGATGGGTACCACGCAGTATTACTTTAAAGGGTCTGCGTTTGCTCACCCAACCTCACCCAACCTCTCAGCCCCAAGAGTGTCCACCCTTATGTCTCATCCAGGTGTGGGTCTAGATATGGTCAATCCAGGTTGCATCACAGCCTCTGAACGAATTTTGTAAGAATTTCTCTCTCTTTCACTGTCTTTGTTTTACGGGTTTTTAAAAGTAATTTATTTTTATAATGGGGTTTAGCTGCTTTTCATGGTTGTGTTTATGCGGCTTTACACCCACTTGACTCACTTCCAGAGAGATATCAATACATAGGTTTTAAGATTCTTACTAGTCACATATATTCTTGTGTGGTGAATAGGGGGTGTTGAGTCCAGTTCACTGAGCAAGGAGTAGGTCTTGTCTATTACATATTGGGTGTATGGAACGGTATCTGAGCGAATTTGAAACCCTTGTTTTATGCATCACCCCACCTCACCATTCCCGTTAAGCAGCCATAGTGTGTTTTCTAAACGTGTGACTCTGTTCTGTTTTGTAATTCAGTTCAAGTGTAGCGGTTTTTACATTCCCTCTATAAGTGATAGCTTATGATAAGTGTCTTTTTCTGTGTGACTTATTTCACTTAGAATCGTCGTACCTAACTCCACTCATCTTGCTTCTACTAGCCTTATGACATTGATTTCATGTCTGAGTGATATTCCATTGTACATAAGGACCACAATTTCTTTATCCATTTTTCTCTTTCCTGGGATATTTAAGGTGTCATGAAGTGGAGGTTCTTGTCAACAGAGCAGCCCTAAACTTTCCGGTGCCTGTGTCTTGCTGATTTTTAGTTTTTCCAATTTATACGCCCATGAGGGTACGTGCCCTATGCTCCCTAAGCTGTTTTTTTTCGATGTTTCAGGACACAACGTACACTTCTCCAGAGTGGCTGTTGGCAATTTACATCCCGCCCATCAGTGTAGCAAGGCTGCCATTTCTCCATGGCCTGTCCTGCATTTCTGGTTTTGACACTTTTTGCAGCATGGCCCTTTTCACCGATGGGAAGCGAGACTTCTTTGTAGCGCTGATTTGCCTTTCCAGGTTGCTTGGTTGGCCAAAAAGGGCGTATGCGTTTTTTCCTGAATATATTCAGGAAAAAACGCATACGCCCTTTTTGGCCAAGGGCATCATTGTCGACGTTTTGCCGCTTTTCATGTGCTTTAAAGGCGATTCGTACCTACCTCCTGAAATCTGTTTCCTGCAATTCTGCCTTGCTTTCAAATCCTCTTCGTTGCCTTCCCTCAATATATCTGTGGATGAGAGTTATCATTTATAACTCTGCGGGTTTGTGAATTGCAGTTTCCCTGAGGTCCATTTTTCAACTGTCTTTTTTGGGAGCTGGCCGCAAAAGCGCGGGATTGCCTCAGGCCCTATTCTGCTTCTGGGCGGCAGGCTGAGCCTGTGGTTAATTCTTCTTCCTGTTGGGAAAATAGAGTGACCTGTGCCTGTCCCAACACCTAGATCTAGTCTCTCATTGGTTGCCCCTCTTCCCGTTCATCCTCAGGACAAATTGCAACCTGTAGGGAACAGGAGGTTAAAGGTGCTGATTCTCCAAGTAGGGAGATTGCTAGTAAAGTAGCTGGAATGGCGTAACCGAGCACAAGGACATGAGAAATGAGGTGCGTTTTAGAAACCTTTCAAAATCACACGGTGTACCATCTTCTGGGTTTCTCATGCATGTTTTCGATGTAGGAAGATGCCCTTGAACCTGGAGATTTGGGACCCATGGGATGGGTACCACGCAGTATTACTTTAAAGGGTCTGCGTTTGCTCACCCAACCTCACCCAACCTCTCAGCCCCAAGAGTGTCCACCCTTATGTCTCATCCAGGTGTGGGTCTAGATATGGTCAATCCAGGTTGCATCACAGCCTCTGAACGAATTTTGTAAGAATTTCTCTCTCTTTCACTGTCTTTGTTTTACGGGTTTTTAAAAGTAATTTATTTTTATAATGGGGTTTAGCTGCTTTTCATGGTTGTGTTTATGCGGCTTTACACCCACTTGACTCACTTCCAGAGAGATATCAATACATAGGTTTTAAGATTCTTACTAGTCACATATATTCTTGTGTGGTGAATAGGGGGTGTTGAGTCCAGTTCACTGAGCAAGGAGTAGGTCTTGTCTATTACATATTGGGTGTATGGAACGGTATCTGAGCGAATTTGAAACCCTTGTTTTATGCATCACCCCACCTCACCATTCCCGTTAAGCAGCCATAGTGTGTTTTCTAAACGTGTGACTCTGTTCTGTTTTGTAATTCAGTTCAAGTGTAGCGGTTTTTACATTCCCTCTATAAGTGATAGCTTATGATAAGTGTCTTTTTCTGTGTGACTTATTTCACTTAGAATCGTCGTACCTAACTCCACTCATCTTGCTTCTACTAGCCTTATGACATTGATTTCATGTCTGAGTGATATTCCATTGTACATAAGGACCACAATTTCTTTATCCATTTTTCTCTTTCCTGGGATATTTAAGGTGTCATGAAGTGGAGGTTCTTGTCAACAGAGCAGCCCTAAACTTTCCGGTGCCTGTGTCTTGCTGATTTTTAGTTTTTCCAATTTATACGCCCATGAGGGTACGTGCCCTATGCTCCCTAAGCTGTTTTTTTTCGATGTTTCAGGACACAACGTACACTTCTCCAGAGTGGCTGTTGGCAATTTACATCCCGCCCATCAGTGTAGCAAGGCTGCCATTTCTCCATGGCCTGTCCTGCATTTCTCGTTTTGACAATTTATGCAGCATGGCCCTTTTCACCGATGGGAAGCGAGACTTCTTTGTAGCGCTGATTTGCCTTTCCAGGTTGCTTGGTTGGCCAAAAAGGGCGTATGCGTTTTTTCCTGAATATATTCAGGAAAAAACGCATACGCCCTTTTTGTCCAAGGGCATCATTGTCGACGTTTTGCCGCTTTTCATGTGCTTTAAAGGCGATTCGTATCTACCTCCTGAAATCTGTTTCCTGCAATTCTGCCTTGCTTTCAAATCCTCTTCGTTGCCTTCCCTCAATATATCTGTGGATGAGAGTTATCATTTATAACTCTGCGGGTTTGTGAATTGCAGTTTCCCTGAGCTCCATTTTTCAACTGTCTTTTTTGGGAGCTGGCCGCAAAAGCGCGGGATTGCCTCAGGCCCTATTCTGCTTCTGGGCGGCAGGCTGAGCCTGTGGTTAATTCTTCTTCCTGGTGGGAAAATAGGGTGACCTCTGCCTGTCCCAACACCTAGATCTAGTCTCTCATTGGTTGCCCCTCTTCCCGTTCATCCTCAGGACAAATTGCAACCTGTAGGGAACAGGAGGTTAAAGGTGCTGATTTTCCAAGTAGGGAGATTGCTAGTAAAGTAGCTGGAATGGTGAAACCGACCACAAAGAGATGAGAAATGAGGTGCGTTTTAGAAACCTTTCAAAATCACACGGTGTACCATCTTCTGGGTATCTCATGCATGTTTTCGATGTAGGAAGATGCCCTTGAACCTGGAGATTTGGGACCCATGGGATGGGTACCACGCAGTATTACTTTAAAGGGTCTGCGTTTGCTCACCCAACCTCACCCAACCTCTCAGCCCCAAGAGTGTCCACCCTTATGTCTCATCCAGGTGTGGGTCTAGATATGGTCAATCCAGGTTGCATCACAGCCTCTGAACGAATTTTGTAAGAATTTCTCTCTCTTTCACTGTCTTTGTTTTACGGGTTTTTAAAAGTAATTTATTTTTATAATGGGGTTTAGCTGCTTTTCATGGTTGTGTTTATGCGGCTTTACACCCACTTGACTCACTTCCAGACAGATATCAATACATAGGTTTTAAAATTCTTACTAGTCACATATATTCTTGTGCGGGGAACAGGGGGTGTTGAGTCCAGTTCACTGAGCAAGGAGTAGGTCTTGTCTATTACATATTGGGTGTATGGAACTGTATCTGAGCGAATTTGAAACCCTTGTTTTATGCATCACCCCACCTCACCATTCCCGTTAAGCAGCCATAGTGTGTTTTCTAAACGTGTGACTCTGTTCTGTTTTGTAATTCAGTTCAAGTGTAGCGGTTTTTACATTCCCTCTATAAGTGATAGCTTATGATAAGTGTCTTTTTCTTTGTGACTTATTTCACTTAGAATCGTCGTACCTAACTCCACTCATCTTGCTTCTACTAGCCTTATGAGACATTGATTTCATGTCTGAGTGATATTCCATTGTACATAAGGACCACAACTTCTTTATCCATTTTTCTCTTTCCTGGGATATTTAAGGTGTCATGAAGTGGAGGTTCTTGTCAACAGAGCAGCCCTAAACTTTCCGGTGCCTGTGTCTTGCTGATTTTTAGTTTTTCCAATTTATACGCCCATGAGTGGACGTGCCCTATGCTCCCTAAGCTGTTTTTTCTCGATGTTTCAAGACACAACGTACACTTCTCCAGAGTGGCTGTTGGCAATTTACATCCCGCCTATCAGTGTAAAAAGGCTGCCATTTCTCCATGGCCTGTCCTGCATTTCTGGTTTTGACACTTTTTGCAGCATGGCACTTTTGACCGATGGGAAGCGAGACTTCTTTGTAGCGCTGATTTGCCTTTCCAGGTTGCTTGGTTGGCCAAAAAGTGCGTATGCGTTTTTTCCTGAATATATTCAGGAAAAAAAGCATACGCCCTTTTTGGCCAAGGGCATCATTGTCGACGTTTTGCCACTTTTCATGTGCTTTAAATGCGATTTGTATCTACCTCCTGAAATCTGTTTCCTGCAATTCTGCCTTGCTTTCAAATCCTCTTCGTTGCCTTCCCTCAATATATCTGTGGATGAGAGTTATCATTTATAACTCTGCGGGTTTGTGAATTGCAGTTTCCCTGAGCTCCATTTTTCAACTGTCTTTTTTGGGAGCTGGCCGCAAAAGCGCGGGATTGCCTCAGGCCCTATACTGCTTCTGGGCGGCAGGCTGAGCCTGTGGTTAATTCTTCTTCCTGTTGGGAAAATAGAGTGACCTGTGCCTGTCCCAACACCTAGATCTAGTCTCTCATTGGTTGCCCCTCTTCCCTTTCATCCTCAGGACAAATTGCAACCTGTAGGGAACAGGAGGTTAAAGGTGCTGATTCTACAAGTAGGGAGATTACTAGTAAAGAAGCTGGAATGGCGAACCCGAGCACAAGGAGATGAGAAATGAGGTGCATTTTAGAAACCTTTTCCGATCACACCGTGTACCATCTTCTGGGTTTCTCATGCAAGTTTTCGATGTAGGAAGATGCCCTTGAACCTGGAGATTTGGGACCCATGGGATGGGTACCACGCAGTATTACTTTAAAGGGTCTGCGATTGCTCACCCAACCTCACCAAACCTGTCAGCCCCAAGAGTGTCCACCCTTATGTCTCATCCAGCTGTGGGTCTAGATATGGTCAATCCAGGTTGCATCACAGCCCCTGAACGAATTTTGTAAGAATTTCTCTCTCTTTCACTGTCTTTGTTTTACGGGTTTTTAAAAGTAATTTATTTTTATAATGGGGTTTAGCTGCTTTTCACGGCTGTGTTTATGCGGCTTTACACACACTTGACTCACTTCCAGACAGACATCAATACACACACACACACAGGTTTTAAGATTCTTACTAGTCACATATATTCTTGTGCGGTGAATAGGGGGTGTTGAGTCCAGTTCACTGAGCAAGGAGTAGGTCTTGTCTATTACATATTGGGTGTATGGGTCGGTATCTGAGCGAATTTGAAACCCTTGTTTTATGCATCACCCCACCTCACCTTTCCCGTTAAGCAGCCATAGTGTGTTTTCTAAACGTGTGACTCTGTTCTGTTTTGTAATTCAGTTCAAGTGTAGCGTTTTTTACATTCCCTCTATAAGTGACAGCTTATGATAAGTGTCTTTTTCTGTGTGACTTATTTCACTTAGAATCGTTGTACCTAAATCCACTCATCTTGCTTCTACTAGCCTTATGACATTGATTTCATGTCTGAGTGATATTCCATTGTACATAAGGACCACAAATTCTTTATCCATTTTTCTCTTTCCTGGGATATTTAAGGTGTCATGAAGTGGAGGTTCTTGTCAACAGAGCAGCCCTAAACTTTTGGGTGCCTGTGTCTTGCTGATTTTTAGTTTTCCCAATTTATACTCCCATGAGTGGACGTGCCCTATGCTCCCTAACCTGTGTTTTTTCGATGTTTGAGGACACAACATACACTTCTCCAGAGTGGCTGTTGGCAATTTACATCCCGCCCATCAGCGTAGCAAGGCTGCCATTTCTCCATGGCCTGTCCTGCATTTCTGGTTTTGACCCTTTTTGCAGCATGGCCCTTTTCATCGATGGGAAGCGAGACTTCTTTGTAGCGCTGATTTGCCTTTCCAGGTTGCTTGGTTGGCCAAAAAGGGCGTATCCGTTTTTTCCTGAATATATTCAGGAAAAAACGCATACGCCCTTTTTGGACAAGGGCATCATTGTCGACGTTTTGCCACTTTTCATGTGCTTTAAAGGCGATTCGAATCTACCTCCTGAAACCTGTTTAGTGCAATTCTGCCTTGCTTTCAAATCCTCTTCGTTGCCTTCCCTCAATATATTTGTGGACGAGAGTTATCATTTATAACTCAGCAGGTTTGTGAATTGCAGTGCCCCTGAGCTCCATTTTACAACTGTCTTTTTTGGGAGCTGGCCTCAAAATCACGGGATTGCCTCAGGCCCTATTCTTGTTCCGGGCGGCAGGCTGAGCCTGTGGTTAATTCTTCTTCCTGATGGGAAAATAGTGACCTGTGCCTGTCCCAACACCTAGATCTAGTCTCTCATTGGTTGCCCCTCTTCCCGTTCATCCTCAGGACAAATTGCAACCTGTAGGGAACAGGAAGTTAAAGGTGCTGATTCTCCAAGTAGGGAGATTGCTAGTAAAGTAGCTGGAATGGCGAAACCGAGCACAAGGAGATGAGAAATGAGGTGCTTTTTAGAAACCTTTCGGAATCACACGGTGTACCATCTTCTGGGTTTCTCATGCATGTTTTCGATGTAGGAAGATGCCCTTGAACCTGGAGATTTGGGACCCATGGGATGGGTACCACGCAGTATTATTTTAAAGGGTCTGCGTTTGCTCACCCAACCTCACCCAACCTTTCAGCCCCAAGAGTGTCCACCCTTATGTCTCATCCAGCTGTGGGTCTAGATATGGTCAATCCAGGTTGCATCACAGCCTCTGAACGAATTTTGTAAGAATTTCTCTCTCTTTCACTGTCTTTGTTTTACGGGTTTTTAAATGTAATTTATTTTTATAATGGGGTTTAGCTGCTTTTCATGGCTGTGTTTATGCGGTTTACACCTTCTTGACTCACTTCCAGAGAGATATCATTACATAGGTTTTAAGATTCTTACTAGTCAGATATATTCTTGTGCGGTGAATAGGGGGTGTTGAGTTCAGTTCACTGAGCAAGGAGTAGGTCTTGTCTATTACATATTGGGTGTATGGAACGGTATCTGAGCGAATTTGAAACCCTTGTTTTATGCATCACCCCACATCACCTTTCCCGTTTAGCAGCTATAGTGTTTTTTCTAAACGAGTGACTCTGTTCTGTTTTGTAATTCAGTTCAAGTGTAGCGGTTTTTACATTCCCTCTATAAGTGATAGCTTATGATAAGTGTCTTTTTCTGTGTGACTTATTTCACTTAGATTCGTCGTACCTAACTCCGCTCATCTTGTTTCTACTAGCCTTATAATATTGATTTCACGTCTGAGTGATATTCCATTGTACATAAGGACCACAACTTCTTTATCCATTTTTCTCTTTCCTGGGATATTTAAGGTGTCATGAAGTGGAGGTTCTTGTCAACAGAGCAGCCCTAAACTTTCGGGTGCCTGTGTCTTGCTGATTTTTAGTTTTTCCAATTTATACGCCCATGAGTGGACGTGCCCTATGCTCCCTAAGCTGTTTTTTTTTCCATGTTTCAGGACACAACGTACACTTCTCCAGAGTGGCTGTTGGCAATTTACATCCCTCCCATCAGTGTAGCAAGGCTGCCATTTCTCCATGGCCTGTCCTGCATTTCTGGTTTTGACACTTTTTGAAGCATGGCCCTTTTCACCGATGGGAAGCGAGACTTCTTTGTAGCGCTGATTTGCCTTTCCAGGTTGCTTGGTTGGCCAAAAAGGGCGTATGCGTTTTTTCCTGAATATATTCAGGAAAAAACGCATACGCCCTTTTTGGCCAAGGGCATCATTGTGGACGTTTTGCCGCTTTTCATGTGCTTTAAAGGCGATTCGTATCTACCTCCTGAAATCTGTTTCCTGCAATTCTGCCTTGCTTTCAAATCCTCTTCGTTGCCTTCCCTCAATATATCTGTGGATGAGAGTTATCATTTATAACTCTGCGGGTTTGTGAATTGCAGTTTCCCTGAGCTCCATTTTTCAACTGTCTGTTTTGGGAGCTGGCCGCAAAAGCGCAGGATTGCCTCAGGCCCTATTCTGCTTCTGGGCGGCAGGCTGAGCCTGTGGTTAATTCTTCTTCCTGTTGGGAAAATAGAGTGACCTGTGCCTGTCCCAACACCTAGATCTAGTCTCTCATTGGTTGCCCCTCTTCCCGTTCATCCTCAGGACAAATTGCAACCTGTAGGGAACAGGAGGTTAAAGGTGCTGATTCTCCAAGTAGGGAGATTGCTAGTAAAGTAGCTGGAATGGCGAAACCGAGCACAAGGAGATGAGAAATGAGGTGCGTTTTAGAAACCTTTCAAAATCACACGGTGTACCATCTTCTGGGTTTCTCATGCATGTTTTCGATGTAGGAAGATGCCCTTGAACCTGGAGATTTGGGACCCATGGGATGGGTACCACGCAGTATTACTTTAAAGGGTCTGCGTTTGCTCACCCAACCTCACCCAAAATCTCAGCCCCAAGAGTGTCCACCCTTTTGTCTCATCCAGGTGTGGGTCTAGATATGGTCAATCCAGGTTGCATCACAGCCTCTGAACGAATTTTGTAAGAATTTCTCTCTCTTTCACTGTCTTTGTTTTACGGGTTTTTAAAAGTAATTTATTTTTATAATGGGGTTTAGCTGCTTTTCATGGTTGTGTTTATGCGGCTTTACACCCACTTGACTCACTTCCAGACAGATATCAATACATAGGTTTTAAGATTCTTACTAGTCACATATATTCTTGTGCGGAGAATAGGGGGTGTTGAGTCCAGTTCACTGAGCAAGGAGTAGGTCTTGTCTATTACATATTGGGTGTATGGAACGGTATCTGAGCGAATTTGAAACCCTTGTTTTATGCATCACCCCACTTCACCTTTCCTGTTAAGCAGATATAGTGCGTTTTCTAAACGTGTGACTCTGTTCTGTTTTGTAATTCAGTTCAAGTGTAGCGGTTTTTACATTCCCTCTATAAGTGATAGCTTATGATAAGTGTCTTTTTCTGTGTGACTTATTTCACTTAGAATCGTCGTACCTAACTCCACTCATCTTGCTTCTACTAGCCTTATGACATTGATTTCATGTCTGAGTGATATTCCATTGTACATAAGGACCACAACTTCTTTATCCATTTTTCTCTTTCCTGGGATATTTAAGGTGTCATGAAGTGGAGGTTCTTGTCAACAGAGCAGCCCTAAACTTTCCGGTGCCTGTGTCTTGCTGATTTTTAGTTTTTCCAATTTATACGCCCATGAGTGGACGTGCCCTATGCTCCCTAAGCTGTTTTTTTTCCATGTTTCAGGACACAACGTGCACTTCTCCAGAGTGGCTGTTGGCAATTTACATCCCGCCCATCAGTGTAGCAAGGCTGCCATTTCTCCATGGCCTGTCCTGCATTTCTGGTTTTGACACTTTTTGCAGCATGGCCCTTTTGACCGATGGGAAGCGAGGCTTCTTTGTAGCGCTGATTTGCCTTTCCAGGTTGCTTGGTTGGCCAAAAAGGGCGTATGCGTTTTTTCCTGAATATATTCAGGAAAAAACGCATACGCCCTTTTTGGCCAAGGGCATCATTGTGGACGTTTTGCCGCTTTTCATGTGCTTTAAAGGCGATTCGTATCTACCTCCTGAAATCTGTTTCCTGCAATTCTGCCTTGCTTTCAAATCCTCTTCGTTTTCTTCCCTCAATATATCTGTGGATGAGAGTTATCATTTATAACTCTGCGGGTTTGTGAATTGCAGTTTCCCTGAGCTCCATTTTTCAACTGTCTTTTTTGGGAGCTGGCCGCAAAAGCGCGGGATTGCCTCAGGCCCTATTCTGCTTCTGGGCGGCAGGCTGAGCCTGTGGTTAATTCTTCTTCCTGTTGGGAAAATAGAGTGACCTGTGCCTGTCCCAACACCTAGATCTAGTCTCTCATTGGTTGCCCCTCTTCCCGTTCATCCTCAGGACAAATTGCAACCTGTAGGGAACAGGAGGTTAAAGGTGCTGATTCTCCAAGTAGGGAGATTGCTAGTAAAGTAGCTGGAATGGTGAAACCGAGCACAAGGAGATGAGAAATGAGGTGCGTTTTAGAAACCTTTCAAAATCATATGGTGTACCATCTTCTGGTTTTCTCATGCATGTTTTCGATGTAGGAAGATGCCCTTGAACCTGGAGATTTGGGACCCATGGGATGGGTACCACGCAGTATTACTTTAAAGGGTCTGCGTTTGCTCACCCAACCTCACCCAACCTCTCAGCCCCAAGAGTGTCCACCCTTATGTCTCATCCAGGTGTGGGTCTAGATATGGTCAATTCAGGTTGCATCACACCCTCTGAACGAATTTTGTAAGAATTTCTCTCTCTTTCACTGTCTTTGTTTTATGGGTTTTTAAAAGTAATTAATTTTTATAATGGGGTTTAGCTGCTTTTCATGGCTGTGTTTATGCGGCTTTACACCCACTTGACTCACTTCCAGAGAGATATCAATACATAGGTTTTAAGATTCTTACTAGTCACATATATTCTTGTGTGGTGAATAGGGGGTGTTGAGTCCAGTTCACTGAGCAAGGAGTAGGTCTTGTCTATTACATATTGGGTGTATGGAACGGCATCTGAGCGAATTTGAAACCCTTGTTTTATGCATCACCCCACCTCACCATTCCCGTTAAGCAGCCATAGTGTGTTTTCTAAACGTGTGACTCTGTTCTGTTTTGTAATTCAGTTCAAGTGTAGCGGTTTTTACATTCCCTCTATAAGTGATAGCTTATGATAAGTGTCTTTTTCTGTGTGACTTATTTCACTTAGAATCGTCGTACCTAACTCAACTCATCTTGCTTCTACTTGCCTTATGAGACATTGATTTCATGTCTGAGTGATATTCCATTGTACATAAGGACCACAACTTCTTTATCCATTTTTCTCTTTCCTGGGATATTTAAGGTGTCATGAAGTGGAGGTTCTTGTCAACAGAGCAGCCCTAAACTTTCCGGTGCCTGTGTCTTGCTGATTTTTAGTTTTTCCAATTTATACGCCCATGAGTGGACGTGCCCTATGCTCCCTAAGCTGTTTTTTTTCCATGTTTCAGGACACAACGTACACTTCTCCAGAGTGGCTGTTGGCAATTTACATCCCGCCCATCAGTGTAGCAAGGCTGCCATTTCTCCATGGCCTGTCCTGCATTTCTGGTTTTGACACTTTTTGCAGCATGGCCCTTTTCACCGATGGGAAGTGAGACTTCTTTGTAGCGCTGATTTGCCTTTCCAGGTTGCTTGGTTGGCCAAAAAGGGCGTATGCGTTTTTTCCTGAATATATTCAGGAAAAAACGCATACGCCCTTTTTGGCCAAGGGCATCATTGTCGACGTTTTGCCGCTTTTCATGTGCTTTAAAGGCGATTCGTACCTACCTCCTGAAATCTGTTTCCTGCAATTCTGCCTTGCTTTCAAATCCTCTTCGTTGCCTTCCCTCAATATATCTGTGGATGAGAGTTATCATTTATAACTCTGCGGGTTTGTGAATTGCAGTTTCCCTGAACTCCATTTGTCAACTGTCTTTTGTGGGATCTGGCCGCAAAAGCACGGGATTGCCTCAGGCCCTATTCTGCTTCTGGGTGGCAGGCTGAGCCTGTGGTTAATTCTTCTTCCTGTTGGGAAAATAGAGTGACCTGTGCCTGTCCCAACACCTAGATCTAGTCTCTCATTGGTTGCCCCTCTTCCCGTTCATCCTCAGGACAAATTGCAACCTGTAGGGAACAGGAGGTTAAAGGTGCTGATTCTCCAAGTAGGGAGATTGGTAGTAAAGTAGCTGGAATGGCGAACCCGAGCACAAGGAGATGAGAAATGAGGTGCGTTTTAGAAACCTTTCAAAATCACACGGTGTACCATCTTCTGGGTTTCTCATGCATGTTTTCGATGTAGGAAGTTGCCCTTGAACCTGGAGATTTGGGACCCATGGGATGGGTACCACGCAGTATTACTTTAAAGTGTCTGCGTTTGCTCACCCAACCTCACCCAACCTCTCAGCCCCAAGAGTGTCCACCCTTATGTCTCATCCAGCTGTGGGTCTGGATATGGTCAATCCAGGTTGCATCACAGCCTCTGAACGAATTTTGAAAGAATTTCTCTCTCTTTCACTGTCTTTGTTTTATGGGTTTTTAAAAGTAATTTATTTTTATAATGGGGTTTAGCTGCTTTTCATGGCTGTGTTTATGCGGCTTTACACCCACTTGACTCACTTCCAGAGAGATATCAATACATAGGTTTTAAGATTCTTACTAGTCACATATATTCTTGTGTGGTGAATAGGGGGTGTTGAGTCCAGTTCACTGAGCAAGGAGTAGGTCTTGTCTATTACATATTGGGTGTATGGAACGGTATCTGAGCGAATTTGAAACCCTTGTTTTATGCATCACCCCACCTCACCATTCCCGTTAAGCAGCCATAGTGTGTTTTCTAAACGTGTGACTCTGTTCTGTTTTGTAATTCAGTTCAAGTGTAGCGGTTTTTACATTCCCTCTATAAGTGATAGCTTATGATAAGTGTCTTTTTCTGTGTGACTTATTTCACTTAGAATCGTCGTACCTAACTCCACTTACCTTGCTTCTACTAGCCTTATGACATTGATTTCATGTCTGAGTGATATTCCATTGTACATAAGGACCACAACTTCTTTATCCATTTTTCTCTTTCCTGGGATATTTAAGGTGTCATGAAGTGGAGGTTCTTGTCAACAGAGCAGCCCTAAACTTCCAGTGCCTGTGTCTTGCTGATTTTTAGTTTTTCCAATTTATACGCCCATGAGTGGACGTGCCCTATGCTCCCTAAGCTGTTTTTTTTCCATGTTTCAGGACACAACGTACACTTCTCCAGAGTGGCTGTTGGCAATTTACATCCCGCCCATCAGTGTAGCAAGGCTGCCATTTCTCCATGGCCTGTCCTGCATTTCTGGTTTTGACACTTTTTGCAGCATGGCCCTTTTCACCGATGGGAAGCGAGATTTCTTTGTAGTGCTGATTTGCCTTTCCAGGTTGCTTGGTTGGCCAAAAAGGGCGTATGCGTTTTTTCCTGAATATATTCAGGAAAAAACGCATACGCCCTTTTTGGCCAAGGGCATCATTGTGGACGTTTTGCCGCTTTTCATGTGCTTTAAAGGCGATTCGTATCTACCTCCTGAAATCTGTTTCCTGCAATTCTGCCTTGCTTTCAAATCCTCTTCGTTGCTTCCCTCAATATATCTGTGGATGAGAGTTATCATTTATAACTCTGCGGGTTTGTGAATTGCAGTTTCCCTGAGCTCCATTTTTCAACTGTCTTTTTTGGGAGCTGGCCGCAAAAGCGCGGGATTGCCTCAGGCCCTATTCTGCTTCTGGGCGGCAGGCTGAGCCTGTGGTTAATTCTTCGTCCTGTTGGGAAAATAGAGTGACCTGTGCCTGTCCCAACACCTAGATCTAGTCTCTCATTGGTTGCCCCCTTCCCTTTCATCCTCAGGACAAATTGCAACCTGTACGGAACAGGAGGTTAAAGGTGCTGATTAGCCAAGTAGGGACATTACTAGTAAAGAAGCTGGAATGGCGAACCCGAGCACAAGGAGATGAGAAATGAGGTGCATTTTAGAAACCTTTTCCGATCACACGGTGTACCATCTTCTGGGTTTCTCATGCAAGTTTTCGATGTAGGAAGATGCCCTTGAACCTGGAGATTTGGGACCCATGGGATGGGTACCACGCAGTATTACTTTAAAGGGTCTGCGTTTGCTCACCCAACCTCACCAAAACTGTCAGCCCCAAGAGTGTCCACCCTTATGTCTCATCCAGCTGTGGGTCTAGATATGGTCAATCCAGGTTGCATCACAGCCCCTGAACGAATTTTGTAAGAATTTCTCTCTCTTTCACTGTCTTTGTTTTACGGGTTTTTAAAAGTAATTTATTTTTATAATGGGGTTTAGCTGCTTTTCACGGCTCTGTTTATGCAGCTTTACACCCACTTGACTTACTTCCAGAGAGATATCAATACATAGGTTTTAAGATTCTTACTAGTCAGATATATTCTTGTGCGGTGAATAGGGGGTGTTGAGTCCAGTTCACTGAGCAAGGTGTAGGTCTTGTCTATTACATATTGGGTGTATGGAACGGTATCTGAGCGAATTTGAAACCCTTGTTTTACGCATCACCCAACCTCAACTTTCCCGTTAAGCAGCCATAGTGTGTTTTCTAAACGTGTGACTCTGTTCTCTTTTGTAATTCAGTTCAAGTGTAGCGGTTTTTACATTCCCTCTATAAGTGATAGCTTATGATAAGTGTCTTTTTCTGTGTGACTTATTTCACTTAGAATCGTCGTTCCTAACTCCACTCATCTTGCTTCTACTCGCCTTATAACATTGATTACATGTCTGAGTGATATTCCATTGTACATAAGGACCACAACTTCTTTATCCATTTTTCTCTTTCCTGGGATATTTAAGGTGTCATGAAGTGGAGGTTCTTGTCAACAGAGCAGCCCTAAACTTTCGGGTGCCTGTGTCTTGCTGATTTTTAGTTTTTCAAATTTATACGCCCATGAGGGTACGTGCCCTATGCTCCCTAAGCTGTTTTTTTTCGATGTTTCAGGACACAACGTACACTTCTCCAGAGTGGCTGTTGGCAATTTACATCCCGCCCATCAGTGTAGCAAGGCTGCCATTTCTCCATGGCCTGTCCTGCATTTCTGGTTTTGACAATTTATGCAGCATGGCCCTATTCACCGATGGGAAGCGAGACTTCTTTGTAGCGCTGATTTGCCTTTCCAGGTTGCTTGGTTGGCCAAAAAGGGCGTATGCGTTTTTTCCTGAATATATTCAGGAAAAAACGCATACGCCCTTTTTTGCCAAGGGCATCATTGTCGACGTTTTGCCGCTTTTCATGTGCTTTAAAGGCGATTCGTATCTACCTCCTGAAATCTGTTTCCTGCAATTCTGCCTTGCTTTCAAATCCTCTTCGTTGCCTTCCCTCAATATATCTGTGGATGAGAGTTATCATTTATAACTCTGCGGGTTTGTGAATTGCAGTTTCCCTGAGCTCCATTTTTCAACGGTCTTTTTTGGGAGCTGGCCGCAAAAGCGCGGGATTGCCTCAGGCCCTATTCTGCTTCTGGGCGGCAGGCTGAGCCTGTGGTTAATTCTTCTTCCTGGTGGGAAAATAGGGTGACCTCTGCCTGTCCCAAAACCTAGATCTAGTCTCTCATTGGTTTCCCCATTTCCCGTTCATCCTCAGGACAAATTGCAACCTGTAGGGAACAGGAGGTTAAAGGTGCTGATTCTCCAAGTAGGGAGATTGCTAGTAAAGTAGCTGGAAAGGCGAACCCGAGCACAAGGAGATGAGAAATGAGGTGCGTTTTAGAAACCTTTCAAAATCACACGGTGTACCATCTTCTGGGTTTCTCATGCATGTTTTCGATGTAGGAAGATGCCCTTGAACCTGGAGATTTGGGACCCATGGGATGGGTACCACGCAGTATTACTTTAAAGGGTCTGCGTTTGCTCACCCAACCTCACCCAACCTCTCAGCCCCAAGAGTGTCCACACTTATGTCTCATCCAGCTGTGGGTCTAGATATGGTCAATCCAGGTTGCATCACAGCCTCTGAACGAATTTTGTAAGAATTTCTCTCTCTTTCACTGTCTTTGTTTTATGGGTTTTTAAAAGTAATTTATTTTTATAATGGGGTTTAGCTGCTTTTCACGGCTGTGTTTATGCGGCTTTACACACACTTGACTCACTTCCAGACAGACATCAATACACACACACACACAGGTTTTAAGATTCTTACTAGTCACATATATTCTTGTGCGGTGAATAGGGGGTGTTGAGTCCAGTTCACTGAGCAAGGAGTAGGTCTTGTCTATTACATATTGGGTGTATGGGTCGGTATCTGAGCGAATTTGAAACCCTTGTTTTATGCATCACCCCACCTCACCTTTCACGTTAAGCAGCCATAGTGTGTTTTCTAAACGTGTGACTCTGTTCTGTTTTGTAATTCAGTTCAAGTGTAGCGGTTTTTACATTCCCTCTATAAGTGATAGCTTATGATAAGTGTCTTTTTCTGTGTGACTTATTTCACTTAGAATCGTTGTACCTAAATCCACTCATCTTGCTTCTACTAGCCTTATGACATTGATTTCATGTCTGAGTGATATTCCATTGTACATAAGGACCACAACTTCTTTATCCATTTTTCTCTTTCCTGGGATATTTAAGGTGTCATGAAGTGGAGGTTCTTGTCAACAGAGCAGCCCTAAACTTTTGGGTGCCTGTGTCTTGCTGATTTTTAGTTTTCCCAATTTATACTCCCATGAGTGGACGTGCCCTATGCTCCCTAAGCTGTGTTTTTTCGATGTTTGAGGACACAACATACACTTCTCCAGAGTGGCTGTTGGCAATTTACATCCCGCCCATCAGCGTAGCAAGGCTGCCATTTCTCCATGGCCTGTCCTGCATTTCTGGTTTTGACACTTTTTGCAGCATGGCCCTTTTCACCGATGGGAAGCGAGACTTCTTTGTAGCGCTGATTTGCCTTTCCAGGTTGCTTGGTTGGCCAAAAAGGGCGTATGCGTTTTTTCCTGAATATATTCAGGAAAAAACGCATACGCCCTTTTTGGCCAAGGGCATCATTGTCGACGTTTTGCCACTTTTCATGTGCTTTAAAGGCGATTCGAATCTACCTCCTGAAACCTGTTTCCTGCAATTCTGCCTTGCTTTCAAATCCTCTTCGTTGCCTTCCCTCAATATATTTGTGGACGAGAGTTATCATTTATAACTCAGTAGGTTTGTGAATTGCAGTGCCCCTGAGCTCCATTTTTCAACTGTCTTTTTTGGGAGCTGGCCTCAAAATCACGGGATTGCCTCAGGCCCTATTCTTGTTCCGGGCGGCAGGCTGAGCCTGTGTTTAATTCTTCTTCCTGATGGGAAAATAGTGACCGGTGCCTGTCCCAACACCTAGATCTAGTCTCTCATTGGTTGCCCCTCTTCCCGTTCATCCTCAGGACAAATTGCAACCTGTAGGGAACAGGAAGTTAAAGGTGCTGATTCTCCAAGTAGGGAGATTGCTAGTAAAGTAGCTGGAAAGGCGAACCCGAGCACAAGGAGATGAGAAATGAGGTGCGTTTTAGAAACCTTTCAAAATCACACGGTGTACCATCTTCTGTGTTTCTCATGCATGTTTTCGATGTAGGAAGATGCCCTTGAACCTGGAGATTTGGGACCCATGGGATGGGTACCACTCAGTATTACTTTAAAGGGTCTGCGTTTGCTCACCCAACCTCTCAGCCCCAAGAGTGTCCACCCTTATGTCTCATCCAGCTGTGGGTCTAGATATGGTCAATCCAGGTTGCATCACAGCCTCTGAACGAATTTTGTAAGAATTTCTCTCTCTTTCACTGTCTTTGTTTTACGGGTTTTTAAAAGTAATTTATTTTCATAATGGGGTTTAGCTGCTTTTCATGGTTGTGTTTATGCGGCTTTACACCCATTTGACTCACTTCTAGACAGATATCAATACATAGGTTTTAAGATTCTTACTAGTCACATATATTCTTGTGCGGGAAATAGGGGGTGTTGAGTCCAGTTCACTGAGCAAGGAGTAGGTCTTGTCTATTACATATTGGGTGTATGGAACGGTATCTGAGCGAATTTGAAACCCTTGTTTTATGCATCTCCCCACCTCACCTTTCCTGTTAAGCAGATATAGTGTGTTTTCTAAACGTGTGACTCTGTTCTGTTTTTTAATTCAGTTCAAGTGTAGCGGTTTTTACATTCCCTCTATAAGTGATAGCTTATGATAAGTGTCTTTTTCTGTGTGACTTATTTCACTTAGAATCGTCGTACCTAACTCCACTCATCTTGCTTCTACTAGCCTTATAACATTGATTTCATGTCTGAGTGATATTCCATTGTACATAAGGACCACAACTTCTTTATCCATTTTTCTCTTTCCTGGGATATTTAAGGTGTCATGAAGTGGAGGTTCTTGTCAACAGAGCAGCCCTAAACTTTCCGGTGCCTGTGTCTTGCTGATTTTTAGTTTTTCCAATTTATACGCCCATGAGTGGACGTGCCCTATGCTCCCTAAGCTGTTTTTTTTCGATGTTTCAGGACACAACGTACACTTCTCCAGAGTGGCTGTTGGCAATTTACATCCCGCCCATCAGTGTAGCAAGGCTGCCATTTCTCCATGGCCTGTCCTGCATTTATGGTTTTGACACTTTTTGCAGCATGGCCCTTTTCACCGATGGGAAACGAGACTTCTTTGTAGCGCTGATTTGCCTTTCCAGGTTGCTTGGTTGGCCAAAAAGGGCGTATGCGTTTTTTCCTGAATATATTCAGGAAAAAACGCATACGCCCTTTTTGGCCAAGGGCATCATTGTCGACGTTTTGCCGCTTTTCATGTGCTTTAAAGGCGATTCGTATCTACCTCCTGAAATCTGTTTCCTGCAATTCTGCCTTGCTTTCAAATCCTCTTCGTTGCCTTCCCTCAATATATCTGTGGATGAGAGTTATCATTTATAACTCTGCGGGTTTGTGAATTGCAGTTTCCCTGAGCTCCATTTTTCAACTGTCTTTTTTGGGAGCTGGCCGCAAAAGCGCGGGATTGCCTCAGGCCCTATTCTGCTTCTGGGCGGCAGGCTGAGCCTGTGGTTAATTCTTCTTCCTGTTGGGAAAATAGAGTGACCTGTGCCTGTCCCAACACCTAGATCTAGTCTCTCATTGGTTGCCCCTCTTCCCGTTCATCCTCAGGACAAATTGCAACCTGTAGGGAACAGGAGGTTAAAGGTGCTGATTCTCCAAGTAGGGAGATTGCTAGTAAAGTAGCTGGAATGGCGAAACCGAGCACAAGGAGATGAGAAATGAGGTGCGTTTTAGAAACCTTTCAAAATCACACGGTGTACCATCTTCTGGGTTTCTCATGCATGTTTTCGATGTAGGAAGATGCCCTTGAACCTGGAGATTTGGGACCCATGGGATGGGTACCACGCAGTATTAATTTAAAGGGTCTGCGTTTGCTCACCCAACCTCACCCAACCTCTCAGCCCCAAGAGTGTCCACCCTTATGTCTCATCCAGCTGTGGGTCTAGATATGGTCAATCCAGGTTGCATCACAGCCTCTGAACGAATTTTGTAAGAATTTCTCTCTCTTTCACTGTCTTTGTTTTACGGGTTTTTAAAAGTAATTTATTTTCATAATGGGGTTTAGCTGCTTTTCATGGTTGTGTTTATGCGGCTTTACACCCATTTGACTCACTTCTAGAGAGATATCAATACATAGGTTTTAAGATTCTTACTAGTCACATATATTCTTGTGCGGGAAATAGGGGGTGTTGAGTCCAGTTCACTGAGCAAGGAGTAGGTCTTGTCTATTACATATTGGGTGTATGGAACGGTATCTGATCGAATTTGAAACCCTTATTTTATGCATCTCCCCACCTCACCTTTCCTGTTAAGCAGATATAGTGTGTTCTCTAAACGTGTGACTCTGTTCTGTTTTTTAATTCAGTTCAAGTGTAGCGGTTTTTACATTCCCTCTATAAGTGATAGCTTATGATAAGTGTCTTTTTCTGTGTGACTTATTTCACTTAGAATCGTCGTACCTAACTCCACTCATCTTGCTTCTACTAGCCTTATAACATTGATTTCATGTCTGAGTGATATTCCATTGTACATAAGGACCACAACTTCTTTATCCATTTTTCTCTTTCCTGGGATATTTAAGGTGTCATGAAGTGGAGGTTCTTGTCAACAGAGCAGCCCTAAACTTTCCGGTGCCTGTGTCTTGCTGATTTTTAGTTTTTCCAATTTATACGCCCATGAGTGGACGTGCCCTATGCTCCCTAAGCTGTTTTTTTTCGATGTTTCAGGACACAACGTACACTTCTCCAGAGTGGCTGTTGGCAATTTACATCCCGCCCATCAGTGTAGCAAGGCTGCCATTTCTCCATGGCCTGTCCTGCATTTCTGGTTTTGACACTTTTTGCAGCATGGCCCTTTTCACCGATGGGAAGCGAGACTTCTTTGTAGCGCTGATTTGCCTTTCCAGGTTGCTTGGTTGGCCAAAAAGGGCGTATGCGTTTTTTCCTGAATATATTCAGGAAAAAACGCATACGCCCTTTTTGGCCAAGGGCATCATTGTCGACGTTTTGCCGCTTTTCATGTGCTTTAAAGGCGATTCGTATCTACCTCCTGAAATCTGTTTCCTGCAATTCTGCCTTGCTTTCAAATCCTCTTCGTTGCCTTCCCTCAATATATCTGTGGATGAGAGTTATCATTTATAACTCTGCGGGTTTGTGAATTGCAGTTTCCCTGAGCTCCATTTTTCAACTGTCTTTTTTGGGAGCTGGCCGCAAAAGCGCGGGATTGCCTCAGGCCCTATTCTGCTTCTGGGAGGCAGGCTGAGCCTGTGGTTAATTCTTCTTCCTGTTGGGAAAATAGAGTGACCTGTGCCTGTCCCAACACCTAGATCTAGTCTCTCATTGGTTGCCCCTCTTCCCGTTCATCCTCAGGACAAATTGCAACCTGTAGGGAACAGGAGGTTAAAGGTGCTGATTCTCCAAGTAGGGAGATTGCTAGTAAAGTAGCTGGAATGGCGAAACCGAGCACAAGGAGATGAGAAATGAGGTGCGTTTTAGAAACTTTTCAAAATCACACGGTGTACCATCTTCTGGGTTTCTCATGCATGTTTTCGATGTAGGAAGATGCCCTTGAACCTGGAGATTTGGGACCCATGGGATGGGTACCACGCAGTATTACTTTAAAGGGTCTGCGTTTGCTCACCCAACCTCACCCAACCTCTCAGCCCCAAGAGTGTCCACCCTTATGTCTCATCCAGGTGTGGGTCTAGATATGGTCAATCCAGGTGGCATCACAGCCTCTGAACGAATTTTGTAAGAATTTCTCTCTCTTTCACTGTCTTTGTTTTACGGGTTTTTAAAAGTAATTTATTTTTATAAAGGGGTTTAGCTGCTTTTCATGGTTGTGTTTATGCGGCTTTACACCCACTTGACTCACTTCCAGACAGATATCAATACATAGGTTTTAAGATTCTTACTAGTCACATATATTCTTGTGCGGGAAATAGGGGGTGTTGAGTCCAGTTCACTGAGCAAGGAGTAGGTCTTGTCTATTACATATTGGGTGTATGGAACGGTATCTGAGCGAATTTGAAACCCTTGTTTTATGCATCTCCCCACCTCACCTTTCCTGTTAAGCAGATATAGTGTGTTTTCTAAACGTGTGACTCTGTTCTGTTTTGTAATTCAGTTCAAGTGTAGCGGTTTTTACATTCCCTCTATAAGTGATAGCTTATGATAAGTGTCTTTTTCTGTGTGACTTATTTCACTTAGAATCGTCGTACCTAACTCCACTCATCTTGCTTCTACTAGCCTTATAACATTGATTTCATGTCTGAGTGATATTCCATTGTACATAAGGACCACAACTTCTTTATCCATTTTTCTCTTTCCTGGGATATTTAAGGTGTCATGAAGTGGAGGTTCTTGTCAACAGAGCCGCCCTAAACTTTCCGGTGCCTGTGTCTTGCTGATTTTTAGTTTTTCCAATTTATACGCCCATGAGTGGACGTGCCCTATGCTCCCTAAGCTGTTTTTTTTCCATGTTTCAGGACACAACGTACACTTCTCCAGAGTGGCTGTTGGCAATTTACATCCCGCCCATCAGTGTAGCAAGGCTGCCATTTCTCCATGGCCTGTCCTGCATTTCCGGTTTTGACACTTTTTGCAGCATGGCCCTTTTGACCGATGGGAAGCGAGGCTTCTTTGTAGCGCTGATTTGCCTTTCCAGGTTGCTTGGTTGGCCAAAAAGGGCGTATGCGTTTTTTCCTGAATATATTCAGGAAAAAACGCATACGCCCTTTTTGGCCAAGGGCATCATTGTGGACGTTTTGCCGCTTTTCATGTGCTTTAAAGGCGATTCGTATCTACCTCCTGAAATCTGTTTCCTGCAATTCTGCCTTGCTTTCAAATCCTCTTCGTTGCCTTCCCTCAATATATCTGTGGATGAGAGTTATCATTTATAACTCTGCGGGTTTGTGAATTGCAGTTTCCCTGAGCTCCATTTTTCAACTGTCTTTTTTGGGAGCTGGCCGCAAAAGCGCGGGATTGCCTCAGGCCCTATTCTGCTTCTGGGCGGCAGGCTGAGCCTGTGGTTAATTCTTCTTCCTGTTGGGAAAATAGAGTGACCTGTGCCTGTCCCAACACCTAGATCTAGTCTCTCATTGGTTGCCCCTCTTCCCGTTCATCCTCAGGACAAATTGCAACCTGTAGGGAACAGGAGGTTAAAGGTGCTGATTCTCCAAGTAGGGAGATTGCTAGTAAAGTAGCTGGAATGGCGAAACCGAGCACAAGGAGATGAGAAATGAGGTGCGTTTTAGAAACCTTTCAAAATCATATGGTGTACCATCTTCTGGTTTTCTCATGCATGTTTTCGATGTAGGAAGATGCCCTTGAACCTGGAGATTTGGGACCCATGGGATGGGTACCACGCAGTATTACTTTAAAGGGTCTGCGTTTGCTCACCCAACCTCACCCAACCTCTCAGCCCCAAGAGTGTCCACCCTTATGTCTCATCCAGGTGTGGGTCTAGATATGGTCAATTCAGGTTGCATCACACCCTCTGAACGAATTTTGTAAGAATTTCTCTCTCTTTCACTGTCTTTGTTTTATGGGTTTTTAAAAGTAATTAATTTTTATAATGGGGTTTAGCTGCTTTTCATGGCTGTGTTTATGCGGCTTTACACCCACTTGACTCACTTCCAGAGAGATATCAATACATAGGTTTTAAGATTCTTACTAGTCACATATATTCTTGTGTGGTGAATAGGGGGTGTTGAGTCCAGTTCACTGAGCAAGGAGTAGGTCTTGTCTATTACATATTGGGTGTATGGAACGGCATCTGAGCGAATTTGAAACCCTTGTTTTATGCATCACCCCACCTCACCATTCCCGTTAAGCAGCCATAGTGTGTTTTCTAAACGTGTGACTCTGTTCTGTTTTGTAATTCAGTTCAAGTGTAGCGGTTTTTACATTCCCTCTATAAGTGATAGCTTATGATAAGTGTCTTTTTCTGTGTGACTTATTTCACTTAGAATCGTCGTACCTAACTCAACTCATCTTGCTTCTACTAGCCTTATGAGACATTGATTTCATGTCTGAGTGATATTCCATTGTACATAAGGACCACAACTTCTTTATCCATTTTTCTCTTTCCTGGGATATTTAAGGTGTCATGAAGTGGAGGTTCTTGTCAACAGAGCAGCCCTAAACTTCCAGTGCCTGTGTCTTGCTGATTTTTAGTTTTTCCAATTTATACGCCCATGAGTGGACGTGCCCTATGCTCCCTAAGCTGTTTTTTTCCATGTTTCAGGACACAACGTACACTTCTCCAGAGTGGCTGTTGGCAATTTACATCCCGCCCATCAGTGTAGCAAGGCTGCCATTTCTCCATGGCCTGTCCTGCATTTCTGGTTTTGAAACTTTTTGCAGCATGGCCCTTTTCACCGATGGGAAGCGAGATTTCTTTGTAGTGCTGATTTGCCTTTCCAGGTTGCTTGGTTGGCCAAAAAGGGCGTATGCGTTTTTTCCTGAATATATTCAGGAAAAAACGCATACGCCCTTTTTGGCCAAGGGCATCATTGTGGACGTTTTGCCGCTTTTCATGTGCTTTAAAGGCGATTCGTATCTACCTCCTGAAATCTGTTTCCTGCAATTCTGCCTTGCTTTCAAATCCTCTTCGTTGCTTCCCTCAATATATCTGTGGATGAGAGTTATCATTTATAACTCTGCGGGTTTGGGAATTGCAGTTTCCCTGAGCTCCATTTTTCAACTGTCTTTTTTGGGAGCTGGCCGCAAAAGCGCGGGATTGCCTCAGGCCCTATTCTGCTTCTGGGCGGCAGGCTGAGCCTGTGGTTAATTCTTCTTCCTGTTGGGAAAATAGAGTGACCTGTGCCTGTCCCAACACCTAGATCTAGTCTCTCATTGGTTGCCCCCTTCCCTTTCATCCTCAGGACAAATTGCAACCTGTACGGAACAGGAGGTTAAAGGTGCTGATTAGCCAAGTAGGGACATTACTAGTAAAGAAGCTGGAATGGCGAACCCGAGCACAAGGAGATGAGAAATGAGGTGCATTTTAGAAACCTTTTCCGATCACACGGTGTACCATCTTCTGGGTTTCTCATGCAAGTTTTCGATGTAGGAAGATGCCCTTGAACCTGGAGATTTGGGACCCATGGGATGGGTACCACGCAGTATTACTTTAAAGGGTCTGCGTTTGCTCACCCAACCTCACCAAAACTGTCAGCCCCAAGAGTGTCCACCCTTATGTCTCATCCAGCTGTGGGTCTAGATATGGTCAATCCAGGTTGCATCACAGCCCCTGAACGAATTTTGTAAGAATTTCTCTCTCTTTCACTGTCTTTGTTTTACGGGTTTTTAAAAGTAATTTATTTTTATAATGGGGTTTAGCTGCTTTTCACGGCTCTGTTTATGCAGCTTTACACCCACTTGACTTACTTCCAGAGAGATATCAATACATAGGTTTTAAGATTCTTACTAGTCAGATATATTCTTGTGCGGTGAATAGGGGGTGTTGAGTCCAGTTCACTGAGCAAGGAGTAGGTCTTGTCTATTACATATTGGGTGTATGGAACGGTATCTGAGCGAATTTGAAACCCTTGTTTTACGCATCACCCAACCTCAACTTTCCCGTTAAGCAGCCATAGTGTGTTTTCTAAACGTGTGACTCTGTTCTCTTTTGTAATTCAGTTCAAGTGTAGCGGTTTTTACATTCCCTCTATAAGTGATAGCTTATGATAAGTGTCTTTTTCTGTGTGACTTATTTCACTTAGAATCGTCGTTCCTAACTCCACTCATCTTGCTTCTACTCGCCTTATAACATTGATTACATGTCTGAGTGATATTCCATTGTACATAAGGACCACAACTTCTTTATCCAATTTTCTCTTTCCTGGGATATTTAAGGTGTCATGAAGTGGAGGTTCTTGTCAACAGAGCAGCCCTAAACTTTCGGGTGCCTGTGTCTTGCTGATTTTTAGTTTTTCCAATTTATACGCCCATGAGGGTACGTGCCCTATGCTCCCTAAGCTGTTTTTTTTCGATGTTTCAGGACACAACGTACACTTCTCCAGAGTGGCTGTTGGCAATTTACATCCCGCCCATCAGTGTAGCAAGGCTGCCATTTCTCCATGGCCTGTCCTGCATTTCTGGTTTTGACAATTTATGCAGCATGGCCCTATTCACCGATGGGAAGCGAGACTTCTTTGTAGCGCTGATTTGCCTTTCCAGGTTGCTTGGTTGGCCAAAAAGGGCGTATGCGTTTTTTCCTGAATATATTCAGGAAAAAACGCATACGCCCTTTTTTGCCAAGGGCATCATTGTCGACGTTTTGCCGCTTTTCATGTGCTTTAAAGGCGATTCGTATCTACCTGCTGAAATCTGTTTCCTGCAATTCTGCCTTGCTTTCAAATCCTCTTCGTTGCCTTCCCTCAATATATCTGTGGATGAGAGTTATCATTTATAACTCTGCGGGTTTCTGAATTGCAGTTTCCCTGAGCTCCATTTTTCAACGGTCTTTTTTGGGAGCTGGCCGCAAAAGCGCGGGATTGCCTCAGGCCCTATTCTGCTTCTGGGCGGCAGGCTGAGCCTGTGGTTAATTCTTCTTCCTGGTGGGAAAATAGGGTGACCTCTGCCTGTCCCAAAACCTAGATCTAGTCTCTCATTGGTTGCCCCATTTCCCGTTCATCCTCACGACAAATTGCAACCTGTAGGGAACAGGAGGTTAAAGGTGCTGATTCTCCAAGTAGGGAGATTGCTAGTAAAGTAGCTGGAAAGGCGAACCCGAGCACAAGGAGATGAGAAATGAGGTGCGTTTTAGAAACCTTTCAAAATCACACGGTGTACCATCTTCTGGGTTTCTCATGCATGTTTTCGATGTAGGAAGATGCCCTTGAACCTGGAGATTTGGGACCCATGGGATGGGTACCACGCAGTATTACTTTAAAGGGTCTGCGTTTGCTCACCCAACCTCACCCAACCTCTCAGCCCCAAGAGTGTCCACCCTTATGTCTCATCCAGCTGTGGGTCTAGATATGGTCAATCCAGGTTGCATCACAGCCTCTGAACGAATTTTGTAAGAATTTCTCTCTCTTTCACTGTCTTTGTTTTATGGGTTTTTAAAAGTAATTTATTTTTATAATGGGGTTTCGCTGCTTTTCACGGCTGTGTTTATGCGGCTTTACACACACTTGACTCACTTCCAGACAGACATCAATACACACACACACACAGGTTTTAAGATTCTTACTAGTCACATATATTCTTGTGCGGTGAATAGGGGGTGTTGAGTCCAGTTCACTGAGCAAGGAGTAGGTCTTGTCTATTACATATTGGGTGTATGGGTCGGTATCTGAGCGAATTTGAAACCCTTGTTTTATGCATCACCCTACCTCACCTTTCACGTTAAGCAGCCATAGTGTGTTTTCTAAACGTGTGACTCTGTTCTGTTTTGTAATTCAGTTCAAGTGTAGCGGTTTTTACATTCCCTCTATAAGTGATAGCTTATGATAAGTGTCTTTTTCTGTGTGACTTATTTCACTTAGAATCGTTGTACCTAAATCCACTCATCTTGCTTCTACTAGCCTTATGACATTGATTTCATGTCTGAGTGATATTCCATTGTACATAAGGACCACAACTTCTTTATCCATTTTTCTCTTTCCTGGGATATTTAAGGTGTCATGAAGTGGAGGTTCTTGTCAACAGAGCAGCCCTAAACTTTTGGGTGCTTGTGTCTTGCTGATTTTTAGTTTTCCCAATTTATACTCCCATGAGTGGACGTGCCCTATGCTCCCTAAGCTGTGTTTTTTCGATGTTTGAGGACACAACATACACTTCTCCAGAGTGGCTGTTGGCAATTTACATCCCGCCCATCAGCGTAGCAAGGCTGCCATTTCTCCATGGCCTGTCCTGCATTTCTGGTTTTGACACTTTTTGCAGCATGGCCCTTTTCACCGATGGGAAGCGAGACTTCTTTGTAGCGCTGATTTGCCTTTCCAGGTTGCTTGGTTGGCCAAAAAGGGCGTATGCGTTTTTTCCTGAATATATTCAGGAAAAAACGCATACGCCCTTTTTGGCCAAGGGCATCATTGTCGACGTTTTGCCACTTTTCATGTGCTTTAAAGGCGATTCGAATCTACCTCCTGAAACCTGTTTCCTGCAATTCTGCCTTGCTTTCAAATCCTCTTCGTTGCCTTCCCTCAATATATTTGTGGACGAGAGTTATCATTTATAACTCAGTAGGTTTGTGAATTGCAGTGCCCCTGAGCTCCATTTTTCAACTGTCTTTTTTGGGAGCTGGCCTCAAAATCACGGGATTGCCTCAGGCCCTATTCTTGTTCCGGGCGGCAGGCTGAGCCTGTGTTTAATTCTTCTTCCTGATGGGAAAATAGTGACCGGTGCCTGTCCCAACACCTAGATCTAGTCTCTCATTGGTTGCCCCTCTTCCCGTTCATCCTCAGGACAAATTGCAACCTGTAGGAAACAGGAAGTTAAAGGTGCTGATTCTCCAAGTAGGGAGATTGCTAGTAAAGTAGCTGGAAAGGCGAACCCGAGCACAAGGAGATGAGAAATGAGGTGCGTTTTAGAAACCTTTCAAAATCACACGGTGTACCATCTTCTGTGTTTCTCATGCATGTTTTCGATGTAGGAAGATGCCCTTGAACCTGGAGATTTGGGACCCATGGGATGGGTACCACTCAGTATTACTTTAAAGGGTCTGCGTTTGCTCACCCAACCTCTCAGCCCCAAGAGTGTCCACCCTTATGTCTCATCCAGCTGTGGGTCTAGATATGGTCAATCCAGGTTGCATCACAGCCTCTGAACGAATTTTGTAAGAATTTCTCTCTCTTTCACTGTCTTTGTTTTACGGGTTTTTAAAAGTAATTTATTTTCATAATGGGGTTTAGCTGCTTTTCATGGTTGTGTTTATGCGGCTTTACACCCATTTGACTCACTTCTAGACAGATATCAATACATAGGTTTTAAGATTCTTACTAGTCACATATATTCTTGTGCGGGAAATAGGGGGTGTTGAGTCCAGTTCACTGAGCAAGGAGTAGGTCTTGTCTATTACATATTGGGTGTATGGAATGGTATCTGAGCGAATTTGAAACCCTTGTTTTATGCATCTCCCCACCTCACCTTTCCTGTTAAGCAGATATAGTGTGTTTTCTAAACGTGTGACTCTGTTCTGTTTTTTAATTCAGTTCAAGTGTAGCGGTTTTTACATTCCCTCTATAAGTGATAGCTTATGATAAGTGTCTTTTTCTGTGTGACTTATTTCACTTAGAATCGTCGTACCTAACTCCACTCATCTTGCTTCTACTAGCCTTATAACATTGATTTCATGTCTGAGTGATATTCCATTGTACATAAGGACCACAACTTCTTTATCCATTTTTCTCTTTCCTGGGATATTTAAGGTGTCATGAAGTGGAGGTTCTTGTCAACAGAGCAGCCCTAAACTTTCCGGTGCCTGTGTCTTGCTGATTTTTAGTTTTTCCAATTTATACGCCCATGAGTGGACGTGCCCTATGCTCCCTAAGCTGTTTTTTTTCGATGTTTCAGGACACAACGTACACTTCTCCAGAGTGGCTGTTGGCAATTTACATCCCGCCCATCAGTGTAGCAAGGCTGCCATTTCTCCATGGCCTGTCCTGCATTTATGGTTTTGACACTTTTTGCAGCATGGCCCTTTTCACCGATGGGAAACGAGACTTCTTTGTAGCGCTGATTTGCCTTTCCAGGTTGCTTGGTTGGCCAAAAAGGGCGTATGCGTTTTTTCCTGAATATATTCAGGAAAAAACGCATACGCCCTTTTTGGCCAAGGGCATCATTGTCGACGTTTTGCCGCTTTTCATGTGCTTTAAAGGCGATTCGTATCTACCTCCTGAAATCTGTTTCCTGCAATTCTGCCTTGCTTTCAAATCCTCTTCGTTGCCTTCCCTCAATATATCTGTGGATGAGAGTTATCATTTATAACTCTGCGGGTTTGTGAATTGCAGTTTCCCTGAGCTCCATTTTTCAACTGTCTTTTTTGGGAGCTGGCCGCAAAAGCGCGGGATTGCCTCAGGCCCTATTCTGCTTCTGGGCGGCAGGCTGAGCCTGTGGTTAATTCTTCTTCCTGTTGGGAAAATAGAGTGACCTGTGCCTGTCCCAACACCTAGATCTAGTCTCTCATTGGTTGCCCCTCTTCCCGTTCATCCTCAGGACAAATTGCAACCTGTAGGGAACAGGAGGTTAAAGGTGCTGATTCTCCAAGTAGGGAGATTGCTAGTAAAGTAGCTGGAATGGCGAAACCGAGCACAAGGAGATGAGAAATGAGGTGCGTTTTAGAAACCTTTCAAAATCTCACGGTGTACCATCTTCTGGGTTTCTCATGCATGTTTTCGATGTAGGAAGATGCCCTTGAACCTGGAGATTTGGGACCCATGGGATGGGTACCACGCAGTATTAATTTAAAGGGTCTGCGTTTGCTCACCCAACCTCACCCAACCTCTCAGCCCCAAGAGTGTCCACCCTTATGTCTCATCCAGCTGTGGGTCTAGATATGGTCAATCCAGGTTGCATCACAGCCTCTGAACGAATTTTGTAAGAATTTCTCTCTCTTTCACTGTCTTTGTTTTACGGGTTTTTAAAAGTAATTTATTTTCATAATGGGGTTTAGCTGCTTTTCATGGTTGTGTTTATGCGGCTTTACACCCATTTGACTCACTTCTAGAGAGATATCAATACATAGGTTTTAAGATTCTTACTAGTCACATATATTCTTGTGCGGGAAATAGGGGGTGTTGAGTCCAGTTCACTGAGCAAGGAGTAGGTCTTGTCTATTACATATTGGGTGTATGGAACGGTATCTGATCGAATTTGAAACCCTTATTTTATGCATCTCCCCACCTCACCTTTCCTGTTAAGCAGATATAGTGTGTTTTCTAAACGTGTGACTCTGTTCTGTTTTTTAATTCAGTTCAAGTGTAGCGGTTTTTACATTCCCTCTATAAGTGATAGCTTATGATAAGTGTCTTTTTCTGTGTGACTTATTTCACTTAGAATCGTCGTACCTAACTCCACTCATCTTGCTTCTACTAGCCTTATAACATTGATTTCATGTCTGAGTGATATTCCATTGTACATAAGGACCACAACTTCTTTATCCATTTTTCTCTTTCCTGGGATATTTAAGGTGTCATGAAGTGGAGGTTCTTGTCAACAGAGCAGCCCTAAACTTTCCGGTGCCTGTGTCTTGCTGATTTTTAGTTTTTCCAATTTATACGCCCATGAGTGGACGTGCCCTATGCTCCCTAAGCTGTTTTTTTTCGATGTTTCAGGACACAACGTACACTTCTCCAGAGTGGCTGTTGGCAATTTACATCCCGCCCATCAGTGTAGCAAGGCTGCCATTTCTCCATGGCCTGTCCTGCATTTCTGGTTTTGACACTTTTTGCAGCATGGCCCTTTTCACCGATGGGAAGCGAGACTTCTTTGTAGCGCTGATTTGCCTTTCCAGGTTGCTTGGTTGGCCAAAAAGGGCGTATGCGTTTTTTCCTGAATATATTCAGGAAAAAACGCATACGCCCTTTTTGGCCAAGGGCATCATTGTCGACGTTTTGCCGCTTTTCATGTGCTTTAAAGGCGATTCGTATCTACCTCCTGAAATCTGTTTCCTGCAATTCTGCCTTGCTTTCAAATCCTCTTCGTTGCCTTCCCTCAATATATCTGTGGATGAGAGTTATCATTTATAACTCTGCGGGTTTGTGAATTGCAGTTTCCCTGAGCTCCATTTTTCAACTGTCTTTTTTGGGAGCTGGCCGCAAAAGCGCGGGATTGCCTCAGGCCCTATTCTGCTTCTGGGCGGCAGGCTGAGCCTGTGGTTAATTCTTCTTCCTGTTGGGAAAATAGAGTGACCTGTGCCTGTCCCAACACCTAGATCTAGTCTCTCATTGGTTGCCCCTCTTCCCGTTCATCCTCAGGACAAATTGCAACCTGTAGGGAACAGGAGGTTAAAGGTGCTGATTCTCCAAGTAGGGAGATTGCTAGTAAAGTAGCTGGAATGGCGAAACCGAGCACAAGGAGATGAGAAATGAGGTGCGTTTTAGAAACTTTTCAAAATCACACGGTGTACCATCTTCTGGGTTTCTCATGCATGTTTTCGATGTAGGAAGATGCCCTTGAACCTGGAGATTTGGGACCCATGGGATGGGTACCACGCAGTATTACTTTAAAGGGTCTGCGTTTGCTCACCCAACCTCACCCAACCTCTCAGCCCCAAGAGTGTCCACCCTTATGTCTCATCCAGGTGTGGGTCTAGATATGGTCAATCCAGGTTGCATCACAGCCTCTGAACGAATTTTGTAAGAATTTCTCTCTCTTTCACTGTCTTTGTTTTACGGGTTTTTAAAAGTAATTTATTTTTATAAAGGGGTTTAGCTGCTTTTCATGGTTGTGTTTATGCGGCTTTACACCCACTTGACTCACTTCCAGACAGATATCAATACATAGGTTTTAAGATTCTTACTAGTCACATATATTCTTGTGCGGGAAATAGGGGGTGTTGAGTCCAGTTCACTGAGCAAGGAGTAGGTCTTGTCTATTACATATTGGGTGTATGGAACGGTATCTGAGCGAATTTGAAACCCTTGTTTTATGCATCTCCCCACCTCACCTTTCCTGTTAAGCAGATATAGTGTGTTTTCTAAACGTGTGACTCTGTTCTGTTTTGTAATTCAGTTCAAGTGTAGCGGTTTTTACATTCCCTCTATAAGTGATAGCTTATGATAAGTGTCTTTTTCTGTGTGACTTATTTCACTTAGAATCGTCGTACCTAACTCCACTCATCTTGCTTCTACTAGCCTTATAACATTGATTTCATGTCTGAGTGATATTCCATTGTACATAAGGACCACAACTTCTTTATCCATTTTTCTCTTTCCTGGGATATTTAAGGTGTCATGAAGTGGAGGTTCTTGTCAACAGAGCAGCCCTAAACTTTCCGGTGCCTGTGTCTTGCTGATTTTTAGTTTTTCCAATTTATACGCCCATGAGTGGACGTGCCCTATGCTCCCTAAGCTGTTTTTTTTCCATGTTTCAGGACACAACGTACACTTCTCCAGAGTGGCTGTTGGCAATTTACATCCCGCCCATCAGTGTAGCAAGGCTGCCATTTCTCCATGGCCTGTCCTGCATTTCTGGTTTTGACACTTTTTGCAGCATGGCCCTTTTGACCGATGGGAAGCGAGACTTCTTTGTAGCGCTGATTTGCCTTTCCAGGTTGCTTGGTTGGCCAAAAAGGGCGTATGCGTTTTTTCCTGAATATATTCAGGAAAAAACGCATACGCCCTTTTTGGCCAAGGGCATCATTGTGGACGTTTTGCCGCTTTTCATGTGCTTTAAAGGCGATTCGTATCTACCTCCTGAAATCTGTTTCCTGCAATTCTGCCTTGCTTTCAAATCCTCTTCGTTGCCTTCCCTCAATATATCTGTGGATGAGAGTTATCATTTATAACTCTGCGGGTTTGTGAATTGCAGTTTCCCTGAGCTCCATTTTTCAACTGTCTTTTTTGGGAGCTGGCCGCAAAAGCGCGGGATTGCCTCAGGCCCTATTCTGCTTCTGGGCGGCAGGCTGAGCCTGTGGTTAATTCTTCTTCCTGTTGGGAAAATAGAGTGACCTGTGCCTGTCCCAACACCTAGATCTAGTCTCTCATTGGTTGCCCCTCTTCCCGTTCATCCTCAGGACAAATTGCAACCTGTAGGGAACAGGAGGTTAAAGGTGCTGATTCTCCAAGTAGGGAGATTGCTAGTAAAGTAGCTGGAATGGCGAAACCGAGCACAAGGAGATGAGAAATGAGGTGCGTTTTAGAAACTTTTCAAAATCACACGGTGTACCATCTTCTGGGTTTCTCATGCATGTTTTCGATGTAGGAAGATGCCCTTGAACCTGGAGATTTGGGACCCATGGGATGGGTACCACGCAGTATTACTTTAAAGGGTCTGCGTTTGCTCACCCAACCTCACCCAACCTCTCAGCCCCAAGTGTGTCCACCCTTATGTCTCATCCAGGTTTGGGTCTAGATATGGTCAATCCAGGTTGCATCACAGCCTCTGAACGAATTTTGTAAGAATTTCTCTCTCTTTCACTGTCTTTGTTTTATGGGTTTTTAAAAGTAATTTATTTTTATAATGGGGTTTAGCTGCTTTTCATGGTTGTGTTTATGCGGCTTTACACCCACTTGACTCACTTCCAGACAGATATCAATACATAGGTTTTAAGATTCTTACTAGTCACATATATTCTTGTGCGGGAAATAGGGGGTGTTGAGTCCAGTTCACTGAGCAAGGAGTAGGTCTTGTCTATTACATATTGGGTGTATGGAACGGTATCTGAGCGAATTTGAAACCCTTGTTTTATGCATCTCCCCACCTCACCATTCCCGTTAAGCAGCCATAGTGTGTTTTCTAAACGTGTGACTCTGTTCTGTTTTGTAATTCAGTTCAAGTGTAGCGGTTTTTAAATTCCCTCTATAAGTGATAGCTTATGATAAGTGTCTTTTTCTGTGTGACTTATTTCACTTAGAATCGTCGTACCTAACTCCACTCATCTTGCTTCTACTAGCCTTATAACATTGATTTCATGTCTGAGTGATATTCCATTGTACATAAGGACCACAACTTCTTTATCCATTTTTCACTTTCCTGGGATATTTAAGGTGTCATGAAGTGGAGGTTCTTGTCAACAGAGCAGCCCTAAACTTTCCGGTGCCTGTGTCTTGCTGATTTTTAGTTTTTCCAATTTATACGCCCATGAGTGGACGTGCCCTATGCTCCCTAAGCTGTTGTTTTTCCATGTTTCAGGACACAACGTGCACTTCTCCAGAGTGGCTGTTGGCAATTTACATCCCGCCCATCAGTGTAGCAAGGCTGCCATTTCTCCATGGCCTGTCCTGCATTTCTGGTTTTGACACATTTTGCAGCATGGCCCTTTTGACCGATGGGAAGCGAGGCTTCTTTGTAGCGCTGATTTGCCTTTCCAGGTTGCTTGGTTGGCCAAAAAGGGCGTATGCGTTTTTTCCTGAATATATTCAGGAAAAAACGCATACGCCCTTTTTGGCCAAGGGCATCATTGTGGACGTTTTGCCGCTTTTCATGTGCTTTAAAAGCGATTCGTATCTACCTCCTGAAATCTGTTTCCTGCAATTCTGCCTTGCTTTCAAATCCTCTTCGTTGCCTTCCCTCAATATATCTGTGGATGAGAGTTATCATTTATAACTCTGCGGGTTTGTGAATTGCAGTTTCCCTGAGCTCCATTTTTCAACTGTCTTTTTTGGGAGCTGGCCGCAAAAGCGCGGGATTGCCTCAGGCCCTATTCTGCTTCTGGGCGGCAGGCTGAGCCTGTGGTTAATTCTTCTTCCTGTTGGGAAAATAGAGTGACCTGTGCCTGTCCCAACACCTAGATCTAGTCTCTCATTGGTTGCCCCTCTTCCCGTTCATCCTCAGGACAAATTGCAACCTGTAGGGAACAGGAGGTTAAAGGTGCTGATTCTCCAAGTAGGGAGATTGCTAGTAAAGTAGCTGGAATGGCGAAACCGAGCACAAGGAGATGAGAAATGAGGTGCGTTTTAGAAACTTTTCAAAATCACACGGTGTACCATCTTCTGGGTTTCTCATGCATGTTTTCGATGTAGGAAGATGCCCTTGAACCTGGAGATTTGGGACCCATGGGATGGGTACCACGCAGTATTACTTTAAAGGGTCTGCGTTTGCTCACCCAACCTCACCCAACCTCTCAGCCCCAAGTGTGTCCACCCTTATGTCTCATCCAGGTGTGGGTCTAGATATGGTCAATCCAGGTTGCATCACAGCCTCTGAACGAATTTTGTAAGAATTTCTCTCTCTTTCACTGTCTTTGTTTTATGGGTTTTTAAAAGTAATTTATTTTTATAATGGGGTTTAGCTGCTTTTCATGGTTGTGTTTATGCGGCTTTACACCCACTTGACTCACTTCCAGACAGATATCAATACATAGGTTTTAAGATTCTTACTAGTCACATATATTCTTGTGCGGGAAATAGGGGGTGTTGAGTCCAGTTCACTGAGCAAGGAGTAGGTCTTGTCTATTACATATTGGGTGTATGGAACGGTATCTGAGCGAATTTGAAACCCTTGTTTTATGCATCTCCCCACCTCACCATTCCCGTTAAGCAGCCATAGTGTGTTTTCTAAACGTGTGACTCTGTTCTGTTTTGTAATTCATTTCAAGTGTAGCGGTTTTTACATTCCCTCTATAAGTGATAGCTTATGATAAGTGTCTTTTTCTGTGTGACTTATTTCACTTAGAATCTTCGTACCTAACTCCACTCATCTTGCTTCTACTAGCCTTATAACATTGATTTCATGTCTGAGTGATATTCCATTGTACATAAGGACCACAACTTCTTTATCCATTTTTCACTTTCCTGGGATATTTAAGGTGTCATGAAGTGGAGGTTCTTGTCAACAGAGCAGCCCTAAACTTTCCGGTGCCTGTGTCTTGCTGATTTTTAGTTTTTCCAATTTATACGCCCATGAGTGGACGTGCCCTATGCTCCCTAAGCTGTTTTTTTTCCATGTTTCAGGACACAACGTGCACTTCTCCAGAGTGGCTGTTGGCAATTTACATCCCGCCCATCAGTGTAGCAAGGCTGCCATTTCTCCATGGCCTGTCCTGCATTTCCGGTTTTGACACTTTTTGCAGCATGGCCCTTTTGACCGATGGGAAGCGAGGCTTCTTTGTAGCGCTGATTTGCCTTTCCAGGTTGCTTGGTTGGCCAAAAAGGGCGTATGCGTTTTTTCCTGAATATATTCAGGAAAAAACGCATACGCCCTTTTTGGCCAAGGGCATCATTGTGGACGTTTTGCCGCTTTTCATGTGCTTTAAAGGCGATTCGTATCTACCTCCTGAAATCTGTTTCCTGCAATTCTGCCTTGCTTTCAAATCCTCTTCGTTGCCTTCCCTCAATATATCTGTGGATGAGAGTTATCATTTATAACTCTGCGGGTTTGTGAATTGCAGTTTCCCTGAGCTCCATTTTTCAACTGTCTTTTTTGGGAGCTGGCCGCAAAAGCGCGGGATTGCCTCAGGCCCTATTCTGCTTCTGGGCGGCAGGCTGAGCCTGTGGTTAATTCTTCTTCCTGTTGGGAAAATAGAGTGACCTGTGCCTGTCCCAACACCTAGATCTAGTCTCTCATTGGTTGCCCCTCTTCCCGTTCATCCTCAGGACAAATTGCAACCTGTAGGGAACAGGAGGTTAAAGGTGCTGATTCTCCAAGTAGGGAGATTGCTAGTAAAGTAGCTGGAATGGCGAAACCGAGCACAAGGAGATGAGAAATGAGGTGCGTTTTAGAAACCTTTCAAAATCATATGGTGTACCATCTTCTGGTTTTCTCATGCATGTTTTCGATGTAGGAAGATGCCCTTGAACCTGGAGATTTGGGACCCATGGGATGGGTACCACGCAGTATTACTTTAAAGGGTCTGCGTTTGCTCACCCAACCTCACCCAACCTCTCAGCCCCAAGAGTGTCCACCCTTATGTCTCATCCAGGTGTGGGTCTAGATATGGTCAATTCAGGTTGCATCACACCCTCTGAACGAATTTTGTAAGAATTTCTCTCTCTTTCACTGTCTTTGTTTTATGGGTTTTTAAAAGTATTTAATTTTTATAATGGGGTTTAGCTGCTTTTCATGGCTGTGTTTATGCGGCTTTACACCCACTTGACTCACTTCCAGAGAGATATCAATACATAGGTTTTAAGATTCTTACTAGTCACATATATTCTTGTGTGGTGAATAGGGGGTGTTGAGTCCAGTTCACTGAGCAAGGAGTAGGTCTTGTCTATTACATATTGGGTGTATGGAACGGCATCTGAGCGAATTTGAAACCCTTGTTTTATGCATCACCCCACCTCACCATTCCCGTTAAGCAGCCATAGTGTGTTTTCTAAACGTGTGACTCTGTTCTGTTTTGTAATTCAGTTCAAGTGTAGCGGTTTTTACATTCCCTCTATAAGTGATAGCTTATGATAAGTGTCTTTTTCTGTGTGACTTATTTCACTTAGAATCGTCGTACCTAACTCAACTCATCTTGCTTCTACTAGCCTTATGAGACATTGATTTCATGTCTGAGTGATATTCCATTGTACATAAGGACCACAACTTCTTTATCCATTTTTCTCTTTCCTGGGATATTTAAGGTGTCATGAAGTGGAGGTTCTTGTCAACAGAGCAGCCCTAAACTTCCAGTGCCTGTGTCTTGCTGATTTTTAGTTTTTCCAATTTATACGCCCATGAGTGGACGTGCCCTATGCTCCCTAAGCTGTTTTTTTCCATGTTTCAGGACACAACGTACACTTCTCCAGAGTGGCTGTTGGCAATTTACATCCCGCCCATCAGTGTAGCAAGGCTGCCATTTCTCCATGGCCTGTCCTGCATTTCTGGTTTTGAAACTTTTTGCAGCATGGCCCTTTTCACCGATGGGAAGCGAGATTTCTTTGTAGTGCTGATTTGCCTTTCCAGGTTGCTTGGTTGGCCAAAAAGGGCGTATGCGTTTTTTCCTGAATATATTCAGGAAAAAACGCATACGCCCTTTTTGGCCAAGGGCATCATTGTGGACGTTTTGCCGCTTTTCATGTGCTTTAAAGGCGATTCGTATCTACCTCCTGAAATCTGTTTCCTGCAATTCTGCCTTGCTTTCAAATCCTCTTCGTTGCTTCCCTCAATATATCTGTGGATGAGAGTTATCATTTATAACTCTGCGGGTTTGTGAATTGCAGTTTCCCTGAGCTCCATTTTTCAACTGTCTTTTTTGGGAGCTGGCCGCAAAAGCGCGGGATTGCCTCAGGCCCTATTCTGCTTCTGGGCGGCAGGCTGAGCCTGTGGTTAATTCTTCTTCCTGTTGGGAAAATAGAGTGACCTGTGCCTGTCCCAACACCTAGATCTAGTCTCTCATTGGTTGCCCCCTTCCCTTTCATCCTCAGGACAAATTGCAACCTGTACGGAACAGGAGGTTAAAGGTGCTGATTAGCCAAGTAGGGACATTACTAGTAAAGAAGCTGGAATGGCGAACCCGAGCACAAGGAGATGAGAAATGAGGTGCATTTTAGAAACCTTTTCCGATCACACGGTGTACCATCTTCTGGGTTTCTCATGCAAGTTTTCGATGTAGGAAGATGCCCTTGAACCTGGAGATTTGGGACCCATGGGATGGGTACCACGCAGTATTACTTTAAAGGGTCTGCGTTTGCTCACCCAACCTCACCAAAACTGTCAGCCCCAAGAGTGTCCACCCTTATGTCTCATCCAGCTGTGGGTCTAGATATGGTCAATCCAGGTTGCATCACAGCCCCTGAACGAATTTTGTAAGAATTTCTCTCTCTTTCACTGTCTTTGTTTTACGGGTTTTTAAAAGTAATTTATTTTTATAATGGGGTTTAGCTGCTTTTCACGGCTCTGTTTATGCAGCTTTACACCCACTTGACTTACTTCCAGAGAGATATCAATACATAGGTTTTAAGATTCTTACTAGTCAGATATATTCTTGTGCGGTGAATAGGGGGTGTTGAGTCCAGTTCACTGAGCAAGGAGTAGGTCTTGTCTATTACATATTGGGTGTATGGAACGGTATCTGAGCGAATTTGAAACCCTTGTTTTACGCATCACCCAACCTCAACTTTCCCGTTAAGCAGCCATAGTGTGTTTTCTAAACGTGTGACTCTGTTCTCTTTTGTAATTCAGTTCAAGTGTAGCGGTTTTTACATTCCCTCTATAAGTGATAGCTTATGATAAGTGTCTTTTTCTGTGTGACTTATTTCACTTAGAATCGTCGTTCCTAACTCCACTCATCTTGCTTCTACTCGCCTTATAACATTGATTACATGTCTGAGTGATATTCCATTGTACATAAGGACCACAACTTCTTTATCCAATTTTCTCTTTCCTGGGATATTTAAGGTGTCATGAAGTGGAGGTTCTTGTCAACAGAGCAGCCCTAAACTTTCGGGTGCCTGTGTCTTGCTGATTTTTAGTTTTTCCAATTTATACGCCCATGAGGGTACGTGCCCTATGCTCCCTAAGCTGTTTTTTTTCGATGTTTCAGGACACAACGTACACTTCTCCAGAGTGGCTGTTGGCAATTTACATCCCGCCCATCAGTGTAGCAAGGCTGCCATTTCTCCATGGCCTGTCCTGCATTTCTGGTTTTGACAATTTATGCAGCATGGCCCTATTCACCGATGGGAAGCGAGACTTCTTTGTAGCGCTGATTTGCCTTTCCAGGTTGCTTGGTTGGCCAAAAAGGGCGTATGCGTTTTTTCCTGAATATATTCAGGAAAAAACGCATACGCCCTTTTTTGCCAAGGGCATCATTGTCGACGTTTTGCCGCTTTTCATGTGCTTTAAAGGCGATTCGTATCTACCTGCTGAAATCTGTTTCCTGCAATTCTGCCTTGCTTTCAAATCCTCTTCGTTGCCTTCCCTCAATATATCTGTGGATGAGAGTTATCATTTATAACTCTGCGGGTTTCTGAATTGCAGTTTCCCTGAGCTCCATTTTTCAACGGTCTTTTTTGGGAGCTGGCCGCAAAAGCGCGGGATTGCCTCAGGCCCTATTCTGCTTCTGGGCGGCAGGCTGAGCCTGTGGTTAATTCTTCTTCCTGGTGGGAAAATAGGGTGACCTCTGCCTGTCCCAAAACCTAGATCTAGTCTCTCATTGGTTGCCCCATTTCCCGTTCATCCTCACGACAAATTGCAACCTGTAGGGAACAGGAGTTTAAAGGTGCTGATTCTCCAAGTAGGGAGATTGCTAGTAAAGTAGCTGGAAAGGCGAACCCGAGCACAAGGAGATGAGAAATGAGGTGCGTTTTAGAAACCTTTCAAAATCACACGGTGTACCATCTTCTGGGTTTCTCATGCATGTTTTCGATGTAGGAAGATGCCCTTGAACCTGGAGATTTGGGACCCATGGGATGGGTACCACGCAGTATTACTTTAAAGGGTCTGCGTTTGCTCACCCAACCTCACCCAACCTCTCAGCCCCAAGAGTGTCCACCCTTATGTCTCATCCAGCTGTGGGTCTAGATATGGTCAATCCAGGTTGCATCACAGCCTCTGAACGAATTTTGTAAGAATTTCTCTCTCTTTCACTGTCTTTGTTTTATGGGTTTTTAAAAGTAATTTATTTTTATAATGGGGTTTCGCTGCTTTTCACGGCTGTGTTTATGCGGCTTTACACACACTTGACTCACTTCCAGACAGACATCAATACACACACACACACAGGTTTTAAGATTCTTACTAGTCACATATATTCTTGTGCGGTGAATAGGGGGTGTTGAGTCCAGTTCACTGAGCAAGGAGTAGGTCTTGTCTATTACATATTGGGTGTATGGGTCGGTATCTGAGCGAATTTGAAACCCTTGTTTTATGCATCACCCTACCTCACCTTTCACGTTAAGCAGCCATAGTGTGTTTTCTAAACGTGTGACTCTGTTCTGTTTTGTAATTCAGTTCAAGTGTAGCGGTTTTTACATTCCCTCTATAAGTGATAGCTTATGATAAGTGTCTTTTTCTGTGTGACTTATTTCACTTAGAATCGTTGTACCTAAATCCACTCATCTTGCTTCTACTAGCCTTATGACATTGATTTCATGTCTGAGTGATATTCCATTGTACATAAGGACCACAACTTCTTTATCCATTTTTCTCTTTCCTGGGATATTTAAGGTGTCATGAAGTGGAGGTTCTTGTCAACAGAGCAGCCCTAAACTTTTGGGTGCCTGTGTCTTGCTGATTTTTAGTTTTCCCAATTTATACTCCCATGAGTGGACGTGCCCTATGCTCCCTAAGCTGTGTTTTTTCGATGTTTGAGGACACAACATACACTTCTCCAGAGTGGCTGTTGGCAATTTACATCCCGCCCATCAGCGTAGCAAGGCTGCCATTTCTCCATGGCCTGTCCTGCATTTCTGGTTTTGACACTTTTTGCAGCATGGCCCTTTTCACCGATGGGAAGCGAGACTTCTTTGTAGCGCTGATTTGCCTTTCCAGGTTGCTTGGTTGGCCAAAAAGGGCGTATGCGTTTTTTCCTGAATATATTCAGGAAAAAACGCATACGCCCTTTTTGGCCAAGGGCATCATTGTCGACGTTTTCCCACTTTTCATGTGCTTTAAAGGCGATTCGAATCTACCTCCTGAAACCTGTTTCCTGCAATTCTGCCTTGCTTTCAAATCCTCTTCGTTGCCTTCCCTCAATATATTTGTGGACGAGAGTTATCATTTATAACTCAGTAGGTTTGTGAATTGCAGTGCCCCTGAGCTCCATTTTTCAACTGTCTTTTTTGGGAGCTGGCCTCAAAATCACGGGATTGCCTCAGGCCCTATTCTTGTTCCGGGCGGCAGGCTGAGCCTGTGTTTAATTCTTCTTCCTGATGGGAAAATAGTGACCGGTGCCTGTCCCAACACCTAGATCTAGTCTCTCATTGGTTGCCCCTCTTCCCGTTCATCCTCAGGACAAATTGCAACCTGTAGGGAACAGGAAGTTAAAGGTGCTGATTCTCCAAGTAGGGAGATTGCTAGTAAAGTAGCTGGAAAGGCGAACCCGAGCACAAGGAGATGAGAAATGAGGTGCGTTTTAGAAACCTTTCAAAATCACACGGTGTACCATCTTCTGTGTTTCTCATGCATGTTTTCGATGTAGGAAGATGCCCTTGAACCTGGAGATTTGGGACCCATGGGATGGGTACCACTCAGTATTACTTTAAAGGGTCTGCGTTTGCTCACCCAACCTCTCAGCCCCAAGAGTGTCCACCCTTATGTCTCATCCAGCTGTGGGTCTAGATATGGTCAATCCAGGTTGCATCACAGCCTCTGAACGAATTTTGTAAGAATTTCTCTCTCTTTCACTGTCTTTGTTTTACGGGTTTTTAAAAGTAATTTATTTTCATAATGGGGTTTAGCTGCTTTTCATGGTTGTGTTTATGCGGCTTTACACCCATTTGACTCACTTCTAGACAGATATCAATACATAGGTTTTAAGATTCTTACTAGTCACATATATTCTTGTGCGGGAAATAGGGGGTGTTGAGTCCAGTTCACTGAGCAAGGAGTAGGTCTTGTCTATTACATATTGGGTGTATGGAACGGTATCTGAGCGAATTTGAAACCCTTGTTTTATGCATCTCCCCACCTCACCTTTCCTGTTAAGCAGATATAGTGTGTTTTCTAAACGTGTGACTCTGTTCTGTTTTTTAATTCAGTTCAAGTGTAGCGGTTTTTACATTCCCTCTATAAGTGATAGCTTATGATAAGTGTCTTTTTCTGTGTGACTTATTTCACTTAGAATCGTCGTACCTAACTCCACTCATCTTGCTTCTACTAGCCTTATAACATTGATTTCATGTCTGAGTGATATTCCATTGTACATAAGGACCACAACTTCTTTATCCATTTTTCTCTTTCCTGGGATATTTAAGGTGTCATGAAGTGGAGGTTCTTGTCAACAGAGCAGCCCTAAACTTTCCGGTGCCTGTGTCTTGCTGATTTTTAGTTTTTCCAATTTATACGCCCATGAGTGGACGTGCCCTATGCTCCCTAAGCTGTTTTTTTTCGATGTTTCAGGACACAACGTACACTTCTCCAGAGTGGCTGTTGGCAATTTACATCCCGCCCATCAGTGTAGCAAGGCTGCCATTTCTCCATGGCCTGTCCTGCATTTCTGGTTTTGACACTTTTTGCAGCATGGCCCTTTTCACCGATGGGAAGCGAGACTTCTTTGTAGCGCTGATTTGCCTTTCCAGGTTGCTTGGTTGGCCAAAAAGGGCGTATGCGTTTTTTCCTGAATATATTCAGGAAAAAACGCATACGCCCTTTTTGGCCAAGGGCATCATTGTCGACGTTTTGCCGCTTTTCATGTGCTTTAAAGGCGATTCGTATCTACCTCCTGAAATCTGTTTCCTGCAATTCTGCCTTGCTTTCAAATCCTCTTCGTTGCCTTCCCTCAATATATCTGTGGATGAGAGTTATCATTTATAACTCTGCGGGTTTGTGAATTGCAGTTTCCCTGAGCTCCATTTTTCAACTGTCTTTTTTGGGAGCTGGCCGCAAAAGCGCGGGATTGCCTCAGGCCCTATTCTGCTTCTGGGCGGCAGGCTGAGCCTGTGGTTAATTCTTCTTCCTGTTGGGAAAATAGAGTGACCTGTGCCTGTCCCAACACCTAGATCTAGTCTCTCATTGGTTGCCCCTCTTCCCGTTCATCCTCAGGACAAATTGCAACCTGTAGGGAACAGGAGGTTAAAGGTGCTGATTCTCCAAGTAGGGAGATTGCTAGTAAAGTAGCTGGAATGGCGAAACCGAGCACAAGGAGATGAGAAATGAGGTGCGTTTTAGAAACCTTTCAAAATCACACGGTGTACCATCTTCTGGGTTTCTCATGCATGTTTTCGATGTAGGAAGATGCCCTTGAACCTGGAGATTTGGGACCCATGGGATGGGTACCACGCAGTATTAATTTAAAGGGTCTGCGTTTGCTCACCCAACCTCACCCAACCTCTCAGCCCCAAGAGTGTCCACCCTTATGTCTCATCCAGGTGTGGGTCTAGATATGGTCAATCCAGGTTGCATCACAGCCTCTGAACGAATTTTGTAAGAATTTCTCTCTCTTTCACTGTCTTTGTTTTACGGGTTTTTAAAAGTAATTTATTTTTATAAAGGGGTTTAGCTGCTTTTCATGGTTGTGTTTATGCGGCTTTACACCCACTTGACTCACTTCCAGACAGATATCAATACATAGGTTTTAAGATTCTTACTAGTCACATATATTCTTGTGCGGGAAATAGGGGGTGTTGAGTCCAGTTCACTGAGCAAGGAGTAGGTCTTGTCTATTACATATTGGGTGTATGGAACGGTATCTGAGCGAATTTGAAACCCTTGTTTTATGCATCTCCCCACCTCACCTTTCCTGTTAAGCAGATATAGTGTGTTTTCTAAACGTGTGACTCTGTTCTGTTTTGTAATTCAGTTCAAGTGTAGCGGTTTTTACATTCCCTCTATAAGTGATAGCTTATGATAAGTGTCTTTTTCTGTGTGACTTATTTCACTTAGAATCGTCGTACCTAACTCCACTCATCTTGCTTCTACTAGCCTTATAACATTGATTTCATGTCTGAGTGATATTCCATTGTACATAAGGACCACAACTTCTTTATCCATTTTTCTCTTTCCTGGGATATTTAAGGTGTCATGAAGTGGAGGTTCTTGTCAACAGAGCCGCCCTAAACTTTCCGGTGCCTGTGTCTTGCTGATTTTTAGTTTTTCCAATTTATACGCCCATGAGTGGACGTGCCCTATGCTCCCTAAGCTGTTTTTTTTCCATGTTTCAGGACACAACGTACACTTCTCCAGAGTGGCTGTTGGCAATTTACATCCCGCCCATCAGTGTAGCAAGGCTGCCATTTCTCCATGGCCTGTCCTGCATTTCTGGTTTTGACACTTTTTGCAGCATGGCCCTTTTGACCGATGGGAAGCGAGACTTCATTGTAGCGCTGATTTGCCTTTCCAGGTTGCTTGGTTGGCCAAAAAGGGCGTATGCGTTTTTTCCTGAATATATTCAGGAAAAAACGCATACGCCCTTTTTGTCCAAGGGCATCATTGTGGACGTTTTGCCGCTTTTCATGTGCTTTAAAGGCGATTCGTATCTACCTCCTGAAATCTGTTTCCTGCAATTCTGCCTTGCTTTCAAATCCTCTTCGTTGCCTTCCCTCAATATATCTGTGGATGAGAGTTATCATTTATAACTCTGCGGGTTTGTGAATTGCAGTTTCCCTGAGCTCCATTTTTCAACTGTCTTTTTTGGGAGCTGGCCGCAAAAGCGCGGGATTGCCTCAGGCCCTATTCTGCTTCTGGGCGGCAGGCTGAGCCTGTGGTTAATTCTTCTTCCTGTTGGGAAAATAGAGTGACCTGTGCCTGTCCCAACACCTAGATCTAGTCTCTCATTGGTTGCCCCTCTTCCCGTTCATCCTCAGGACAAATTGCAACCTGTAGGGAACAGGAGGTTAAAGGTGCTGATTCTCCAAGTAGGGAGATTGCTAGTAAAGTAGCTGGAATGGCGAAACCGAGCACAAGGAGATGAGAAATGAGGTGCGTTTTAGAAACTTTTCAAAATCACACGGTGTACCATCTTCTGGGTTTCTCATGCATGTTTTCGATGTAGGAAGATGCCCTTGAACCTGGAGATTTGGGACCCATGGGATGGGTACCACGCAGTATTACTTTAAAGGGTCTGCGTTTGCTCACCCAACCTCACCCAACCTCTCAGCCCCAAGTGTGTCCACCCTTATGTCTCATCCAGGTGTGGGTCTAGATATGGTCAATCCAGGTTGCATCACAGCCTCTGAACGAATTTTGTAAGAATTTCTCTCTCTTTCACTGTCTTTGTTTTATGGGTTTTTAAAAGTAATTTATTTTTATAATGGGGTTTAGCTGCTTTTCATGGTTGTGTTTATGCGGCTTTACACCCACTTGACTCACTTCCAGACAGATATCAATACATAGGTTTTAAGATTCTTACTAGTCACATATATTCTTGTGCGGGAAATAGGGGGTGTTGAGTCCAGTTCACTGAGCAAGGAGTAGGTCTTGTCTATTACATATTGGGTGTATGGAACGGTATCTGAGCGAATTTGAAACCCTTGTTTTATGCATCTCCCCACCTCACCATTCCCGTTAAGCAGCCATAGTGTGTTTTCTAAACGTGTGACTCTGTTCTGTTTTGTAATTCAGTTCAAGTGTAGCGGTTTTTACATTCCCTCTATAAGTGATAGCTTATGATAAGTGTCTTTATCTGTGTGACTTATTTCACTTAGAATCGTCGTACCTAACTCCACTCATCTTGCTTCTACTAGCCTTATGAGACATTGATTTCATATCTGAGTGATATTCCATTGTACATAAGGACCACAACTTCTTTATCCATTTTTCTCTTTCCTGGGATATTTAAGGTGTCATGAAGTGGAGGTTCTTGTCAACAGAGCAGCCCTAAACTTTCCGGTGCCTGTGTCTTACTGATTTTTAGTTTTTCCAATTTATACGCCCATGAGTGGACGTGCCCTATGCTCCCTAAGCTGTTTTTTTTCCATGTTTCAGGACACAACGTACACTTCTCCAGAGTGGCTGTTGGCAATTTACATCCCGCCCATCAGTGTAGCAAGGCTGCCATTTCTCCATGGCCTGTCCTGCATTTCTGGTTTTGACACTTTTTGCAGCATGGCCCTTTTGACCGATGGGAAGCGAGACTTCTTTGTAGCGCTGATTTGCCTTTCCAGGTTGCTTGGTTGGCCAAAAAGGGCGGATGCGTTTTTTCCTGAATATATTCAGGAAAAAACGCATATGCCCTTTTTGTCCAAGGGCATCATTGTGGACGTTTTGCCGCTTTTCATGTGCTTTAAAGGCGATTCGTATCTACCTCCTGAAATCTGTTTCCTGCAATTCTGCCTTGCTTTAAAATCCTCTTCGTTGCCTTCCCTCAATATATCTGTGGATGAGAGTTATCATTTATAACTCTGCGGGTTTGTGAATTGCAGTTTCCCTGAGCTCCATTTTTCAACTGTCTTTTTTGGGAGCTGGCCGCAAAAGCGCGGGATTGCCTCAGGCCCTATTCTGCTTCTGGGCGGCAGGCTGAGCCTGTGGTTAATTCTTCTTCCTGTTGGGAAAATAGAGTGACCTGTGCCTGTCCCAACACCTAGATCTAGTCTCTCATTGGTTGCCCCTCTTCCCGTTCATCCTCAGGACAAATTGCAACCTGTAGGGAACAGGAGGTTAAAGGTGCTGATTCTCCAAGTAGGGAGATTGCTAGTAAAGTAGCTGGAATGGCGAAACCGAGCACAAGGAGATGAGAAATGAGGTGCGTTTTAGAAACCTTTCAAAATCACACGGTGTACCATCTTCTGGGTTTCTCATGCATGTTTTCGATGTAGGAAGATGCCCTTGAACCTGGAGATTTGGGACCCATGGGATGGGTACCACGCAGTATTACTTTAAAGGGTCTGCGTTTGCTCACCCAACCTCACCCAACCTCTCAGCCCCAAGAGTGTCCACCCTTATGTCTCATCCAGCTGTGGGTCTTGATATGGTCAATCCAGGTTGCATCACAGCCTCTGAACGAATTTTGTAAGAATTTCTCTCTCTTTCACTGTCTTTGTTTTATGGGTTTTTAAAAGTAATTTATTTTTATAATGGGGTTTAGCTGCTTTTCATGGCTGTGTTTATGCGGCTTTACACCCACTTGACTCACTTCCAGAGAGATATCAATACATAGGTTTTAAGATTCTTACTAGTCACATATATTCTTGTGTGGTGAATAGGGGGTGTTGAGTCCAGTTCACTGAGCAAGGAGTAGGTCTTGTCTATTACATATTGGGTGTATGGAACGGTATCTGAGCGAATTTGAAACCCTTGTTTTATGCATCACCCCACCTCACCATTCCCGTTATGCAGCCATAGTGTGTTTTCTAAACGTGTGACTCTGTTCTGTTTTGTAATTCAGTTCAAGTGTAGCGGTTTTTACATTCCCTCTATAAGTGATAGCTTATGATAAGTGTCTTTTTCTGTGTGACTTATTTCACTTAGAATCATCGTACCTAACTCCACTCATCTTGCTTCTACTAGCCTTATGACATTGATTTCATGTCTGAGTGATATTCCATTGTACATAAGGACCACAACTTCTTTATCCATTTTTCTCTTTCCTGGGATATTTAAGGTGTCATGAAGTGGAGGTTCTTGTCAACAGAGCAGCCCTAAACTTTCCGGTGCCTGTGTCTTGCTGATTTTTAGTTTTTCCAATTTATACGCCCATGAGTGGACGTGCCCTATGCTCCCTAAGCTGTTTTTTTTCCATGTTGCATGACACAACGTGCACTTCTCCAGAGTGGCTGTTGGAAATTTATATCCTGCCCATCAGTGTAGCAAGGCTGCCATTTCTCCATGGCCTGTCCTGCATTTCTGGTTTTGACACTTTTTGCAGCATGGCCCTTTTCACCGATGGGAAGCGAGACTTCTTTGTAGCGCTGATTTGCCTTTCCAGGTTGCTTGGTTGGCCAAAAAGGGCGTATGCGTTTTTTCCTGAATATATTCAGGAAAAAACGCATACGCCCTTTTTGGCCAAGGGCATCATTGTGGACGTTTTGCCGCTTTTCATGTGCTTTAAAGGCGATTCGTGTCTACCTGCTGAAATCTGTTTCCTGCAATTCTGCCTTGCTTTCAAATCCTCTTCGTTGCCTTCCCTCAATATATCTGTGGATGAGAGTTATCATTTATAACTCTGCGGGTTTGTGAATTGCAGTTTCCCTGAGCTCCATTTTTCAACTGTCTTTTTTGGGAGCTGGCCGCAAAAGCGCGGGATTGCCTCAGGCCCTATTCTGCTTCTGGGCGGCAGGCTGAGCCTGTGGTTAATTCTTCTTCCTGTTGGGAAAATAGAGTGACCTGTGCCTGTCCCAACACCTAGATCTAGTCTCTCATTGGTTGCCCCTCTTCCCGTTCATCCTCAGGACAAATTGCAACCTGTAGGGAACAGGAGGTTAAAGGTGCTGATTCTCCAAGTAGGGAGATTGCTAGTAAAGTAGCTGGAATGGCGAAACCGAGCACAAGGAGATGAGAAATGAGGTGCGTTTTAGAAACCTTTCAAAATCACACGGTGTACCATCTTCTGGGTTTCTCATGCATGTTTTCGATGTAGGAAGATGCCCTTGAACCTGGAGATTTGGGACCCATGGGATGGGTACCACGCAGTATTACTTTAAAGGGTCTGCGTTTGCTCACCCAACCTCACCCAACCTCTCAGCCCCAAGAGTGTCCACCCTTATGTCTCATCCAGCTGTGGGTCTAGATATGGTCAATCCAGGTTGCATCACAGCCTCTGAACGAATTTTGAAAGAATTTCTCTCTCTTTCACTGTCTTTGTTTTATGGGTTTTTAAAAGTAATTTATTTTTATAATGGGGTTTAGCTGCTTTTCATGGCTGTGTTTATGCGGCTTTACACCCACTTGACTCACTTCCAGAGAGATATCAATACATAGGTTTTAAGATTCTTACTAGTCACATATATTCTTGTGTGGTGAATAGGGGGTGTTGAGTCCAGTTCACTGAGCAAGGAGTAGGTCTTGTCTATTACATATTGGGTGTATGGAACGGTATCTGATCGAATTTGAAACCCTTGTTTTATGCATCACCCCACCTCACCATTCCCGTTAAGCAGCCATAGTGTGTTTTCTAAACGTGTGACTCTGTTCTGTTTTGTAATTCAGTTCAAGTGTAGCGGTTTTTACATTCCCTCTGTAAGTGATAGCTTATGATAAGTGTCTTTTTCTGTGTGACTTATTTCACTTAGAATCGTCGTACCTAACTCCACTCATCTTGCTTCTACTAGCCTTATGAGACATTGATTTCATGTCTGAGTGATATTCCATTGTACATAAGGACCACAACTTCTTTATCCATTTTTCTCTTTCCTGGGATATTTAAGGTGTCATGAAGTGGAGGTTCTTGTCAACAGAGCAGCCCTAAACTTTCCGGTGCCTGTGTCTTGCTGATTTTTAGTTTTTCCAATTTATACGCCCATGAGTGGACGTGCCCTATGCTCCCTAAGCTGTTTTTTTTCGATGTTTCAGGACACAACGTACACTTCTCCAGAGTGGCTGTTGGCAATTTACATCCCGCCCATCAGTGTAGCAAGGCTGCCATTTCTCCATGGCCTGTCCTGCATTTCTGGTTTTGACACTTTTTGCAGCATGGCCCTTTTCACCGATGGGAAGCGAGACTTCTTTGTAGCGCTGATTTGCCTTTCCAGGTTGCTTGGTTGGCCAAAAAGGGCGTATGCGTTTTTTGCTGAATATATTCAGGAAAAAACGCATACGCCCTTTTTGGCCAAGGGCATCATTGTCGACGTTTTGCCGCTTTTCATGTGCTTTAAAGGCGATTCGTATCTACCTCCTGAAATCTGTTTCCTGCAATTCTGCCTTGCTTTCAAATCCTCTTCGTTGCCTTCCCTCAATATATTTGTGGACGAGAGTTATCATTTACAACTCTCAGGGTTTTTGAATTGCAGTTTCCCTGAGCTCCATTTTTCAACTGTCTTTTTTGGGAGCTGGCCGCAAAAGCGCGGGATTGCCTCAGGCCCTATTCTGCTTCTGGGCGGCAGGCTGAGCCTGTGGTTAATTCTTCTTCCTGTTGGGAAAATAGAGTGACCTGTGCCTGTCCCAACACCTAGATCTAGTCTCTCATTGGTTGCCCCTCTTCTCGTTCATCCTCAGGACAAATTGCAACCTGTAGGGAACAGGAGGTTAAAGGTGCTGATTCTCCAAGTAGGGAGATTGCTAGTAAAGTAGCTGGAATGGCGAAACCGAGCACAAGGAGATGAGAAATGAGGTGCGTTTTAGAAACGTTTCAAAATCACACGGTGTACCATCTTCTGGGTTTCTCATGCATGTTTTCGATGTAGGAAGATGCCCTTGAACCTGGAGATTTGGGACCCATGGGATGGGTACCACGCAGTTTTACTTTAAAGGGTCTGCGTTTGCTCACCCAACCTCACCCAACCTCTCAGCCCCAAGAGTGTCCACCCTTATGTCTCATCCAGCTGTGGGTCTAGATATGGTCAATCCAGGTTGCATCACAGCCTCTGAACGAATTTTGAAAGAATTTCTCTCTCTTTCACTGTCTTTGTTTTATGGGTTTTTAAAAGTAATTTATTTTTATAATGGGGTTTAGCTGCTTTTCATGGCTGTGTTTATGCGGCTTTACACCCACTTGACTCACTTCCAGAGAGATATCAATACATAGGTTTTAAGATTCTTACTAGTCACATATATTCTTGTGTGGTGAATAGGGGGTGTTGAGTCCAGTTCACTGAGCAAGGAGTAGGTCTTGTCTATTACATATTGGGTGTATGGAACGGTATCTGATCGAATTTGAAACCCTTGTTTTATGCATCACCCCACCTCACCATTCCCGTTAAGCAGCCATAGTGTGTTTTCTAAACGTGTGACTCTGTTCTGTTTTGTAATTCAGTTCAAGTGTAGCGGTTTTTACATTCCCTCTGTAAGTGATAGCTTTTGATAAGTGTCTTTTTCTGTGTGACTTATTTCACTTAGAATCGTCGTACCTAACTCCACTCATCTTGCTTCTACTAGCCTTATGAGACATTGATTTCATGTCTGAGTGATATTCCATTGTACATAAGGACCACAACTTCTTTATCCATTTTTCTCTTTCCTGGGATATTTAAGGTGTCATGAAGTGGAGGTTCTTGTCAACAGAGCAGCCCTAAACTTTCCGGTGCCTGTGTCTTGCTGATTTTTAGTTTTTCCAATTTATACGCCCATGAGTGGACGTGCCCTATGCTCCCTAAGCTGTTTTTTTTCCATGTTTCAGGACACAACGTACACTTCTCCAGAGTGGCTGTTGGCAATTTACATCCCGCCCATCAGTGTAGCAAGGCTGCCATTTCTCCATGGCCTGTCCTGCATTTCTGGTTTTGACACTTTTTGCAGCATGGCCCTTTTGACCGATGGGAAGCGAGACTTCTTTGTAGCGCTGATTTGCCTTTCCAGGTTGCTTGGTTGGCCAAAAAGGGCGTATGCGTTTTTTCCTGAATATATTCAGGAAAAAACGCATACGCCCTTTTTGGCCAAGGGCATCATTGTCGACGTTTTGCTGCTTTTCATGTGCTTTAAAGGCGATTCGTATCTACCTCCTGAAATCTGTTTCCTGCAATTCTGCCTTGCTTTCAAATCCTCTTCGTTGCCTTCCCTCAATATATCTGTGGATGAGAGTTATCATTTATAACTCTGCGGGTTTGTGAATTGCAGTTTCCCTGAGCTCCATTTTTCAACTGTCTTTTTTGGGAGCTGGCCGCAAAAGCGCGGGATTGCCTCAGGCCCTATTCTGCTTCTGGGCAGCAGGCTGAGCCTGTGGTTAATTCTTCTTCCTGTTGGGAAAATAGAGTGACTTGTGCCTGTCCCAACACCTAGATCTAGTCTCTCATTGGTTGCCCCTCTTCCCGTTCATCCTCAGGACAAATTGCAACCTGTAGGGAACAGGAGGTTAAAGGTGCTGATTCTCCAAGTAGGGAGATTGCTAGTAAAGTAGCTGGAATGGCGAAACCGAGCACAAGGAGATGAGAAATGAGGTGCGTTTTAGAAACCTTTCAAAATCACACGGTGTACCATCTTCTGGGTTTCTCATGCATGTTTTCGATGTAGGAAGATGCCCTTGAACCTGGAGATTTGGGACCCATGGGATGGGTACCACGCAGTATTACTTTAAAGGGTCTGCGTTTGCTCACCCAACCTCACCCAACCTCTCAGCCCCAAGAGTGTCCACCCTTATGTCTCATCCAGGTATGGGTCTGGATATGGTCAATCCAGGTTGCATCACAGCTTCTGAACGAATTTTGTAAGAATTTCTCTCTCTTTCACTGTCTTTGTTTTACGGGTTTTTAAAAGTAATTTATTTTTATAATGGGGTTTAGCTGCTTTTCATGGCTGTGTTTATGCGGCTGTACACCCACTTGACTCACTTCCAGAGAGATATCAATACATAGGTTTTAAGATTCTTACTAGACACATATATTCTTGTGTGGTGAATAGGGGGTGTTGAGTCCAGTTCACTGAGCAAGGAGTAGGTCTTGTCTATTACATATTGGGTGTATGGAACGGTATCTGAGCGAATTTGAAACCCTTGTTTTATGCATCACCCCACCTCACCATTCCCGTTAAGCAGCCATAGTGTGTTTTCTAAACGTGTGACTCTGTTCTGTTTTGTAATTCAGTTCAAGTGTAGCGGTTTTTACATTCCCTCTATAAGTGATAGCTTATGATAAGTGTCTTTTTCTGTGTGACTTATTTCACTTAGAATCGTCGTACCTAACTCCACTCATCTTGCTTCTACTAGCCTTATGAGACATTGATTTCATATCTGAGTGATATTCCATTGTACATAAGGACCACAACTTCTTTATCCATTTTTCTCTTTCCTGGGATATTTAAGGTGTCATGAAGTGGAGGTTCTTGTCAACAGAGCAGCCCTAAACTTTCCGGTGCCTGTGTCTTGCTGATTTTTAGTTTTTCCAATTTATACGCCCATGAGTGGACGTGCCCTATGCTCCCTAAGCTGTTTTTTTTCCATGTTGCATGACACAACGTGCACTTCTCCAGAGTGGCTGTTGGCAATTTATATCCTGCCCATCAGTGTAGCAAGGCTGCCATTTCTCCATGGCCTGTCCTGCATTTCTGGTTTTGACACTTTTTGCAGCATGGCCCTTTTCACCGATGGGAAGCGAGACTTCTTTGTAGCGCTGATTTGCCTTTCCAGGTTGCTTGGTTGGCCAAAAAGGGCGTATGCGTTTTTTCCTGAATATATTCAGGAAAAAACGCATACGCCCTTTTTGGCCAAGGGCATCATTGTGGACGTTTTGCCGCTTTTCATGTGCTTTAAAGGCGATTCGTGTCTACCTCCTGAAATCTGTTTCCTGCAATTCTGCCTTGCTTTCAAATCCTCTTCGTTGCCTTCCCTCAATATATCTGTGGATGAGAGTTATCATTTATAACTCTGCGGGTTTGTGAATTGCAGTTTCCCTGAGCTCCATTTTTCAACTGTCTTTTTTGGGAGCTGGCCGCAAAAGCGCGGGATTGCCTCAGGCCCTATTCTGCTTCTGGACGGCAGGCTGAGCCTGTGGTTAATTCTTCTTCCTGTTGGGAAAATAGAGTGACCTGTGCCTGTCCCAACACCTAGATCTAGTCTCTCATTGGTTGCCCCTCTTCCCGTTCATCCTCAGGACAAATTGCAACCTGTAGGGAACAGGAGGTTAAAGGTGCTGATTCTCCAAGTAGGGAGATTGCTAGTAAAGTAGCTGGAATGGCGAAACCGAGCACAAGGAGATGAGAAATGAGGTGCGTTTTAGAAACGTTTCAAAATCACACGGTGTACCATCTTCTGGGTTTCTCATGCATGTTTTCGATGTAGGAAGATGCCCTTGAACCTGGAGATTTGGGACCCATGGGATGGGTACCACGCAGTTTTACTTTAAAGGGTCTGCGTTTGCTCACCCAACCTCACCCAACCTCTCAGCCCCAAGAGTGTCCACCCTTATGTCTCATCCAGCTGTGGGTCTAGATATGGTCAATCCAGGTTGCATCACAGCCTCTGAACGAATTTTGAAAGAATTTCTCTCTCTTTCACTGTCTTTGTTTTATGGGTTTTTAAAAGTAATTTATTTTTATAATGGGGTTTAGCTGCTTTTCATGGCTGTGTTTATGCGGCTTTACACCCACTTGACTCACTTCCAGAGAGATATCAATACATAGGTTTTAAGATTCTTACTAGTCACATATATTCTTGTGTGGTGAATAGGGGGTGTTGAGTCCAGTTCACTGAGCAAGGAGTAGGTCTTGTCTATTACATATTGGGTGTATGGAACGGTATCTGATCGAATTTGAAACCCTTGTTTTATGCATCACCCCACCTCACCATTCCCGTTAAGCAGCCATAGTGTGTTTTCTAAACGTGTGACTCTGTTCTGTTTTGTAATTCAGTTCAAGTGTAGCGGTTTTTACATTCCCTCTGTAAGTGATAGCTTTTGATAAGTGTCTTTTTCTGTGTGACTTATTTCACTTAGAATCGTCGTACCTAACTCCACTCATCTTGCTTCTACTAGCCTTATGAGACATTGATTTCATGTCTGAGTGATATTCCATTGTACATAAGGACCACAACTTCTTTATCCATTTTTCTCTTTCCTGGGATATTTAAGGTGTCATGAAGTGGAGGTTCTTGTCAACAGAGCAGCCCTAAACTTTCCGGTGCCTGTGTCTTGCTGATTTTTAGTTTTTCCAATTTATACGCCCATGAGTGGACGTGCCCTATGCTCCCTAAGCTGTTTTTTTTCCATGTTTCAGGACACAACGTACACTTCTCCAGAGTGGCTGTTGGCAATTTACATCCCGCCCATCAGTGTAGCAAGGCTGCCATTTCTCCATGGCCTGTCCTGCATTTCTGGTTTTGACACTTTTTGCAGCATGGCCCTTTTGACCGATGGGAAGCGAGACTTCTTTGTAGCGCTGATTTGCCTTTCCAGGTTGCTTGGTTGGCCAAAAAGGGCGTATGCGTTTTTTCCTGAATATATTCAGGAAAAAACGCATACGCCCTTTTTGGCCAAGGGCATCATTGTCGACGTTTTGCTGCTTTTCATGTGCTTTAAAGGCGATTCGTATCTACCTCCTGAAATCTGTTTCCTGCAATTCTGCCTTGCTTTCAAATCCTCTTCGTTGCCTTCCCTCAATATATCTGTGGATGAGAGTTATCATTTATAACTCTGCGGGTTTGTGAATTGCAGTTTCCCTGAGCTCCATTTTTCAACTGTCTTTTTTGGGAGCTGGCCGCAAAAGCGCGGGATTGCCTCAGGCCCTATTCTGCTTCTGGGCAGCAGGCTGAGCCTGTGGTTAATTCTTCTTCCTGTTGGGAAAATAGAGTGACTTGTGCCTGTCCCAACACCTAGATCTAGTCTCTCATTGGTTGCCCCTCTTCCCGTTCATCCTCAGGACAAATTGCAACCTGTAGGGAACAGGAGGTTAAAGGTGCTGATTCTCCAAGTAGGGAGATTGCTAGTAAAGTAGCTGGAATGGCGAAACCGAGCACAAGGAGATGAGAAATGAGGTGCGTTTTAGAAACCTTTCAAAATCACACGGTGTACCATCTTCTGGGTTTCTCATGCATGTTTTCGATGTAGGAAGATGCCCTTGAACCTGGAGATTTGGGACCCATGGGATGGGTACCACGCAGTATTACTTTAAAGGGTCTGCGTTTGCTCACCCAACCTCACCCAACCTCTCAGCCCCAAGAGTGTCCACCCTTATGTCTCATCCAGGTATGGGTCTGGATATGGTCAATCCAGGTTGCATCACAGCTTCTGAACGAATTTTGTAAGAATTTCTCTCTCTTTCACTGTCTTTGTTTTACGGGTTTTTAAAAGTAATTTATTTTTATAATGGGGTTTAGCTGCTTTTCATGGCTGTGTTTATGCGGCTGTACACCCACTTGACTCACTTCCAGAGAGATATCAATACATAGGTTTTAAGATTCTTACTAGACACATATATTCTTGTGTGGTGAATAGGGGGTGTTGAGTCCAGTTCACTGAGCAAGGAGTAGGTCTTGTCTATTACATATTGGGTGTATGGAACGGTATCTGAGCGAATTTGAAACCCTTGTTTTATGCATCACCCCACCTCACCATTCCCGTTATGCAGCCATAGTGTGTTTTCTAAACGTGTGACTCTGTTCTGTTTTGTAATTCAGTTCAAGTGTAGCGGTTTTTACATTCCCTCTATAAGTGATAGCTTATGATAAGTGTCTTTTTCTGTGTGACTTATTTCACTTAGAATCATCGTACCTAACTCCACTCATCTTGCTTCTACTAGCCTTATGACATTGATTTCATGTCTGAGTGATATTCCATTGTACATAAGGACCACAACTTCTTTATCCATTTTTCTCTTTCCTGGGATATTTAAGGTGTCATGAAGTGGAGGTTCTTGTCAACAGAGCAGCCCTAAACTTTCCGGTGCCTGTGTCTTGCTGATTTTTAGTTTTTCCAATTTATACGCCCATGAGTGGACGTGCCCTATGCTCCCTAAGCTGTTTTTTTTCCATGTTGCATGACACAACGTGCACTTCTCCAGAGTGGCTGTTGGAAATTTATATCCTGCCCATCAGTGTAGCAAGGCTGCCATTTCTCCATGGCCTGTCCTGCATTTCTGGTTTTGACACTTTTTGCAGCATGGCCCTTTTCACCGATGGGAAGCGAGACTTCTTTGTAGCGCTGATTTGCCTTTCCAGGTTGCTTGGTTGGCCAAAAAGGGCGTATGCGTTTTTTCCTGAATATATTCAGGAAAAAACGCATACGCCCTTTTTGGCCAAGGGCATCATTGTGGACGTTTTGCCGCTTTTCATGTGCTTTAAAGGCGATTCGTGTCTACCTGCTGAAATCTGTTTCCTGCAATTCTGCCTTGCTTTCAAATCCTCTTCGTTGCCTTCCCTCAATATATCTGTGGATGAGAGTTATCATTTATAACTCTGCGGGTTTGTGAATTGCAGTTTCCCTGAGCTCCATTTTTCAACTGTCTTTTTTGGGAGCTGGCCGCAAAAGCGCGGGATTGCCTCAGGCCCTATTCTGCTTCTGGGCGGCAGGCTGAGCCTGTGGTTAATTCTTCTTCCTGTTGGGAAAATAGAGTGACCTGTGCCTGTCCCAACACCTAGATCTAGTCTCTCATTGGTTGCCCCTCTTCCCGTTCATCCTCAGGACAAATTGCAACCTGTAGGGAACAGGAGGTTAAAGGTGCTGATTCTCCAAGTAGGGAGATTGCTAGTAAAGTAGCTGGAATGGCGAAACCGAGCACAAGGAGATGAGAAATGAGGTGCGTTTTAGAAACCTTTCAAAATCACACGGTGTACCATCTTCTGGGTTTCTCATGCATGTTTTCGATGTAGGAAGATGCCCTTGAACCTGGAGATTTGGGACCCATGGGATGGGTACCACGCAGTATTACTTTAAAGGGTCTGCGTTTGCTCACCCAACCTCACCCAACCTCTCAGCCCCAAGAGTGTCCACCCTTATGTCTCATCCAGCTGTGGGTCTAGATATGGTCAATCCAGGTTGCATCACAGCCTCTGAACGAATTTTGAAAGAATTTCTCTCTCTTTCACTGTCTTTGTTTTATGGGTTTTTAAAAGTAATTTATTTTTATAATGGGGTTTAGCTGCTTTTCATGGCTGTGTTTATGCGGCTTTACACCCACTTGACTCACTTCCAGAGAGATATCAATACATAGGTTTTAAGATTCTTACTAGTCACATATATTCTTGTGTGGTGAATAGGGGGTGTTGAGTCCAGTTCACTGAGCAAGGAGTAGGTCTTGTCTATTACATATTGGGTGTATGGAACGGTATCTGATCGAATTTGAAACCCTTGTTTTATGCATCACCCCACCTCACCATTCCCGTTAAGCAGCCATAGTGTGTTTTCTAAACGTGTGACTCTGTTCTGTTTTGTAATTCAGTTCAAGTGTAGCGGTTTTTACATTCCCTCTGTAAGTGATAGCTTTTGATAAGTGTCTTTTTCTGTGTGACTTATTTCACTTAGAATCGTCGTACCTAACTCCACTCATCTTGCTTCTACTAGCCTTATGAGACATTGATTTCATGTCTGAGTGATATTCCATTGTACATAAGGACCACAACTTCTTTATCCATTTTTCTCTTTCCTGGGATATTTAAGGTGTCATGAAGTGGAGGTTCTTGTCAACAGAGCAGCCCTAAACTTTCCGGTGCCTGTGTCTTGCTGATTTTTAGTTTTTCCAATTTATACGCCCATGAGTGGACGTGCCCTATGCTCCCTAAGCTGTTTTTTTTCCATGTTTCAGGACACAACGTACACTTCTCCAGAGTGGCTGTTGGCAATTTACATCCTGCCCATCAGTGTAGCAAGGCTGCCATTTCTCCATGGCCTGTCCTGCATTTCTGGTTTTGACACTTTTTGCAGCATGGCCCTTTTGACCGATGGGAAGCGAGACTTCTTTGTAGCGCTGATTTGCCTTTCCAGGTTGCTTGGTTGGCCAAAAAGGGCGTATGCGTTTTTTCCTGAATATATTCAGGAAAAAACGCATACGCCCTTTTTGGCCAAGGGCATCATTGTCGACGTTTTGCTGCTTTTCATGTGCTTTAAAGGCGATTCGTATCTACCTCCTGAAATCTGTTTCCTGCAATTCTGCCTTGCTTTCAAATCCTCTTCGTTGCCTTCCCTCAATATATCTGTGGATGAGAGTTATCATTTATAACTCTGCGGGTTTGTGAATTGCAGTTTCCCTGAGCTCCATTTTTCAACTGTCTTTTTTGGGAGCTGGCCGCAAAAGCGCGGGATTGCCTCAGGCCCTATTCTGCTTCTGGGCAGCAGGCTGAGCCTGTGGTTAATTCTTCTTCCTGTTGGGAAAATAGAGTGACTTGTGCCTGTCCCAACACCTAGATCTAGTCTCTCATTGGTTGCCCCTCTTCCCGTTCATCCTCAGGACAAATTGCAACCTGTAGGGAACAGGAGGTTAAAGGTGCTGATTCTCCAAGTAGGGAGATTGCTAGTAAAGTAGCTGGAATGGCGAAACCGAGCACAAGGAGATGAGAAATGAGGTGCGTTTTAGAAACCTTTCAAAATCACACGGTGTACCATCTTCTGGGTTTCTCATGCATGTTTTCGATGTAGGAAGATGCCCTTGAACCTGGAGATTTGGGACCCATGGGATGGGTACCACGCAGTATTACTTTAAAGGGTCTGCGTTTGCTCACCCAACCTCACCCAACCTCTCAGCCCCAAGAGTGTCCACCCTTATGTCTCATCCAGGTATGGGTCTGGATATGGTCAATCCAGGTTGCATCACAGCTTCTGAACGAATTTTGTAAGAATTTCTCTCTCTTTCACTGTCTTTGTTTTACGGGTTTTTAAAAGTAATTTATTTTTATAATGGGGTTTAGCTGCTTTTCATGGCTGTGTTTATGCGGCTGTACACCCACTTGACTCACTTCCAGAGAGATATCAATACATAGGTTTTAAGATTCTTACTAGACACATATATTCTTGTGTGGTGAATAGGGGGTGTTGAGTCCAGTTCACTGAGCAAGGAGTAGGTCTTGTCTATTACATATTGGGTGTATGGAACGGTATCTGAGCGAATTTGAAACCCTTGTTTTATGCATCACCCCACCTCACCATTCCCGTTAAGCAGCCATAGTGTGTTTTCTAAACGTGTGACTCTGTTCTGTTTTGTAATTCAGTTCAAGTGTAGCGGTTTTTACATTCCCTCTATAAGTGATAGCTTATGATAAGTGTCTTTTTCTGTGTGACTTATTTCACTTAGAATCGTCGTACCTAACTCCACTCATCTTGCTTCTACTAGCCTTATGAGACATTGATTTCATATCTGAGTGATATTCCATTGTACATAAGGACCACAACTTCTTTATCCATTTTTCTCTTTCCTGGGATATTTAAGGTGTCATGAAGTGGAGGTTCTTGTCAACAGAGCAGCCCTAAACTTTCCGGTGCCTGTGTCTTGCTGATTTTTAGTTTTTCCAATTTATACGCCCATGAGTGGACGTGCCCTATGCTCCCTAAGCTGTTTTTTTTCCATGTTGCATGACACAACGTGCACTTCTCCAGAGTGGCTGTTGGCAATTTATATCCTGCCCATCAGTGTAGCAAGGCTGCCATTTCTCCATGGCCTGTCCTGCATTTCTGGTTTTGACACTTTTTGCAGCATGGCCCTTTTCACCGATGGGAAGCGAGACTTCTTTGTAGCGCTGATTTGCCTTTCCAGGTTGCTTGGTTGGCCAAAAAGGGCGTATGCGTTTTTTCCTGAATATATTCAGGAAAAAACGCATACGCCCTTTTTGGCCAAGGGCATCATTGTGGACGTTTTGCCGCTTTTCATGTGCTTTAAAGGCGATTCGTGTCTACCTCCTGAAATCTGTTTCCTGCAATTCTGCCTTGCTTTCAAATCCTCTTCGTTGCCTTCCCTCAATATATCTGTGGATGAGAGTTATCATTTATAACTCTGCGGGTTTGTGAATTGCAGTTTCCCTGAGCTCCATTTTTCAACTGTCTTTTTTGGGAGCTGGCCGCAAAAGCGCGGGATTGCCTCAGGCCCTATTCTGCTTCTGGACGGCAGGCTGAGCCTGTGGTTAATTCTTCTTCCTGTTGGGAAAATAGAGTGACCTGTGCCTGTCCCAACACCTAGATCTAGTCTCTCATTGGTTGCCCCTCTTCCCGTTCATCCTCAGGACAAATTGCAACCTGTAGGGAACAGGAGGTTAAAGGTGCTGATTCTCCAAGTAGGGAGATTGCTAGTAAAGTAGCTGGAATGGCGAAACCGAGCACAAGGAGATGAGAAATGAGGTGCGTTTTAGAAACGTTTCAAAATCACACGGTGTACCATCTTCTGGGTTTCTCATGCATGTTTTCGATGTAGGAAGATGCCCTTGAACCTGGAGATTTGGGACCCATGGGATGGGTACCACGCAGTTTTACTTTAAAGGGTCTGCGTTTGCTCACCCAACCTCACCCAACCTCTCAGCCCCAAGAGTGTCCACCCTTATGTCTCATCCAGCTGTGGGTCTAGATATGGTCAATCCAGGTTGCATCACAGCCTCTGAACGAATTTTGAAAGAATTTCTCTCTCTTTCACTGTCTTTGTTTTATGGGTTTTTAAAAGTAATTTATTTTTATAATGGGGTTTAGCTGCTTTTCATGGCTGTGTTTATGCGGCTTTACACCCACTTGACTCACTTCCAGAGAGATATCAATACATAGGTTTTAAGATTCTTACTAGTCACATATATTCTTGTGTGGTGAATAGGGGGTGTTGAGTCCAGTTCACTGAGCAAGGAGTAGGTCTTGTCTATTACATATTGGGTGTATGGAACGGTATCTGATCGAATTTGAAACCCTTGTTTTATGCATCACCCCACCTCACCATTCCCGTTAAGCAGCCATAGTGTGTTTTCTAAACGTGTGACTCTGTTCTGTTTTGTAATTCAGTTCAAGTGTAGCGGTTTTTACATTCCCTCTGTAAGTGATAGCTTTTGATAAGTGTCTTTTTCTGTGTGACTTATTTCACTTAGAATCGTCGTACCTAACTCCACTCATCTTGCTTCTACTAGCCTTATGAGACATTGATTTCATGTCTGAGTGATATTCCATTGTACATAAGGACCACAACTTCTTTATCCATTTTTCTCTTTCCTGGGATATTTAAGGTGTCATGAAGTGGAGGTTCTTGTCAACAGAGCAGCCCTAAACTTTCCGGTGCCTGTGTCTTGCTGATTTTTAGTTTTTCCAATTTATACGCCCATGAGTGGACGTGCCCTATGCTCCCTAAGCTGTTTTTTTTCCATGTTTCAGGACACAACGTACACTTCTCCAGAGTGGCTGTTGGCAATTTACATCCCGCCCATCAGTGTAGCAAGGCTGCCATTTCTCCATGGCCTGTCCTGCATTTCTGGTTTTGACACTTTTTGCAGCATGGCCCTTTTGACCGATGGGAAGCGAGACTTCTTTGTAGCGCTGATTTGCCTTTCCAGGTTGCTTGGTTGGCCAAAAAGGGCGTATGCGTTTTTTCCTGAATATATTCAGGAAAAAACGCATACGCCCTTTTTGGCCAAGGGCATCATTGTCGACGTTTTGCTGCTTTTCATGTGCTTTAAAGGCGATTCGTATCTACCTCCTGAAATCTGTTTCCTGCAATTCTGCCTTGCTTTCAAATCCTCTTCGTTGCCTTCCCTCAATATATCTGTGGATGAGAGTTATCATTTATAACTCTGCGGGTTTGTGAATTGCAGTTTCCCTGAGCTCCATTTTTCAACTGTCTTTTTTGGGAGCTGGCCGCAAAAGCGCGGGATTGCCTCAGGCCCTATTCTGCTTCTGGACGGCAGGCTGAGCCTGTGGTTAATTCTTCTTCCTGTTGGGAAAATAGAGTGAACTGTGCCTGTCCCAACACCTAGATCTAGTCTCTCATTGGTTGCCCCTCTTCCCGTTCATCCTCAGGACAAATTGCAACCTGTAGGGAACAGGAGGTTAAAGGTGCTGATTCTCCAAGTAGGGAGATTGCTAGTAAAGTAGCTGGAATGGCGAAACCGAGCACAAGGAGATGAGAAATGAGGTGCGTTTTAGAAACCTTTCAAAATCACACGGTGTACCATCTTCTGGGTTTCTCATGCATGTTTTCGATGTAGGAAGATGCCCTTGAACCTGGAGATTTGGGACCCATGGGATGGGTACCACGCAGTATTACTTTAAAGGGTCTGCGTTTGCTCACCCAACCTCACCCAACCTCTCAGCCCCAAGAGTGTCCACCCTTATGTCTCATCCAGCTGTGGGTCTAGATATGGTCAATCCAGGTTGCATCACAGCCTCTGAACGAATTTTGAAAGAATTTCTCTCTCTTTCACTGTCTTTGTTTTATGGGTTTTTAAAAGTAATTTATTTTTATAATGGGGTTTAGCTGCTTTTCATGGCTGTGTTTATGCGGCTTTACACCCACTTGACTCACTTCCAGAGAGATATCAATACATAGGTTTTAAGATTCTTACTAGTCACATATATTCTTGTGTGGTGAATAGGGGGTGTTGAGTCCAGTTCACTGAGCAAGGAGTAGGTCTTGTCTATTACATATTGGGTGTATGGAACGGTATCTGATCGAATTTGAAACCCTTGTTTTATGCATCACCCCACCTCACCATTCCCGTTAAGCAGCCATAGTGTGTTTTCTAAACGTGTGACTCTGTTCTGTTTTGTAATTCAGTTCAAGTGTAGCGGTTTTTACATTCCCTCTGTAAGTGATAGCTTATGATAAGTGTCTTTTTCTGTGTGACTTATTTCACTTAGAATCGTCGTACCTAACTCCACTCATCTTGCTTCTACTAGCCTTATGAGACATTGATTTCATGTCTGAGTGATATTCCATTGTACATAAGGACCACAACTTCTTTATCCATTTTTCTCTTTCCTGGGATATTTAAGGTGTCATGAAGTGGAGGTTCTTGTCAACAGAGCAGCCCTAAACTTTCCGGTGCCTGTGTCTTGCTGATTTTTAGTTTTTCCAATTTATACGCCCATGAGTGGACGTGCCCTATGCTCCCTAAGCTGTTTTTTTTCGATGTTTCAGGACACAACGTACACTTCTCCAGAGTGGCTGTTGGCAATTTACATCCCGCCCATCAGTGTAGCAAGGCTGCCATTTCTCCATGGCCTGTCCTGCATTTCTGGTTTTGACACTTTTTGCAGCATGGCCCTTTTCACCGATGGGAAGCGAGACTTCTTTGTAGCGCTGATTTGCCTTTCCAGGTTGCTTGGTTGGCCAAAAAGGGCGTATGCGTTTTTTGCTGAATATATTCAGGAAAAAACGCATACGCCCTTTTTGGCCAAGGGCATCATTGTCGACGTTTTGCCGCTTTTCATGTGCTTTAAAGGCGATTCGTATCTACCTCCTGAAATCTGTTTCCTGCAATTCTGCCTTGCTTTCAAATCCTCTTCGTTGCCTTCCCTCAATATATTTGTGGACGAGAGTTATCATTTACAACTCTCAGGGTTTTTAAATTGCAGTTTCCCTGAGCTCCATTTTTCAACTGTCTTTTTTGGGAGCTGGCCGCAAAAGCGCGGGATTGCCTCAGGCCCTATTCTGCTTCTGGGCGGCAGGCTGAGCCTGTGGTTAATTCTTCTTCCTGTTGGGAAAATAGAGTGACCTGTGCCTGTCCCAACACCTAGATCTAGTCTCTCATTGGTTGCCCCTCTTCCCGTTCATCCTCAGGACAAATTGCAACCTGTAGGGAACAGGAGGTTAAAGGTGCTGATTCTCCAAGTAGGGAGATTGCTAGTAAAGTAGCTGGAATGGCGAAACCGAGCACAAGGAGATGAGAAATGAGGTGCGTTTTAGAAACGTTTCAAAATCACACGGTGTACCATCTTCTGGGTTTCTCATGCATGTTTTCGATGTAGGAAGATGCCCTTGAACCTGGAGATTTGGGACCCATGGGATGGGTACCACGCAGTATTACTTTAAAGGGTCTGCATTTGCTCACCCAACCTCACCCAACCTCTCAGCCCCAAGAGTGTCCACCCTTATGTCTCATCCAGCTGTGGGTCTAGATATGGTCAATCCAGGTTGCATCACAGCCTCTGAACGAATTTTGAAAGAATTTCTCTCTCTTTCACTGTCTTTGTTTTATGGGTTTTTAAAAGTAATTTATTTTTATAATGGGGTTTAGCTGCTTTTCATGGCTGTGTTTATGCGGCTTTACACCCACTTGACTCACTTCCAGAGAGATATCAATACATAGGTTTTAAGATTCTTACTAGTCACATATATTCTTGTGTGGTGAATAGGGGGTGTTGAGTCCAGTTCACTGAGCAAGGAGTAGGTCTTGTCTATTACATATTGGGTGTATGGAACGGTATCTGATCGAATTTGAAACCCTTGTTTTATGCATCACCCCACCTCACCATTCCCGTTAAGCAGCCATAGTGTGTTTTCTAAACGTGTGACTCTGTTCTGTTTTGTAATTCAGTTCAAGTGTAGCGGTTTTTACATTCCCTCTGTAAGTGATAGCTTATGATAAGTGTCTTTTTCTGTGTGACTTATTTCACTTAGAATCGTCGTACCTAACTCCACTCATCTTGCTTCTACTAGCCTTATGAGACATTGATTTCATGTCTGAGTGATATTCCATTGTACATAAGGACCACAACTTCTTTATCCATTTTTCTCTTTCCTGGGATATTTAAGGTGTCATGAAGTGGAGGTTCTTGTCAACAGAGCAGCCCTAAACTTTCCGGTGCCTGTGTCTTGCTGATTTTTAGTTTTTCCAATTTATACGCCCATGAGTGGACGTGCCCTATGCTCCCTAAGCTGTTTTTTTTCCATGTTTCAGGACACAACGTACACTTCTCCAGAGTGGCTGTTGGCAATTTACATCCCGCCCATCAGTGTAGCAAGGCTGCCATTTCTCCATGGCCTGTGCTGCATTTCTGGTTTTGACACTTTTTGCAGCATGGCCCTTTTGACCGATGGGAAGCGAGACTTCTTTGTAGCGCTGATTTGCCTTTCCAGGTTGCTTGGTTGGCCAAAAAGGGCGTATGCGTTTTTTGCTGAATATATTCAGGAAAAAACGCATACGCCCTTTTTGGCCAAGGGCATCATTGTCGACGTTTTGCCGCTTTTCATGTGCTTTAAAGGCGATTCGTACCTACCTCCTGAAATCTGTTTCCTCCAATTCTGCCTTGCTTTCAAATCCTCTTCGTTGCCTTCCCTCAATACATTTGTGGACAAGAGTTATCGTTTACAACTCTGAGGGTTTTTGAATTGCAGTTTCCCTGAGCTCCATTTTTCAACTGTCTTTTTTGGGAGCTGGCCGCAAAAGCGCGGGATTGCCTCAGGCCCTATTCTGCTTCTGGGCGGCAGGCTGAGCCTGTGGTTAATTCTTCTTCCTGATGGGAAAATAGAGTGACCTCTGCCTGTCCCAACACCTAGATCTAGTCTCTCATTGGTTGCCCCTCTTCCCGTTCATCCTCAGGACAAATTGCAACCTGTACGGAACAGGAGGTTAAAGGTGCTGATTCTCCAAGTAGGGAGATTGCTAGTAAAGTAGCTGGAATGGCGAAACCGAGCACAAGGAGATGAGAAATGAGGTGCTTTTTAGAAACCTTTCGAAATCACACGGTGTACCATCTTCTGGGTTTCTCATGCATGTTTTCGATGTAGGAAGATGCCCTTGAACCTGGAGATTTGGGACCCATGGGATGAGTACCACGCAGTATTATTTTAAAGGGTCTGCGTTTGCTCACCCAACCTCACCCAACCTCTCAGCCCCAAGAGTGTCCACCCTTATGTCTCATCCAGCTGTGGGTCTAGATATGGTCAATCCAGGTTGCATCACAGCCTCTGAACGAATTTTGTAAGAATTTCTCTCTCTTTCACTGTCTTTGTTTTACGGGTTTTTAAAAGTAATTTATTTTTATAATGGGGTTTAGCTGCTTTTCATGGTTGTGTTTATGCGGCTTTCCACCCACTTGACTCACTTCCAGACAGATATCAATACATAGGTTTTAAGATTCTTACTAGTCACATATATTCTTGTGCGGGAAATAGGGGGTGTTGAGTCCAGTTCACTGAGCAAGGAGTAGGTCTTGTCTATTACATATTGGGTGTATGGAACGGTATCTGAGCGAAATTGAAACCCTTGTTTTATGCATCTCCCCACCTCACCTTTTCTGTTAAGCAGCCATAGTGTGTTTTCTAAACGTGTGACTCTGTTCTGTTTTGTAATTCAGTTCAAGTGTAGCGGTTTTTACATTCCCTCTATAAGTGATAGCTTATGATAAGTGTCTTTTTCTGTGTGACTTATTTCACTTAGAATCGTCGTACCTAACTCCACTCATCTTGCTTCTACTAGCCTTATGAGACATTGATTTCATGTCTGAGTGATATTCCATTGTACATAAGGACCACAACTTCTTTATCCATTTTTCTCTTTCCTGGGATATTTAAGGTGTCATGAAGTGGAGGTTCTTGTCAACAGAGCAGCCCTAAACTTTCCGGTGCCTGTGTCTTGCTGATTTTTAGTTTTTCCAATTTATACGCCCATGAGTGGACGTGCCCTATGCTCCCTAAGCTGTTTTTTTTCCATGTTTCAGGACACAACGTACACTTCTCCAGAGTGGCTGTTGGCAATTTACATCCCGCCCATCAGTGTAGCAAGGCTGCCATTTCTCCATGGCCTGTCCTGCATTTCTGGTTTTGACACTTTTTGCAGCATGGCCCTTTTGACCGATGGGAAGCGAGACTTCTTTGTAGCGCTGATTTGCCTTTCCAGGTTGCTTGGTTGGCCAAAAAGGGCGTATGCGTTTTTTCCTGAATATATTCAGGAAAAAACGCATACGCCCTTTTTGGCCAAGGGCATCATTGTGGACGTTTTGCCGCATTTCATGTGCTTTACAGGCGATTCGTATCTACCTCCTGAAATCTGTTTCCTGCAATTCTGCCTTGCTTTCAAATCCTCTTCGTTGCCTTCCCTCAATATATCTGTGGATGAGAGTTATCATTTATAACTCTGCGGGTTTGTGAATTGCAGTTTCCCTGAGATCCATTTTTCAATTGTCTTTTTTGGGAGCTGGCCGCAAAAGCGCGGGATTGCCTCAGGCCCTATTCTGCTTCTGGGCAGCAGGCTGAGCCTGTGGTTAATTCTTCTTCCTGTTGGGAAAATAGAGTGACTTGTGCCTGTCCCAACACCTAGATCTAGTCTCTCATTGGTTGCCCCTCTTCCCGTTCATCCTCAGGACAAATTGCAACCTGTAGGGAACAGGAGGTTAAAGGTGCTGATTCTCCAAGTAGGGAGATTGCTAGTAAAGTAGCTGGAATGGCGAAACCGAGCACAAGGAGATGAGAAATGAGGTGTGTTTTAGAAACCTTTCAAAATCACACGGTGTACCATCTTCTGGGTTTCTCATGCATGTTTTCGATGTAGGAAGATGCCCTTGAACCTGGAGATTTGGGACCCATGGGATGGGTACCACGCAGTATTACTTTAAAGGGTCTGCGTTTGCTCACCCAACCTCACCCAACCTCTCAGCCCCAAGAGTGTCCACCCTTATGTCTCATCCAGGTGTGGGTCTGGATATGGTCAATCCAGGTTGCATCACAGCCTCTGAACGAATTTTGTAAGAATTTCTCTCTCTTTCACTGTCTTTGTTTTACGGGTTTTTAAAAGTAATTTATTTTTATAATGGGGTTTAGCTGCTTTTCATGGCTGTGTTTATGCGGCTTTACACCCACTTGACTCACTTCCAGAGAGATATCAATACATAGGTTTTATGATTCTTACTAGTCACATATATTCTTCTGTGGTGAATAGGGGGTGTTGAGTCCAGTTCACTGAGCAAGGAGTAGGTCTTGTCTATTACATATTGGGTGTATGGAACGGTATCTGAGGGAATTTGAAACCCTTGTTTTATGCATCACCCCACCTCACCATTCCCGTTAAGCAGCCATAGTGTGTTTTCTAAACGTGTGACTCTGTTCTGTTTTGTAATTCAGTTCAAGTGTAGCGGTTTTTACATTCCCTCTGTAAGTGATAGCTTATGATAAGTGTCTTTTTCTGTGTGACTTATTTCACTTAGAATCGTCGTACCTAACTCCACTCATCTTGCTTCTACTAGCCTTATGAGACATTGATTTCATATCTGAGTGATATTCCATTGTACATAAGGACCACAACTTCTTTATCCATTTTTCTCTTTCCTGGGATATTTAAGGTGTCATGAAGTGGAGGTTCTTGTCAACAGAGCAGCCCTAAACTTTCCGGTGCCTGTGTCTTGCTGATTTTTAGTTTTTCCAATTTATACGCCCATGAGTGGACGTGCCCTATGCTCCCTAAGCTGTTTTTTTTCCATGTTTCAGGACACAACGTACACTTCTCCAGAGTGGCTGTTGGCAATTTACATCCCGCCCATCAGTGTAGCAAGGCTGCCATTTCTCCATGGCCTGTCCTGCATTTCTGGTTTTGACACTTTTTGCAGCATGGCCCTTTTGACCGATGGGAAGCGAGACTTCTTTGTAGCGCTGATTTGCCTTTCCAGGTTGCTTGGTTGGCCAAAAAGGGCGTATGCGTTTTTTCCTGAATATATTCAGGAAAAAACGCATACGCCCTTTTTGGCCAAGGGCATCATTGTGGACGTTTTGCCGCTTTTCATGTGCTTTACAGGCGATTCGTATCTACCTCCTGAAATCTGTTTCCTGCAATTCTGCCTTGCTTTCAAATCCTCTTCGTTGCCTTCCCTCAATATATCTGTGGATGAGAGTTATCATTTATAACTCTGCGGGTTTGTGAATTGCAGTTTCCCTGAGCTCCATTTTTCAACTGTCTTTTGTGGGAGCTGGCCGCAAAAGCGCGGGATTGCCTCAGGCCCTATTCTGCTTCTGGGTGGCAGGCTGAGCCTGTGGTTAATTCTTCTTCCTGTTGGGAAAATAAAGTGACCTGTGCCTGTCCCAACACCTAGATCTAGTCTCTCATTGGTTGTCCCTCTTCCCGTTCATCCTCAGGACAAATTGCAACCTGTAGGGAACAGGAGGTTAAAGGTGCTGATTCTCCAAGTAGGGAGATTGCTAGTAAAGTAGCTGGAATGGCGAAACCGAGCACAAGGAGATGAGAAATGAGGTGCGTTTTAGAAACCTTTCAAAATCACACGGTGTACCATCTTCTGGGTTTCTCATGCATGTTTTCGATGTAGGAAGATGCCCTTGAACCTGGAGATTTGGGACCCATGGGATGGGTACCACGCAGTATTACTTTAAAGGGTCTGCGTTTGCTCACCCAACCTCACCCAACCTCTCAGCCCCAAGAGTGTCCACCCTTATGTCTCATCCAGGTGTGGGTCTAGATATGGTCAATCCAGGTTGCATCACAGCCTCTGAACGAATTTTGTAAGAATTTCTCTCTCTTTCACTGTCTTTGTTTTACGGGTTTTTAAAAGTAATTTATTTTTATAATGGGGTTTAGCTGCTTTTCATGGTTGTGTTTATGCGGCTTTACACCCACTTGACTCACTTCCAGACAGATATCAATACATAGGTTTTAAGATTCTTACTAGCCACATATATTCTTGTGCGGGAAATAGGGGGTGTTGAGTCCAGTTCACTGAGCAAGGAGTAGGTCTTGTCTATTACATATTGGGTGTATGGAACGGTATCTGAGCGAATTTGAAACCCTTGTTTTATGCATCTCCCCACCTCACCTTTCCTTTTAAGCAGATATAGTGTGTTTTCTAAACGTGTGACTCTGTTCTGTTTTGTAATTCAGTTCAAGTGTAGCGGTTTTTACATTCCCTCTATAAGTGATAGCTTATGATAAGTGTCTTTTTCTGTGTGACTTATTTCACTTAGAATCGTCGTACCTAACTCCACTCATCTTGCTTCTACTAGCCTTATGACATTGATTTCATGTCTGAGTGATATTCCATTGTACATAAGGACCACAACTTCTTTATCCATTTTTCTCTTTCCTGGGATATTTAAGGTGTCATGAAGTGGAGGTTCTTGTCAACAGAGCAGCCCTAAACTTTCCGGTGCCTGTGTCTTGCTGATTTTTAGTTTTTCCAATTTATACGCCCATGAGTGGACGTGCCCTATGCTCCCTAAGCTGTTTTTTTTCCATGTTTCAGGACACAACGTACACTTCTCCAGAGTGGCTGTTGGCAATTTACATCCCGCCCATCAGTGTAGCAAGGCTGCCATTTCTCCATGGCCTGTCCTGCATTTCTGGTTTTGACACTTTTTGCAGCATGGCCCTTTTGACCGATGGGAAGCGAGACTTCTTTGTAGCGCTGATTTGCCTTTCCAGGTTGCTTGGTTGGCCAAAAAGGGCGTATGCGTTTTTTCCTGAATATATTCAGGAAAAAACGCATACGCCCTTTTTGGCCAAGGGCATCATTGTGGACGTTTTGCCGCTTTTCATGTGCTTTACAGGCGATTCGTATCTACCTCCTGAAATCTGTTTCCTGCAATTCTGCCTTGCTTTCAAATCCTCTTCGTTGCCTTCCCTCAATATATCTGTGGATGAGAGTTATCATTTATAACTCTGCGGGTTTGTGAATTGCAGTTTCCCTGAGCTCCATTTTTCAACTGTCTTTTGTGGGAGCTGGCCGCAAAAGCGCGGGATTGCCTCAGGCCCTATTCTGCTTCTGGGTGGCAGGCTGAGCCTGTGGTTAATTCTTCTTCCTGTTGGGAAAATAAAGTGACCTGTGCCTGTCCCAACACCTAGATCTAGTCTCTCATTGGTTGTCCCTCTTCCCGTTCATCCTCAGGACAAATTGCAACCTGTAGGGAACAGGAGGTTAAAGGTGCTGATTCTCCAAGTAGGGAGATTGCTAGTAAAGTAGCTGGAATGGCGAAACCGAGCACAAGGAGATGAGAAATGAGGTGCGTTTTAGAAACCTTTCAAAATCACACGGTGTACCATCTTCTGGGTTTCTCATGCATGTTTTCGATGTAGGAAGATGCCCTTGAACCTGGAGATTTGGGACCCATGGGATGGGTACCACGCAGTATTACTTTAAAGGGTCTGCGTTTGCTCACCCAACCTCACCCAACCTCTCAGCCCCAAGAGTGTCCACCCTTATGTCTCATCCAGGTGTGGGTCTAGATATGGTCAATCCAGGTTGCATCACAGCCTCTGAACGAATTTTGTAAGAATTTCTCTCTCTTTCACTGTCTTTGTTTTACGGGTTTTTAAAAGTAATTTATTTTTATAATGGGGTTTAGCTGCTTTTCATGGTTGTGTTTATGCGGCTTTACACCCACTTGACTCACTTCCAGACAGATATCAGTACATAGGTTTTAAGATTCTTACTAGCCACATATATTCTTGTGCGGGAAATAGGGGGTGTTGAGTCCAGTTCACTGAGCAAGGAGTAGGTCTTGTCTATTACATATTGGGTGTATGGAACGGTATCTGAGCGAATTTGAAACCCTTGTTTTATGCATCTCCCCACCTCACCTTTCCTTTTAAGCAGATATAGTGTGTTTTCTAAACGTGTGACTCTGTTCTGTTTTGTAATTCAGTTCAAATGTAGCGGTTTTTACATTCCCTCTATAAGTGATAGCTTATGATAAGTGTCTTTTTCTGTGTGACTTATTTCACTTAGAATCGTCGTACCTAACTCCACTCATCTTGCTTCTACTAGCCTTATGACATTGATTTCATGTCTGAGTGATATTCCATTGTACATAAGGACCACAACTTCTTTATCCATTTTTCTCTTTCCTGGGATATTTAAGGTGTCATGAAGTGGAGGTTCTTGTCAACAGAGCAGCCCTAAACTTTCCGGTGCCTGTGTCTTGCTGATTTTTAGTTTTTCCAATTTATACGCCCATGAGTGGACGTGCCCTATGCTCCCTAAGCTGTTTTTTTTCCATGTTTCAGGACACAACGTACACTTCTCCAGAGTGGCTGTTGGCAATTTACATCCCGCCCATCAGTGTAGCAAGGCTGCCATTTCTCCATGGCCTGTCCTGCATTTCTGGTTTTGACACTTTTTGCAGCATGGCCCTTTTGACCGATGGGAAGCGAGACTTCTTTGTAGCGCTGATTTGCCTTTCCAGGTTGCTTGGTTGGCCAAAAAGGGCGTATGCGTTTTTTCCTGAATATATTCAGGAAAAAACGCATACGCCCTTTTTGGCCAAGGGCATCATTGTCGACGTTTTGCCGCTTTTCATGTGCTTTAAAGGCGATTCGTATCTACCTGCTGAAATCTGTTTCCTGCAATTCTGCCTTGCTTTCAAATCCTCTTCGTTGCCTTCCCTCAATATATCTGTGGATGAGAGTTATCATTTATAACTCTGCGGGTTTGTGAATTGCAGTTTCCCTGAGCTCCATTTTTCAACTGTCTTTTTTGGGAGCTGGCCGCAAAAGCGCGGGATTGCCTCAGGCCCTATTCTGCTTCTGGGCGGCAGGCTGAGCCTGTGGTTAATTCTTCTTCCTGTTGGGAAAATAGAGTGACCTGTGCCTGTCCCAACACCTAGATCTAGTCTCTCATTGGTTGCCCCTCTTCCCGTTCATCCTCAGGACAAATTGCAACCTGTAGGGTACAGGAGGTTAAAGGTGCTGATTCTCCAAGTAGGGAGATTGCTAGTAAAGTAGCTGGAATGGCGAAACCGAGCACAAGGAGATGAGAAATGAGGTGCGTTTTAGAAACCTTTCAAAATCACACGGTGTACCATCTTCTGGGTTTCTCATGCATGTTTTCGATGTAGGAAGATGCCCTTGAACCTGGAGATTTGGGACCCATGGGATGGGTACCACGCAGTATTACTTTAAAGGGTCTGCGTTTGCTCACCCAACCTCACCCAAACTCTCAGCCCCAAGAGTGTCCACCCTTATGTCTCATCCAGGTGTGGGTCTGGATATGGTCAATCCAGGTTGCATCACAGCCTCTGAACGAATTTTGTAAGAATTTCTCTCTCTTTCACTGTCTTTGTTTTACGGGTTTTTAAAAGTAATTTATTTTTATAATGGGGTTTAGCTGCTTTTCATGGTTGTGTTTATGCGGCTTTACACCCACTTGACTCACTTCCAGACAGATATCAATACATAGGTTTTAAGATTCTTACTAGTCACATATATTCTTGTGCGGGGAATAGGGGGTGTTGAGTCCAGTTCACTGAGCAAGGAGTAGGTCTTGTCTATTACATATTGGGTGTATGGAACGGTATCTGAGCGAATTTGAAACCCTTGTTTTATGCATCACCCCACCTCACCATTCCCGTTAAGCAGCCATAGTGTGTTTTCTAAACGTGTGACTCTGTTCTGTTTTGTAATTCAGTTCAAGTGTAGCGGTTTTTACATTCCCTCTATAAGTGATAGCTTATGATAAGTGTCTTTTTCTGTGTAACTTATTTCACTTAGAATCGTCGTACCTAACTCCACTCATCTTGCTTCTACTAGCCTTATGAGACATTGATTTCATGTCTGAGTGATATTCCATTGTACATAAGGACCACAACTTCTTTATCCATTTTTCTCTTTCCTGGGATATTTAAGGTGTCATGAAGTGGAGGTTCTTGTCAACAGAGCAGCCCTAAACTTTCCGGTGCCTGTGTCTTGCTGATTTTTAGTTTTTCCAATTTATACGCCCATGAGTGGACGTGCCCTATGCTCCCTAAGCTGTTTTTTTTCCATGTTTCAGGACACAACGTACACTTCTCCAGAGTGGCTGTTGGCAATTTACATCCCGCCCATCAGTGTAGCAAGGCTGCCATTTCTCCATGGCCTGTCCTGCATTTCTGGTTTTGACACTTTTTGCAGCATGGCCCTTTTGACCGATGGGAAGCGAGACTTCTTTGTAGCGCTGATTTGCCTTTCCAGGTTGCTTGGTTGGCCAAAAAGGGCGTATGCGTTTTTTCCTGAATATATTCAGGAAAAAACGCATACGCCCTTTTTGGCCAAGGGCATCATTGTGGACGTTTTGCCGCTTTTCATGTGCTTTACAGGCGATTCGTATCTACCTCCTGAAATCTGTTTCCTGCAATTCTGCCTTGCTTTCAAATCCTCTTCGTTGCCTTCCCTCAATATATCTGTGGATGAGAGTTATCATTTATAACTCTGCGGGTTTGTGAATTGCAGTTTCCCTGAGCTCCATTTTTCAACTGTCTTTTGTGGGAGCTGGCCGCAAAAGCGCGGGATTGCCTCAGGCCCTATTCTGCTTCTGGGCGGCAGGCTGAGCCTGTGGTTAATTCTTCTTCCTGTTGGGAAAATAAAGTGACCTGTGCCTGTCCCAACACCTAGATCTAGTCTCTCATTGGTTGTCCCTCTTCCCGTTCATCCTCAGGACAAATTGCAACCTGTAGGGAACAGGAGGTTAAAGGTGCTGATTCTCCAAGTAGGGAGATTGCTAGTAAAGTAGCTGGAATGGCGAAACCGAGCACAAGGAGATGAGAAATGAGGTGCGTTTTAGAAACCTTTCAAAATCACACGGTGTACCATCTTCTGGGTTTCTCATGCATGTTTTCGATGTAGGAAGATGCCCTTGAACCTGGAGATTTGGGACCCATGGGATGGGTACCACGCAGTATTACTTTAAAGGGTCTGCGTTTGCTCACCCAACCTCACCCAACCTCTCAGCCCCAAGAGTGTCCACCCTTATGTCTCATCCAGGTGTGGGTCTAGATATGGTCAATCCAGGTTGCATCACAGCCTCTGAACGAATTTTGTAAGAATTTCTCTCTCTTTCACTGTCTTTGTTTTACGGGTTTTTAAAAGTAATTTATTTTTATAATGGGGTTTAGCTGCTTTTCATGGTTGTGTTTATGCGGCTTTACACCCACTTGACTCACTTCCAGACAGATATCAATACATAGGTTTTAAGATTCTTACTAGCCACATATATTCTTGTGCGGGAAATAGGGGGTGTTGAGTCCAGTTCACTGAGCAAGGAGTAGGTCTTGTCTATTACATATTGGGTGTATGGAACGGTATCTGAGCGAATTTGAAACCCTTGTTTTATGCATCACCCCACCTCACCATTCCCGTTAAGCAGCCATAGTGTGTTTTCTAAACGTGTGACTCTGTTCTGTTTTGTAATTCAGTTCAAGTGTAGCGGTTTTTACATTCCCTCTATAAGTGATAGCTTATGATAAGTGTCTTTTTCTGTGTGACTTATTTCACTTAGAATCGTCGTACCTAACTCCACTCATCTTGCTTCTACTAGCATTATAACATTGATTTCATGTCTGAGTGATATTCCATTGTACATAAGGACCACAACTTCTTTATCCATTTTTCTCTTTCCTGGGATATTTAAGGTGTCATGAAGTGGAGGTTCTTGTCAACAGAGCAGCCCTAAACTTTCCGGTGCCTGTGTCTTGCTGATTTTTAGTTTTTCCAATTTATACGCCCATGAGTGGACGTGCCCTATGCTCCCTAAGCTGTTTTTTTTCCATGTTTCAGGACACAACGTACACTTCTCCAGAGTGGCTGTTGGCAATTTACATCCCGCCCATCAGTGTAGCAAGGCTGCCATTTCTCCATGGCCTGTCCTGCATTTCTGGTTTTGACACTTTTTGCAGCATGGCCCTTTTGACCGATGGGAAGCGAGACTTCTTTGTAGCGCTGATTTGCCTTTCCAGGTTGCTTGGTTGGCCAAAAAGGGCGTATGCGTTTTTTCCTGAATATATTCAGGAAAAAACGCATACGCCCTTTTTGGCCAAGGGCATCATTGTGGACGTTTTGCCGCTTTTCATGTGCTTTACAGGCGATTCGTATCTACCTCCTGAAATCTGTTTCCTGCAATTCTGCCTTGCTTTCAAATCCTCTTCGTTGCCTTCCCTCAATATATCTGTGGATGAGAGTTATCATTTATAACTCTGCGGGTTTGTGAATTGCAGTTTCCCTGAGCTCCATTTTTCAACTGTCTTTTGTGGGAGCTGGCCGCAAAAGCGCGGGATTGCCTCAGGCCCTATTCTGCTTCTGGGCGGCAGGCTGAGCCTGTGGTTAATTCTTCTTCCTGTTGGGAAAATAAAGTGACCTGTGCCTGTCCCAACACCTAGATCTAGTCTCTCATTGGTTGTCCCTCTTCCCGTTCATCCTCAGGACAAATTGCAACCTGTAGGGAACAGGAGGTTAAAGGTGCTGATTCTCCAAGTAGGGAGATTGCTAGTAAAGTAGCTGGAATGGCGAAACCGAGCACAAGGAGATGAGAAATGAGGTGCGTTTTAGAAACCTTTCAAAATCACACGGTGTACCATCTTCTGGGTTTCTCATGCATGTTTTCGATGTAGGAAGATGCCCTTGAACCTGGAGATTTGGGACCCATGGGATGGGTACCACGCAGTATTACTTTAAAGGGTCTGCGTTTGCTCACCCAACCTCACCCAACCTCTCAGCCCCAAGAGTGTCCACCCTTATGTCTCATCCAGGTGTGGGTCTAGATATGGTCAATCCAGGTTGCATCACAGCCTCTGAACGAATTTTGTAAGAATTTCTCTCTCTTTCACTGTCTTTGTTTTACGGGTTTTTAAAAGTAATTTATTTTTATAATGGGGTTTAGCTGCTTTTCATGGTTGTGTTTATGCGGCTTTACACCCACTTGACTCACTTCCAGACAGATATCAATACATAGGTTTTAAGATTCTTACTAGCCACATATATTCTTGTGCGGGAAATAGGGGGTGTTGAGTCCAGTTCACTGAGCAAGGAGTAGGTCTTGTCTATTACATATTGGGTGTATGGAACGGTATCTGAGCGAATTTGAAACCCTTGTTTTATGCATCACCCCACCTCACCATTCCCGTTAAGCAGCCATAGTGTGTTTTCTAAACGTGTGACTCTGTTCTGTTTTGTAATTCAGTTCAAGTGTAGCGGTTTTTACATTCCCTCTATAAGTGATAGCTTATGATAAGTGTCTTTTTCTGTGTGACTTATTTCACTTAGAATCGTCGTACCTAACTCCACTCATCTTGCTTCTACTAGCATTATAACATTGATTTCATGTCTGAGTGATATTCCATTGTACATAAGGACCACAACTTCTTTATCCATTTTTCTCTTTCCTGGGATATTTAAGGTGTCATGAAGTGGAGGTTCTTGTCAACAGAGCAGCCCTAAACTTTCCGGTGCCTGTGTCTTGCTGATTTTTAGTTTTTCCAATTTATACGCCCATGAGTGGACGTGCCCTATGCTCCCTAAGCTGTTTTTTTTCCATGTTTCAGGACACAACGTACACTTCTCCAGAGTGGCTGTTGGCAATTTACATCCCGCCCATCAGTGTAGCAAGGCTGCCATTTCTCCATGGCCTGTCCTGCATTTCTGGTTTTGACACTTTTTGCAGCATGGCCCTTTTGACCGATGGGAAGCGAGACTTCTTTGTAGCGCTGATTTGCCTTTCCAGGTTGCTTGGTTGGCCAAAAAGGGCGTATGCGTTTTTTCCTGAATATATTCAGGAAAAAACGCATACGCCCTTTTTGGCCAAGGGCATCATTGTGGACGTTTTGCCGCTTTTCATGTGCTTTACAGGCGATTCGTATCTACCTCCTGAAATCTGTTTCCTGCAATTCTGCCTTGCTTTCAAATCCTCTTCGTTGCCTTCCCTCAATATATCTGTGGATGAGAGTTATCATTTATAACTCTGCGGGTTTGTGAATTGCAGTTTCCCTGAGCTCCATTTTTCAACTGTCTTTTGTGGGAGCTGGCCGCAAAAGTGCGGGATTGCCTCAGGCCCTATTCTGCTTCTGGGCGGCAGGCTGAGCCTGTGGTTAATTCTTCTTCCTGTTGGGAAAATAAAGTGACCTGTGCCTGTCCCAACACCTAGATCTAGTCTCTCATTGGTTGTCCCTCTTCCCGTTCATCCTCAGGACAAATTGCAACCTGTAGGGAACAGGAGGTTAAAGGTGCTGATTCTCCAAGTAGGGAGATTGCTAGTAAAGTAGCTGGAATGGCGAAACCCAGCACAAGGAGATGAGAAATGAGGTGCGTTTTAGAAACCTTTCAAAATCACACGGTGTACCATCTTCTGGGTTTCTCATGCATGTTTTCGATGTAGGAAGATGCCCTTGAACCTGGAGATTTGGGACCCATGGGATGGGTACCACGCAGTATTACTTTAAAGGGTCTGCGTTTGCTCACCCAACCTCACCCAACCTCTCAGCCCCAAGAGTGTCCACCCTTATGTCTCATCCAGGTGTGGGTCTAGATATGGTCAATCCAGGTTGCATCACAGCCTCTGAACGAATTTTGTAAGAATTTCTCTCTCTTTCACTGTCTTTGTTTTACGGGTTTTTAAAAGTAATTTATTTTTATAATGGGGTTTAGCTGCTTTTCATGGTTGTGTTTATGCGGCTTTACACCCACTTGACTCACTTCCAGACAGATATCAATACATAGGTTTTAAGATTCTTACTAGCCACATATATTCTTGTGCGGGAAATAGGGGGTGTTGAGTCCAGTTCACTGAGCAAGGAGTAGGTCTTGTCTATTACATATTGGGTGTATGGAACGGTATCTGAGCGAATTTGAAACCCTTGTTTTATGCATCACCCCACCTCACCATTCCCGTTAAGCAGCCATAGTGTGTTTTCTAAACGTGTGACTCTGTTCTGTTTTGTAATTCAGTTCAAGTGTAGCGGTTTTTACATTCCCTCTATAAGTGATAGCTTATGATAAGTGTCTTTTTCTGTGTGACTTATTTCACTTAGAATCGTCGTACCTAACTCCACTCATCTTGCTTCTACTAGCCTTATGAGACATTGATTTCATGTCTGAGTGATATTCCATTGTACATAAGGACCACAACTTCTTTATCCATTTTTCTCTTTCCTGGGATATTTAAGGTGTCATGAAGTGGAGGTTCTTGTCAACAGAGCAGCCCTAAACTTTCCGGTGCCTGTGTCTTGCTGATTTTTAGTTTTTCCAATTTATACGCCCATGAGTGGACGTGCCCTATGCTCCCTAAGCTGTTTTTTTTCCATGTTTCAGGACACAACGTACACTTCTCCAGAGTGGCTGTTGGCAATTTACATCCCGCCCATCAGTGTAGCAAGGCTGCCATTTCTCCATGGCCTGTCCTGCATTTCTGGTTTTGACACTTTTTGCAGCATGGCCCTTTTCACCGATGGGAAGCGAGACTTCTTTGTAGCGCTGATTTGCCTTTCCAGGTTGCTTGGTTGGCCAAAAAGGGCGTATGCGGTTTTTCCTGAATATATTCCCTGAGCTCCATTTTTCAACTGTCTTTTTTGGGAGCTGGCTGCAAAAGCGCGGGATTGCCTCAGGCCCTATTCTGCTTCTGGGCGGCAGGCTGAGCCTGTGGTTAATTCTTCTTCCTGTTGGGAAAATAGAGTGACCTGTGCCTGTCCCAACACCTAGATCTAGTCTCTCATTGGTTGCCCCTCTTCCCGTTCATCCTCAGGACAAATTGCAACCTGTAAGGAACAGGAGGTTAAAGGTGCTGATTCTCCAAGTAGGGAGATTGCTAGTAAAGTAGCTGGAATGGCGAAACCGAGCACAAGGAGATGAGAAATCAGGTGCGTTTTAGAAACCTTTCAAAATCACACGGTGTACCATCTTCTGGGTTTCTCATGCATGTTTTCGATGTAGGAAGATGCCCTTGAACCTGGAGATTTGGGACCCATGGGATGGGTACCACGCAGTATTACTTTAAAGGGTCTGCGTTTGCTCACCCAACCTCACCCAACCTCTCAGCCCCAAGAGTGTCCACCCTTATGTCTCATCCAGGTGTGGGTCTAGATATGTTCAATCCAGGTTGCATCACAGCCTCTGAACGAATTTTGTAAGAATTTCTCTCTCTTTCACTGTCTTTGTTTTATGGGTTTTTAAAAGTAATTTATTTTTATAATGGGGTTTAGCTGCTTTTCATGGCTGTGTTTATGCGGCTTTACACCCACTTGACTCACTTCCAGAGAGATATCAATACATAGGTTTTAAGATTCTTACTAGTCACATATATTCTTGTGTGGTGAATAGGGGGTGTTGAGTCCAGTTCACTAAGCAAGGAGTAGGTCTTGTCTATTACATATTGGGTGTATGGAACGGTATCTGAGCGAATTTGAAACCCTTGTTTTATGCATCACCCCACCTCACCATTCCCGTTAAGCAGCCATAGTGTGTTTTCTAAACGTGTGACTCTGTTCTGTTTTTTAATTCAGTTCAAGTGTAGCGGGTTTTACATCCCCTCTATAAGTGATAGCTTATGAAAAGTGTCTTTTTCTGTGTGACTTATTTCACTTAGAATCGTCGTACCTAAATCCACTCATCTTGCTTCTACTAGCCTTATGACATTGATTTCATGTCTGAGTGATATTCCATTGTACATAAGGACCACAACTTCTTTATCCATTTTTCTCATTCCTGGGATATTTAAGGTGCCATGAAGTGGAGGTTCTTGTCAACAGAGCAGCCCTAAACTTTGGGGTGCCTGTGTCTTGCTGATTTTTAGTTTTCCCAATTTATACGCCCATGAGTGGACGTGCCCTATGCTCCCTAAGCTGTTTTTTTTCCATGTTTCAGGACACAACGTACACTTCTCCAGAGTGGCTGTTGGCAATTTACATCCCGCCCATCAGTGTAGCAAGGCTGCCATTTCTCCATGGCCTGTCCTGCATTTCTGGTTTTGACACTTTTTGCAGCATGGCCCTTTTCACCGATGGGAAGCGAGACTTCTTTGTAGCGCTGATTTGCCTTTCCAGGTTGCTTGGTTGGCCAAAAAGGGCGTATGCGGTTTTTCCTGAATATATTCAGGAAAAAACGCATACGCCCTTTTTGGCCAAGGGCATCATTGTGGACGTTTTGCCGCTTTTCATGTGCTTTAAAGGCGATTCGTATCTACCTGCTGAAATCTGTTTCCTGCAATTCTGCCTTGCTTTCAAATCCTCTTCGTTGCCTTCCCTCAATATATCTGTGGATGAGAGTTATCATTTATAACTCTGCGGGTTTGTGAATTGCAGTTTCCCTGAGCTCCATTTTTCAACTGTCTTTTTTGGGAGCTGGCTGCAAAAGCGCGGGATTGCCTCAGGCCCTATTCTGCTTCTGGGCGGCAGGCTGAGCCTGTGGTTAATTCTTCTTCCTGTTGGGAAAATAGAGTGACCTGTGGCTGTCCCAACACCTAGATCTAGTCTCTCATTGGTTGCCCCTCTTCCCGTTCATCCTCAGGACAAATTGCAACCTGTAGGGTACAGGAGGTTAAAGGTGCTGATTCTCCAAGTAGGGAGATTGCTAGTAAAGTAGCTGGAATGGCGAAACCGAGCACAAGGAGATGAGAAATGAGGTGCGTTTTAGAAACCTTTCAAAATCACACGGTGTACCATCTTCAGGGTTTCTCATGCATGTTTTCGATGTAGGAAGATGCCCTTGAACCTGGAGATTTGGGACCCATGGGATGGGTACCACGCAGTATTACTTTAAAGGGTCTGCGTTTGCTCACCCAACCTCACCCAACCTCTCAGCCCCAAGAGTGTCCACCCTTATGTCTCATCCAGGTGTGGGTCTAGATATGGTCAATCCAGGTTGCATCACAGCCTCTGAACGAATTTTGTAAGAATTTCTCTCTCTTTCACTGTCTTTGTTTTACGGGTTTTTAAAAGTAATTTATTTTCATAATGGGGTTTAGCTGCTTTTCATGGTTGTGTTTATGCGGCTTTACACCCACTTGACTCACTTCCAGACAGATATCAATACATAGGTTTTAAGATTCTTACTAGTCACATATATTCTTGTGCGGGGAATAGGGGGTGTTGAGTCCAGTTCACTGAGCAAGGAGTAGGTCTTGTCTATTACATATTGGGTGTATGGAACGGTATTTGAGCGAATTTGAAACCCTTGTTTTATGCATCACCCCACCTCACCATTCCCGTTAAGCAGCCATAGTGTGTTTTCTAAACGTGTGACTCTGTTCTGTTTTGTAATTCAGTTCAAGTGTAGCGGTTTTTACATTCCCTCTATAAGTGATAGCTTATGATAAGTGTCTTTTTCTGTGTGACTTATTTCACTTAGAATCGTCGTACCTAACTCCACTCATCTTGCTTCTACTAGCCTTATGACATTGATTTCATGTCTGAGTGATATTCCATTGTACATAAGGACCACAACTTCTTTATCCATTTTTCTCTTTCCTGGGATATTTAAGGTGTCATGAAGTGGAGGTTCTTGTCAACAGAGCAGCCCTAAACTTTGGGGTGCCTGTGTCTTGCTGATTTTTAGTTTTCCCAATTTATACGCCCATGAGTGGACGTGCCCTATGCTCCCTAAGCTGTGTTTTTTCGATGTTTCAGGACACACCGTACACTTCTCCAGAGTGGCTGTTGGCAATTTACATCCCGCCCATCAGCGTAGCAAGGATGCCATTTCTCCATGGCCTGTCCTGCATTTCTACTTTTGACACTTTTTGCAGCATGGCACTTTTGACCGATGGGAAGCGAGACTTCTTTGTAGCGCTGATTAGCCTTTCCAGTTTGCTTGGTTGGCCAAACAGGGCGTATGCGTTTTTTCCTGAATATATTCAGGAAAAAACGCATACGCCCTGTTTGGCCAAGGGCATCATTGACGACGTTTTCCCGCTTTTCATGTGCTTTAAATGCGATTCAAATCTACCTCCTGAAATCTGTTTCCTGCAATTCTACCTTGCTTTCAAATCCTCTTCGTTGCCTTCCCTCAATATATCTGTGGATGAGAGTTATCATTTATAACTCTGCGGGTTTGTGAATTGCAGTGTACCTGAGCTCCATTTTTCAACTCGCTTTTTTGGGAGCTGGCCGCAAAAGCGTGGGATTGCCTCAGGCCCTATTCTGCTTCTGGGCGGCAGGCTGAGCCTGTGGTTAATTCTTCTTCCTGATGGGAAATTAGAGTGACCTGTGCCTGTCCCAACACCTAGATCTAGTCTCTCATTGGTTGCCCCTCTTCCCGTTCATCCTCAGGACAAATTGCAACCTGTAGGGAAGAGGAGCTTAAAGGTGCTGATTCTCCAAGTAGGGAGATTGCTAGTAAAGTAGCTGGAAAGGCGAACCCGAGCACAAGGAGATGAGAAATGAGGTGCGTATTAGAAACCTTTCAAAATCACACGGTGTACCATCTTCTGGGTTACTCATGCATGTTTTCGATGTAGGAAGATGCCCTTGAACCTGGAGATTTGGGACCCATGGGATGGGTACCACGCAGTATTACTTTAAAGGGTCTGCGTTTGCTCACCCAACCTCACCCAAACTTTCAGCCCCAAGAGTGTCCACCCTTATGTCTCATCCAGCTGTGGGTCTAGATATGGTCAATCCAGGTTGCATCACAGCCTCTGAACGAATTTTGTAAGAATTTCTCTCTCTTTCACTGTCTTTGTTTTACGGGTTTTTAAAAGTAGTTTATTTTTATAATGGGGTTTAGCTGCTTTTCACGGCTGTGTTTATGTGGCTTTACACCCACTTGACTCACTTCCAGACAGATATCAATACATAGGTTTTAAGATTCTTACTAGTCACATATATTCTTGTGCGGTGAAAAGGGGGTGTTGAGTCCAGTTCACTGAGCAAGGAGTAGGTCTGGTCTATTACATATTGGGTGTATGGAACGGTATCTGAGCGAATTTGAAACCCTTGTTTTATGCATCACCCCACCTCACCTTTCCCGTTAAGCAGCCATAGTGTGTTTTCTAAACGTGTGACTCTGTTCTGTTTTGTAATTCAGTTCAAGTGTAGCGGGTTTTACATTCCCTCTATAAGTGATAGCTTATGATAAGTGTCTTTTTCTGTGTGACTTATTTCACTTAGAATCGTCGTACCTAACTCCACTCATCTTGCTTCTACTAGCCTTATGACATTGATTTCATGTCTGAGTGATATTCCATTGTACATAAGGACCACAACTTCTTTATCCATTTTTCTCATTCCTGGGATATTTAAGGTGCCATGAAGTGGAGGTTCTTGTCAACAGAGCAGCCCTAAACTTTGGGGTGCCTGTGTCTTGCTGATTTTTAGTTTTCCCAATTTATACGCCCATGAGTGGACGTGCCCTATGCTCCCGAAGCTGTGTTTTTTCGATGTTTCAGGACACACCGTACACTTCTCCAGAGTGGCTGTTGGCAATTTACATCCCGCCCATCAGCGTAGCAAGGCTGCCATTTCTCCATGGCCTGTCCTGCATTTCTGGTTTTGACACTTTTTGCAGCATGACCCTTTTGACCGATGGGAAGCGATACTTCTTTGTAGCGCTGATTTGCCTTTCCAGGTTGCTAGGTTGGCTAAAAAGGGCGTATGCGTTTTTTCCTGAATATATTCAGGAAAAAACATATACGCCCTGTTTGGCCAAGGGCATCATTGTCGACGTTTTGCCGCTTTTCATGTGCTTTAAATGCGATTCAAATCTACCTCCTGAAATCTGTTTCCTGCAATTCTACCTTGCTTTCAAATCCTCTTCGTTGCCTTCCCTCAATATATCTGTGGATGAGAGTTATCATTTATAACTCTGCGGGTTTGTGAATTGCAGTGTACCTGAGCTCCATTTTTCAACTCGCTTTTTTGGGAGCTGGCCGCAAAAGCGTGGGATTGCCTCAGGCCCTATTCTGCTTCTGGGCGGCAGGCTGAGCCTGTGGTTAATTCTTCTTCCTGATGGGAAATTAGAGTGACCTGTGCCTGTCCCAACACCTAGATCTAGTCTCTCATTGGTTGCCCCTCTTCCCGTTCATCCTCAGGACAAATTGCAACCTGTAGGGAAGAGGAGCTTAAAGGTGCTGATTCTCCAAGTAGGGAGATTGCTAGTAAAGTAGCTGGAAAGGCGAACCCGAGCACAAGGAGATGAGAAATGAGGTGCGTATTAGAAACCTTTCAAAATCACACGGTGTACCATCTTCTGGGTTACTCATGCATGTTTTCAATGTAGGAAGATGCCCTTGAACCTGGAGATTTGGGACCCATGGGATGGGTACCACGCAGTATTACTTTAAAGGGTCTGCGTTTGCTCACCCAACCTCACCCAAACTTTCAGCCCCAAGAGTGTCCACCCTTATGTCTCATCCAGCTGTGGGTCTAGATATGGTCAATCCAGGTTGCATCACAGCCTCTGAACGAATTTTGTAAGAATTTCTCTCTCTTTCACTGTCTTTGTTTTACGGGTTTTTAAAAGTAGTTTATTTTTATAATGGGGTTTAGCTGCTTTTCACGGCTGTGTTTATGTGGCTTTACACCCACTTGACTCACTTCCAGACAGATATCAATACATAGGTTTTAAGATTCTTACTAGTCACATATATTCTTGTGCGGTGAAAAGGGGGTGTTGAGTCCAGTTCACTGAGCAAGGAGTAGGTCTGGTCTATTACATATTGGGTGTATGGAACGGTATCTGAGCGAATTTGAAACCCTTGTTTTATGCATCACCCCACCTCACCTTTCCTGTTAAGCAGCCATAGTGTGTTTTCTAAACGTGTGACTCTGTTCTGTTTTGTAATTCAGTTCAAGTGTAGCGGGTTTTACATCCCCTCTATAAGTGATAGCTTATGATAAGTGTCTTTTTCTGTGTGACTTATTTCACTTAGAATCGTCGTACCTAAATCCACTCATCTTGCTTCTACTAGCCTTATGACATTGATTTCATGTCTGAGTGATATTCCATTGTACATAAGGACCACAACTTCTTTATCCATTTTTCTCATTCCTGGGATATTTAAGGTGCCATGAAGTGGAGGTTCTTGTCAACAGAGCAGCCCTAAACTTTGGGGTGCCTGTGTCTTGCTGATTTTTAGTTTTCCCAATTTATACGCCCATGAGTGGACGTGCCCTATGCTCCCTAAGCTGTGTTTTTTCGATGTTTCAGGACACACCGTACACTTCTCCAGAGTGGCTGTTGGCAATTTACATCCCGCCCATCAGCGTAGCAAGGATGCCATTTCTCCATGGCCTGTCCTGCATTTCTCGTTTTGACACTTTTTGCAGCATGGCCCTTTTCACCGATGGGAAGTGAAACTTCTTTGTAGCGCTGATTAGCCTTTCCAGTTTGCTTGGTTGGCCAAACAGGGCGTATGCGTTTTTTCCTGAATATATTCAGGAAAAAACGCATACTCCCTGTTTGGCCAAGGGCATCATTGTCGACGTTTTGCCGCTTTTCATGTGCTTTAAATGCGATTCAAATCTACCTCCTGAAATCTGTTTCCTGCAATTCTACCTTGCTTTCAAATCCTCTTCGTTGCCTTCCCTCAATATATCTGTGGATGAGAGTTATCATTTATAACTCTGCGGGTTTGTGAATTGCAGTGTCCCTGAGCTCCATTTTTCAACTCGCTTTTTTGGGAGCTGGCCGCAAAAGCGGGGGATTGCCTCAGGCCCTATTCTGCTTCTGGGCGGCAGGCTGAGCCTGTGGTTAATTCTTCTTCCTGATGGGAAAATAGAGTGACCTGTGCCTGTCCCAACACCTAGATCTAGTCTCTCATTGGTTGCCCCTCTTCCCGTTCATCCTCAGGACAAATTGCAACCTGTAGGGAACAGGAGCTTAAAGGTGCTGATTCTCCAAGTAGGGAGATTGCTAGTAAAGTAGCTGGAAAGGCGAACCCGAGCACAAGGAGATGAGAAATGAGGTGCGTATTAGAAACCTTTAAAAATCACACGGTGTACCATCTTCTGGGTTTCTCATGCATGTTTTCGATGTAGGAAGATGCCCTTGAACCTGGAGATTTGGGACCCATGGGATGGGTACCACGCAGTATTACTTTAAAGGGTCTGCGTTTGCTCACCCAACCTCACCCAACCTTTCAGCCCCAAGAGTGTCCACCCTTATGTCTCATCCAGCTGTGGGTCTAGATATGGTCAATCCAGGTTGCATCACAGCCTCTGAACGAATTTTGTAAGAATTTCTCTCTCTTTCACTGTCTTTGTTTTACGGGTTTTTAAAAGTAATTTATTTTTATAATGGGGTTTAGCTGCTTTTCACGGCTGTGTTTATGCGGCTTTACACCCACTTGACTCACTTCCAGACAGATATCAATACATAGGTTTTAAGATTCTTACTAGTCACATATATTCTTGTGCGGTGAATAGGGGGTGTTGAGTCCAGTTCACTGAGCAAGGAGTAGGTCTTGTCTATTACATATTGGGTGTATGGAACGGTATCTGAGTGAATTTGAAACCCTTGTTTTATGCATCACCCCACCTCACCTTTCCCGTTAAGCAGCCATAGTGTGTTTTCTAAACGTGTGACTCTGTTCTGTTTTGTAATTCAGTTCAAGTGTAGCGGTTTTTACATTCCCTCTATAAGTGATAGCTTATGATAAGTGTCTTTTTCTGTGTGACTTATTTCACTTAGAATCGTCGTACCTAAATCCACTCATCTTGCTTCTACTAGCCTTATGACATTGATTTCATGTCTGAGTGATATTCCATTGTACATAAGGACCACACCTTCTTTATCCATTTTTCTCTTTCCTGGGATATTTAAGGTGCCATGAAGTGGAGGTTCTTGTCAACAGAGCAGCCCTAAACTTTGGGGTGCCTGTGTCTTGCTGATTTTTAGTTTTCCCAATTTATACGCCCATGAGTGGACGTGCCCTATGCTCCCTAAGCTGTGTTTTTTCGATGTTTCAGGACACACCGTACACTTCCCCAGAGTGGCTGTTGGCAATTTACATCCCGCCCATCAGCGTAGCAAGGCTGCCATTTCTCCATGGCCTGTCCTGCATTTCTGGTTTTGACACTTTTTGCAGCATGGCCCTTTTGACCGATGGGAAGCGACAATTCTTTGTAACGCTGATTAGCCTTTCCAGGTTGCTTGGTTGGCCAAACGGGGCGTATGCGTTTTTTCCTGAATATATTCATGAAAAAACGCATACGCCCCGTTTGGCCAAGGGCATCATTGTCGACGTTTTGCCGCTTTTCATGTGCTTTAAATGCGATTGAAATCTACCTCCTGAAATGTGTTTCCTGCAATTCTTCCTTGCTTTCAAATCCTCTTCGTTGCCTTCCCTCAATATATTTGTGGACGAGAGTTATCATTTATAACTCAGCAGGTTTGTGAATGGCAGTGCCCTTGAGCTCCATTTTTCAACTGTCTTTTTTGGGAGCTGGCCGCAATAGCTCGGGATTGCCTCAGGCCCTATTCTGGTTCCCGGCGGCAGGCTGAGCCTGTGTTTAATTCTTCTTCCTGATGGGAAAATAGAGTGACCTGTGCCTGTCCCAACACCTAGATCTAGTCTCTCATTGGTTTCCCCTCTTCCCGTTCATCCTCAGGACAAATTGCAACCTGTAGGGAACAGGAGGTTAAAGGTGCTGATTCTCCAAGTAGGGAGATTGCTAGTAAAGTAGCTGGAATGGCGAACCCGAGCCCAAGGAGATGAGAAATGAGGTGCGTATTAGAAACCTTTCAAAATCACACGGTGTACCATCTTCTGGGTTTCTCATGCATGTTTTCGATGTAGGAAGATGCCCTTGAACCTAGAGATTTGGGACCCATGGGATGGGTACCAGGCAGTATTACTTTAAAGGGTCTGCGTTTGCTCACCCAACCTCACCCAAACTTTCAGCCCCAAGAGTGTCCACCCTTATGGCTCATCCAGCTGTGGGTCTAGATATGGTCAATCCAGGTTGCATCACAGCCTCTGAACGAATTTTGTAAGAATTTCTCTCTCTTTCACTGTCTTTGCTTTACGGGTTTTTAAAAGTAATTTATTTTTATAATGGGGTTTAGCTGCTTTTCACGGCTGTGTTTATGCGGCTTTACACCCACTTGACTCACTTCCAGACAGATATCAATACATAGGTTTTAAGATTCTTACTATTCACATATATTCTTGTGCGGTGAATAGGGGGTGTTGAGTCCAGTTCACTGAGCAAGGAGTAGGTCTTGTCTATTACATATTGGGTATATGGAACGGTATCTGAGCGAATTTGAAACCCTTGTTTTATGCATCACCCCACCTCACCTTTCCCGTTAAGCAGCCATAGTGTGTTTTCTAAACGTGTGGCTCTGTTTTGTTTTGTAATTCAGTTCAAGTGTAGCAGTTTTTACATCCCCTCTATAAGTGATAGCTTATGATAAGTGTCTTTTTCTGTGTGACTTATTTCACTTAGAATCGTCGTACCTAAATCCACTCATCTTGCTTCTACTAGCCTTATGACATTGATTTCATGTCTGAGTGATATTCCATTGTACCTAAGGACCACAACTTCTTTATCCATTTTTCTCATTCCTGGGATATTTAAGGTGCCATGAAGTGGAGGTTCTTGTCAACAGAGCAGCCCTAAACTTTGGGGTGCCTGTGTCTTGCTGATTTTTAGTTTTCCCAATTTATACGCCCATGAGTTGACGTGCCCTATGCTCCCTAAGCTGTGTTTTTTCGATGTTTCAGGACACACCGTACACTTCTCCAGAGTGGCTGTTGGCAATTTACATCCCGCCCATCAGCGTAGCAAGGCTGCCATTTCTCCATGGCCTGTCCTGCATTTCTAGTTTTGACACTTTTTGCAGCATGACCCTTTTGACCGATGGGAAGCGATACTTCTTTGTAGCGCTGATTTGCCTTTCCAGGTTGCTAGGTTGGCTAAAAAGGGCGTATGCGTTTTTTCTTGAATATATTCAGGAAAAAACACATACGCCCTGTTTGGCCAAGGGCATCATTGTCGACGTTTTGCCGCTTTTCATGTGCTTTAAATGCGATTCAAATCTACCTCCTGAAATCTGTTTCCTGCAATTCTACCTTGCTTTCAAATCCTCTTCGTTGCCTTCCCTCAATATATCTGTGGATGAGAGTTATCATTTATAACTCTGCGGGTTTGTGAATTGCAGTGTCCCTGAGCTCCATTTTTCAACTCGCTTTTTTGGGAGCTGGCCGCAAAAGCGCGGGATTACCTCAGGCCCTATTCTGCTTCTGGGCGGCAGGCTGAGCCTGTGGTTAATTCTTCTTCCTGATGGGAAAATAGAGTGACCTGTGCCTGTCCCAACACCTAGATCTGGTCTCTCATTCTTTGCCCCTCTTCCCGTTCATCCTCAGGACAAATTGCAACCTGTAGGGAAGAGGAGCTTAAAGGTGCTGATTCTCCAAGTAGGGAGATTGCTAGTAAAGTAGCTGGAAAGGCGAACCCGAGCACAAGGAGATGAGAAATGAGGTGCGTATTAGAAACCTTTCAAAATCACACGGTGTACCATCTTCTGGGTTACTCATGCATGTTTTCAATGTAGGAAGATGCCCTTGAACCTGGAGATTTGGGACCCATGGGATGGGTACCACGCAGTATTACTTTAAAGGGTCTGCGTTTGCTCACCCAACCTCACCCAACCTTTCAGCCCCAAGAGTGTCCACCCTTATGTCTCATCCAGCTGTGGGTCTAGATATGGTCAATCCAGGTTGCATCACAGCCTCTGAACGAATTTTGTAAGAATTTCTCTCTCTTTCACTGTCTTTGTTTTACGGGTTTTCAAAAGTAATTTATTTTTATAATGGGGTTTAGCTGCTTTTCACGGCTGTGTTTATGCGGCTTTACACCCACTTGACTCACTTCCAGACAGATATCAATACATAGGTTTTAAGATTCTTACTAGTCACATATATTCTTGTGCGGTGAATAGGGGGTGTTGAGTCCAGTTCACTGAGCAAGGAGTAGGTCTTGTCTATTACATATTGGGTGTATGGAACGGTATCTGAGCGAATTTGAAACCCTTGTTTTATGCATCACCCCACCTCACCTTTCCCGTTAAGCAGCCATAGTGTGTTTTCTAAACGTGTGACTCTGTTCTGTTTTTTAATTCAGTTCAAGTGTAGCGGGTTTTACATCCCCTCTATAAGTGATAGCTTATGAAAAGTGTCTTTTTCTGTGTGACTTATTTCACTTAGAATCGTCGTACCTAAATCCACTCATCTTGCTTCTACTAGCCTTATGACATTGATTTCATGTCTGAGTGATATTCCATTGTACATAAGGACCACAACTTCTTTATCCATTTTTCTCATTCCTGGGATATTTAAGGTGCCATGAAGTGGAGGTTCTTGTCAACAGAGCAGCCCTAAACTTTGGGGTGCCTGTGTCTTGCTGATTTTTAGTTTTCCCAATTTATACGCCCATGAGTGGACGTGCCCTATGCTCCCTAAGCTGTGTTTTTTCGATGTTTCAGGACACACCGTACACTTCTCCAGAGTGGCTCTTGGCAATTTACATCCCGCCCATCAGTGTAGCAAGGCTGCCATTTCTCCATGGCCTGTCCTGCATTTCTGGTTTTGACACTTTTTGCAGCATGGCCCTTTTCACCGATGGGAAGCGATACTTCTTTGTAGCGCTGATTTGCCTTTCCAGGTTGCTAGGTTGGCTAAAAAGGGCGTATGCGTTTTTTCCTGAATATATTCAGGAAAAAACATATACGCCCTGTTTGGCCAAGGGCATCATTGTCGACGTTTTGCCGCTTTTCATATGCTTTAAATGCGATTCAAATCTACCTCCTGAAATCTGTTTCCTGCAATTCTACCTTGCTTTCAAATCCTCTTCGTTGCCTTCCCTCAATATATCTGTGGATGAGAGTTATCATTTATAACTCTGCGGGTTTGTGAATTGCAGTGTCCCTGAGCTCCATTTTTCAACTCGCTTTTTTGGGAGCTGGCCGCAAAAGCGCGGGATTACCTCAGGCCCTATTCTGCTTCTGGGCGGCAGGCTGAGCCTGTGGTTAATTCTTCTTCCTGATGGGAAAATAGAGTGACCTGTGCCTGTCCCAACACCTAGATCTGGTCTCTCATTCTTTGCCCCTCTTCCCGTTCATCCTCAGGACAAATTGCAACCTGTAGGGAAGAGGAGCTTAAAGGTGCTGATTCTCCAAGTAGGGAGATTGCTAGTAAAGTAGCTGGAAAGGCGAACCCGAGCACAAGGAGATGAGAAATGAGGTGCGTATTAGAAACTTTTCAAAATCACACGGTGTACCATCTTCTGGGTTACTCATGCATGTTTTCAATGTAGGAAGATGCCCTTGAACCTGGAGATTTGGGACCCATGGGATGGGTACCACGCAGTATTACTTTAAAGGGTCTGCGTTTGCTCACCCAACCTCACCCAACCTTTCAGCCCCAAGAGTGTCCACCCTTATGTCTCATCCAGCTGTGGGTCTAGATATGGTCAATCCAGGTTGCATCACCGCCTCTGAACGAATTTTGTAAGAATTTCTCTCTCTTTCACTGTCTTTGTTTTACGGGTTTTCAAAAGTAATTTATTTTTATAATGGGGTTTAGCTGCTTTTCACGGCTGTGTTTATGCGGCTTTACACCCACTTGACTCACTTCCAGACAGATATCAATACATAGGTTTTAAGATTCTTACTAGTCACATATATTCTTGTGCGGTGAATAGGGGGTGTTGAGTCCAGTTCACTGAGCAAGGAGTAGGTCTTGTCTATTACATATTGGGTGTATGGAACGGTATCTGAGCGAATTTGAAACCCTTGTTTTATGCATCACCCCACCTCACCTTTCCCGTTAAGCAGCCATAGTGTGTTTTCTAAACGTGTGACTCTGTTCTGTTTTTTAATTCAGTTCAAGTGTAGCGGGTTTTACATCCCCTCTATAAGTGATAGCTTATGAAAAGTGTCTTTTTCTGTGTGACTTATTTCACTTAGAATCGTCGTACCTAAATCCACTCATCTTGCTTCTACTAGCCTTATGACATTGATTTCATGTCTGAGTGATATTCCATTGTACATAAGGACCACAACTTCTTTATCCATTTTTCTCATTCCTGGGATATTTAAGGTGCCATGAGGTGGAGGTTCTTGTCAACAGAGCAGCCCTAAACTTTGGGGTGCCTGTGTCTTGCTGATTTTTAGTTTTCCCAATTTATACGCCCATGAGTGGACGTGCCCTATGCTCCCTAAGCTGTGTTTTTTCGATGTTTCAGGACACACCGTACACTTCTCCAGAGTGGCTGTTGGCAATTTACATCCCGCCCATCAGCGTAGCAAGGATGCCATTTCTCCATGGCCTGTCCTGCATTTCTACTTTTGACACTTTTTGCAGCATGGCACTTTTGACCGATGGGAAGCGAGACTTCTTTGTAGCGCTGATTAGCCTTTCCAGTTTGCTTGGTTGGCCAAACAGGGCGTATGCGTTTTTTCCTGAATATATTCAGGAAAAAACGCATACGCCCTGTTTGGCCAAGGGCATCATTGACGACGTTTTGCCGCTTTTCATGTGCTTTAAAGGCGATTCAAATCTACCTCCTGAAATCTGTTTCCTGCAATTCTACCTTGCTTTCAAATCCTCTTCGTTGCCTTCCCTCAATATATCTGTGGATGAGAGTTATCATTTATAACTCTGCGGGTTTGTGAATTGCAGTGTACCTGAGCTCCATTTTTCAACTCGCTTTTTTGGGAGCTGGCCGCAAAAGCGTGGGATTGCCTCAGGCCCTATTCTGCTTCTGGGCGGCAGGCTGAGCCTGTGGTTAATTCTTCTTCCTGATGGGAAATTAGAGTGACCTGTGCCTGTCCCAACACCTAGATCTAGTCTCTCATTGGTTGCCCCTCTTCCCGTTCATCCTCAGGACAAATTGAAACCTGTAGGGAAGAGGAGCTTAAAGGTGCTGATTCTCCAAGTAGGGAGATTGCTAGTAAAGTAGCTGGAAAGGCGAACCCGAGCACAAGGAGATGAGAAATGAGGTGCGTATTAGAAACCTTTCAAAATCACACGGTGTACCATCTTCTGGGTTACTCATGCATGTTTTCAATGTAGGAAGATGCCCTTGAACCTGGAGATTTGGGACCCATGGGATGGGTACCACGCAGTATTACTTTAAAGGGTCTGCGTTTGCTCACCCAACCTCACCCAAACTTTCAGCCCCAAGAGTGTCCACCCTTATGTCTCATCCAGCTGTGGGTCTAGATATGGTCAATCCAGGTTGCATCACAGCCTCTGAACGAATTTTGTAAGAATTTCTCTCTCTTTCACTGTCTTTGTTTTACGGGTTTTTAAAAGTAGTTTATTTTTATAATGGGGTTTAGCTGCTTTTCACGGCTGTGTTTATGTGGCTTTACACCCACTTGACTCACTTCCAGACAGATATCAATACATAGGTTTTAAGATTCTTACTAGTCACATATATTCTTGTGCGGTGAAAAGGGGGTGTTGAGTCCAGTTCACTGAGCAAGGAGTAGGTCTGGTCTATTACATATTGGGTGTATGGAACGGTATCTGAGCGAATTTGAAACCCTTGTTTTATGCATCACCCCACCTCACCTTTCCCGTTAAGCAGCCATAGTGTGTTTTCTAAACGTGTGACTCTGTTCTGTTTTGTAATTCAGTTCAAGTGTAGCGGGTTTAACATCCCCTCTATAAGTGATAGCTTATGATAAGTGTCTTTTTCTGTGTGACTTATTTCACTTAGAATCGTCGTACCTAAATCCACTCATCTTGCTTCTACTAGCCTTATGACATTGATTTCATGTCTGAGTGATATTCCATTGTACATAAGGACCACAACTTCTTTATCCATTTTTCTCATTCCTGGGATATTTAAGGTGCCATGAAGTGGAGGTTCTTGTCAACAGAGCAGCCCTAAACTTTGGGGTGCCTGTGTCTTGCTGATTTTTAGTTTTCCCAATTTATACGCCCATGAGTGGACGTGCCCTATGCTCCCTAAGCTGTGTTTTTTCGATGTTTCAGGACACACCGTACACTTCTCCAGAGTGGCTGTTGGCAATTTACATCCCGCCCATCAGCGTAGCAAGGCTGCCATTTCTCCATGGCCTGTCCTGCATTTCTCGTTTTGACACTTTTTGCAGCATGGCCCTTTTCACCGATGGGAAGCGAAACTTCTTTGTAGCGCTGATTAGCCTTTCCAGTTTGCTTGGTTGGCCAAACAGGGCGTATGCGTTTTTTCCTGAATATATTCAGGAAAAAACGCATACTCCCTGTTTGGCCAAGGGCATCATTGTCGACGTTTTGCCGCTTTTCATGTGCTTTAAATGCGATTCAAATCTACCTCCTGAAATCTGCTTCCTGCAATTCTACCTTGCTTTCAAATCCTCTTCGTTGCCTTCCCTCAATATATCTGTGGATGAGAGTTATCATTTATAACTCTGCGGGTTTGTGAATTGCAGTGTCCCTGAGCTCCATTTTTCAACTCGCTTTTTTGGGAGCTGGCCGCAAAAGCGCGGGATTGCCTCAGGCCCTATTCTGCTTCTGGGCGGCAGGCTGAGCCTGTGGTTAATTCTTCTTCCTGATGGGAAAATAGAGTGACCTGTGCCTGTCCCAACACCTAGATCTAGTCTCTCATTGGTTGCCCCTCTTCCCGTTCATCCTCAGGACAAATTGCAACCTGTAGGGAACAGGAGCTTAAAGGTGCTGATTCTCCAAGTAGGGAGATTGCTAGTAAAGTAGCTGGAAAGGCGAACCCGAGCACAAGGACATGAGAAATGAGGTGCGTATTAGAAACCTTTAAAAATCACACGGTGTACCATCTTCTGGGTTTCTCATGCATGTTTTCGATGTAGGAAGATGCCCTTGAACCTGGAGATTTGGGACCCATGGGATGGGTACCACGCAGTATTACTTTAAAGGGTCTGCGTTTGCTCACCCAACCTCACCCAAACTTTCAGCCCCAAGAGTGTCCACCCTTATGTCTCATCCAGCTGTGGGTCTAGATATGGTCAATCCAGGTTGCATCACAGCCTCTGAACGAATTTTGTAAGAATTTCTCTCTCTTTCACTGTCTTTGTTTTACGGGTTTTTAAAATTAATTTATTTTTATAATGGGGTTTAGCTGCTTTTCACGGCTGTGTTTATGCAGCTTTAAACCCACTTGACTCACTTCCAGACAGATATCAATACATAGGTTTTAAGATTCTTACTAGTCACATATATTCTTGTGCGGTGAATAGGTGGTGTTGAGTCCAGTTCACTGAGCAAGGAGTAGGTCTTGTCTATTACATATTGGGTGTATGGAACGGTATCTGAGCGAATTTGAAACCCTTGTTTTATGCATCACCCCACCTCACCTTTCCCGTTAAGCAGCCATAGTGTGTTTTCTAAACGTGTGATTCTGTTCTGTTTTGTAATTCAGTTCAAGTGTAGCGGTTTTTACATTCCCTCTATAAGAGATAGCTTATGATAAGTGTCTTTTTCTGTGTGACTTATTTCACTTAGAATCGTCGTACCTAAATCCACTCATCTTGCTTCTACTAGCCTTATGACATTGATTTCGTGTCTGAGTGATATTCCATTGTACATAAGGACCACAACTTCTTTATCCATTTTTCTCTTTCCTGGGATATTTAAGGTGTCATGAAGTGGAGGTTCTTGTCAACAGAGCAGCCCTAAACATTGGGGTGCCTGTGTCTTGCTGATTTTTGTTTTCCCAATTTATACGCCCATGAGTGGACGTGCCCTATGCTCCCTAAGCTGTGTTTTTTCGATGTTTCAGGACACACCGTACACTTCTCCAGAGTGGCTGTTGGCAATTTACATCCCGCCCATCAGCGTAGCAAGGCTGCCATTTCTCCATGGACTGTCCTTGCATTTCTGGTTTTGACACTTTTTGCAGCATGGCCCTTTTGACCGATGGGAAGCAAGACTTCTTTGTAGTGCTGATTAGCCTTTCCAGGTTGCTTGGTTGGGCAAAAAGGGCGTATGCGTTTTTTCCTGAATATATTCAGGAAAAAACGCATACGCCCTGTTTGGCCAAGTGCATCATTGTTGACGTTTTGCCGCTTTTCATGTGCTTTAAAGGCGATTCGAATCTATCTCCTGAAATCTGTTTCCTGCAATTCTGCCTTGCTTTCAAATCCTCTTCGTTGCCTTCCCTCAATATATCTGTGGATGAGAGTTATCATTTATAACTCTGCGGGTTTGTGAATTGCAGTGTCCCTGAGCTCCATTTTTCAACTCGCTTTTTTGGGAGCTGGCCGCAAAAGCGCGGGATTACCTCAGGCCCTATTCTGCTTCTGGGCGGCAGGCTGAGCCTGTGGTTAATTCTTCTTCCTGATGGGAAAATAGAGTGACCTGTGCCTGTCCCAACACCTAGATCTGGTCTCTCATTCTTTGCCCCTCTTCCCGTTCATCCTCAGGACAAATTGCAACCTGTAGGGAAGAGGAGCTTAAAGGTGCTGATTCTCCAAGTAGGGAGATTGCTAGTAAAGTAGCTGGAAAGGCGAACCCGAGCACAAGGAGATGAGAAATGAGGTGCGTATTAGAAACCTTTCAAAATCACACGGTGTACCATCTTCTGGGTTACTCATGCATGTTTTCAATGTAGGAAGATGCCCTTGAACCTGGAGATTTGGGACCCATGGGATGGGTACCACGCAGTATTACTTTAAAGGGTCTGCGTTTGCTCACCCAACCTCACCCAACCTTTCAGCCCCAAGAGTGTCCACCCTTATGTCTCATCCAGCTGTGGGTCTAGATATGGTCAATCCAGGTTGCATCACAGCCTCTGAACGAATTTTGTAAGAATTTCTCTCTCTTTCACTGTCTTTGTTTTACGGGTTTTCAAAAGTAATTTATTTTTATAATGGGGTTTAGCTGCTTTTCACGGCTGTGTTTATGCGGCTTTACACCCACTTGACTCACTTCCAGACAGATATCAATACATAGGTTTTAAGATTCTTACTAGTCACATATATTCTTGTGCGGTGAATAGGGGGTGTTGAGTCCAGTTCACTGAGCAAGGAGTAGGTCTTGTCTATTACATATTGGGTGTATGGAACGGTATCTGAGCGAATTTGATACCCTTGTTTTATGCATCACCCCACCTCACCTTTCCCGTTAAGCAGCCATAGTGTGTTTTCTAAACGTGTGACTCTGTTCTGTTTTTTAATTCAGTTCAAGTGTAGCGGGTTTTACATCCCCTCTATAAGTGATAGCTTATGAAAAGTGTCTTTTTCTGTGTGACTTATTTCACTTAGAATCGTCGTACCTAAATCCACTCATCTTGCTTCTACTAGCCTTATGACATTGATTTCATGTCTGAGTGATATTCCATTGTACATAAGGACCACAACTTCTTTATCCATTTTTCTCATTCCTGGGATATTTAAGGTGCCATGAAGTGGAGGTTCTTGTCAACAGAGCAGCCCTAAACTTTGGGGTGCCTGTGTCTTGCTGATTTTTAGTTTTCCCAATTTATACGCCCATGAGTGGACGTGCCCTATGCTCCCTAAGCTGTGTTTTTTCGATGTTTCAGGACACACCGTACACTTCTCCAGAGTGGCTGTTGGCAATTTACATCCCGCCCATCAGCGTAGCAAGGATGCCATTTCTCCATGGCCTGTCCTGCATTTCTACTTTTGACACTTTTTGCAGCATGGCACTTTTGACCGATGGGAAGCGAGACTTCTTTGTAGCGCTGATTAGCCTTTCCAGTTTGCTTGGTTGGCCAAACAGGGCGTATGCGTTTTTTCCTGAATATATTCAGGAAAAAACGCATACGCCCTGTTTGGCCAAGGGCATCATTGACGACGTTTTGCCGCTTTTCATGTGCTTTAAATGCGATTCAAATCTACCTCCTGAAATCTGTTTCCTGCAATTCTACCTTGCTTTCAAATCCTCTTCGTTGCCTTCCCTCAATATATCTGTGGATGAGAGTTATCATTTATAACTGCGGGTTTGTGAATTGCAGTGTACCTGAGCTCCATTTTTCAACTCGCTTTTTTGGGAGCTGGCCGCAAAAGCGTGGGATTGCCTCAGGCCCTATTCTGCTTCTGGGCGGCAGGCTGAGCCTGTGGTTAATTCTTCTTCCTGATGGGAAATTAGAGTGACCTGTGCCTGTCCCAACACCTAGATCTAGTCTCTCATTGGTTGCCCCTCTTCCCGTTCATCCTCAGGACAAATTGCAACCTGTAGGGAAGAGGAGCTTAAAGGTGCTGATTCTCCAAGTAGGGAGATTGCTAGTAAAGTAGCTGGAAAGGCGAACCCGAGCACAAGGAGATGAGAAATGAGGTGCGTATTAGAAACCTTTCAAAATCACACGGTGTACCATCTTCTGGGTTACTCATGCATGTTTTCGATGTAGGAAGATGCCCTTGAACCTGGAGATTTGGGACCCATGGGATGGGTACCACGCAGTATTACTTTAAAGGGTCTGCGTTTGCTCACCCAACCTCACCCAAACTTTTAGCCCCAAGAGTGTCCACCCTTATGTCTCATCCAGCTGTGGGTCTAGATATGGTCAATCCAGGTTGCATCACAGCCTCTGAACGAATTTTGTAAGAATTTCTCTCTCTTTCACTGTCTTTGTTTTACGGGTTTTTAAAAGTAGTTTATTTTTATAATGGGGTTTAGCTGCTTTTCACGGCTGTGTTTATGTGGCTTTACACCCACTTGACTCACTTCCAGACAGATATCAATACATAGGTTTTAAGATTCTTACTAGTCACATATATTCTTGTGCGGTGAAAAGGGGGTGTTGAGTCCAGTTCACTGAGCAAGGAGTAGGTCTGGTCTATTACATATTGGGTGTATGGAACGGTATCTGAGCGAATTTGAAACCCTTGTTTTATGCATCACCCCACCTCACCTTTCCCGTTAAGCAGCCATAGTGTGTTTTCTAAACGTGTGACTCTGTTCTGTTTTGTAATTCAGTTCAAGTGTAGCGGGTTTTACATCCCCTCTATAAGTGATAGCTTATGATAAGTGTCTTTTTCTGTGTGACTTATTTCACTTAGAATTGTCGTACCTAAATCCACTCATCTTGCTTCTACTAGCCTTATGACATTGATTTCATGTCTGAGTGATATTCCATTGTACATAAGGACCACAACTTCTTTATCCATTTTTCTCATTCCTGGGATATTTAAGGTGCCATGAAGTGGAGGTTCTTGTCAACAGAGCAGCCCTAAACTTTGGGGTGCCTGTGTCTTGCTGATTTTTAGTTTTCCCAATTTATACGCCCATGAGTGGACGTGCCCTATGCTCCCTAAGCTGTGTTTTTTCGATGTTTCAGGACACACCGTACACTTCTCCAGAGTGGCTGTTGGCAATTTACATCCCGCCCATCAGCGTAGCAAGGCTGCCATTTCTCCATGGCCTGTCCTGCATTTCTGGTTTTGACACTTTTTGCAGCATGACCCTTTTGACCGATGGGAAGCGATACTTCTTTGTAGCGCTGATTTGCCTTTCCAGGTTGCTAGGTTGGCTAAAAAGGGCGTATGCGTTTTTTCCTGAATATATTCAGGAAAAAACATATACGCCCTGTTTGGCCAAGGGCATCATTGTCGACGTTTTGCCGCTTTTCATGTGCTTTAAATGCGATTCAAATCTACCTCCTGAAATCTGTTTCCTGCAATTCTACCTTGCTTTCAAATCCTCTTCGTTGCCTTCCCTCAATATATCTTTGGATGAGAGTTATCATTTATAACTCTGCGGGTTTGTGAATTGCAGTGTCCCTGAGCTCCATTTTTCAACTCGCTTTTTTGGGAGCTGGCCGCAAAAGCGCGGGATTACCTCAGGCCCTATTCTGCTTCTGGGCGGCAGGCTGAGCCTGTGGTTAATTCTTCTTCCTGATTGTAAAATAGAGTGACCTGTGCCTGTCCCAACACCTAGATCTGGTCTCTCATACTTTGCCCCTCTTCCCGTTCATCCTCAGGACAAATTGCAACCTGTAGGGAAGAGGAGCTTAAACGTGCTGATTCTCCAAGTAGGGAGATTGCTAGTAAAGTAGCTGGAAAGGCGAACCCGAGCACAAGGAGATGAGAAATGAGGTGCGTATTAGAAACCTTTCAAAATCACACGGTGTACCATCTTCTGGGTTACTCATGCATGTTTTCAATGTAGGAAGATGCCCTTGAACCTGGAGATTTGGGACCCATGGGATGGGTACCACGCAGTATTACTTTAAAGGGTCTGCGTTTGCTCACCCAACCTCACCCAACCTTTCAGCCCCAAGAGTGTCCACCCTTATGTCTCATCCAGCTGTGGGTCTAGATATGGTCAATCCAGGTTGCATCACAGCCTCTGAACGAATTTTGTAAGAATTTCTCTCTCTTTCACTGTCTTTGTTTTACGGGTTTTCAAAAGTAATTTATTTTTATAATGGGGTTTAGCTGCTTTTCACGGCTGTGTTTATGCGGCTTTACACCCACTTGACTCACTTCCAGACAGATATCAATACATAGGTTTTAAGATTCTTACTAGTCACATATATTCTTGTGCGGTGAATAGGGGGTGTTGAGTCCAGTTCACTGAGCAAGGAGTAGGTCTTGTCTATTACATATTGGGTGTATGGAACGGTATCTGAGCGAATTTGAAACCCTTGTTTTATGCATCACCCCACCTCACCTTTCCTGTTAAGCAGCCATAGTGTGTTTTCTAAACGTGTGACTCTGTTCTGTTTTTTAATTCAGTTCAAGTGTAGCGGGTTTTACATCCCCTCTATAAGTGATAGCTTATGAAAAGTGTCTTTTTCTGTGTGACTTATTTCACTTAGAATCGTCGTACCTAAATCCACTCATCTTGCTTCTACTAGCCTTATGACATTGATTTCATGTCTGAGTGATATTCCATTGTACATAAGGACCACAACTTCTTTATCCATTTTTCTCATTCCTGGGATATTTAAGGTACCATGAAGTGGAGGTTCTTGTCAACAGAGCAGCCCTAAACTTTGGGGTGCCTGTGTCTTGCTGATTTTTAGTTTTCCCAATTTATACGCCCATGAGTGGACGTGCCCTATGCTCCCTAAGCTGTGTTTTTTCGATGTTTCAGGACACACCGTACACTTCTCCAGAGTGGCTGTTGGCAATTTACATCCCGCCCATCAGCGTAGCAAGGATGCCATTTCTCCATGGCCTGTCCTGCATTTCTACTTTTGACACTTTTTGCAGCATGGCACTTTTGACCGATGGGAAGCGAGACTTCTTTGTAGCGCTGATTAGCCTTTCCAGTTTGCTTGTTTGGCCAAACAGGGCGTATGCGTTTTTTCCTGAATATATTCAGGAAAAAACGCATACGCCCTGTTTGGCCAAGGGCATCATTGACGACGTTTTGCCGCTTTTCATGTGCTTTAAATGCGATTCAAATCTACCTCCTGAAATCTGTTTCCTGCAATTCTACCTTGCTTTCAAATCCTCTTCGTTGCCTTCCCTCAATATATCTGTGGATGAGAGTTATCATTTATAACTCTGCGGGTTTGTGAATTGCAGTGTACCTGAGCTCCATTTTTCAACTCGCTTTTTTGGGAGCTGGCCGCAAAAGCGTGGGATTGCCTCAGGCCCTATTCTGCTTCTGGGCGGCAGGCTGAGCCTGTGGTTAATTCTTCTTCCTGATGGGAAATTAGAGTGACCTGTGCCTGTCCCAACACCTAGATCTAGTCTCTCATTGGTTGCCCCTCTTCCCGTTCATCCTCAGGACAAATTGCAACCTGTAGGGAAGAGGAGCTTAAAGGTGCTGATTCTCCAAGTAGGGAGATTGCTAGTAAAGTAGCTGGAAAGGCGAACCCGAGCACAAGGAGATGAGAAATGAGGTGCGTATTAGAAACCTTTCAAAATCACACGGTGTACCATCTTCTGGGTTACTCATGCATGTTTTCAATGTAGGAAGATGCCCTTGAACCTGGAGATTTGGGACCCATGGGATGGGTACCACGCAGTATTACTTTAAAGGGTCTGCGTTTGCTCACCCAACCTCACCCAAACTTTCAGCCCCAAGAGTGTCCACCCTTATGTCTCATCCAGCTGTGGGTCTAGATATGGTCAATCCAGGTTGCATCACAGCCTCTGAACGAATTTTGTAAGAATTTCTCTCTCTTTCACTGTCTTTGTTTTACGGGTTTTTAAAAGTAGTTTATTTTTATAATGGGGTTTAGCTGCTTTTCACGGCTGTGTTTATGTGGCTTTACACCCACTTGACTCACTTCCAGACAGATATCAATACATAGGTTTTAAGATTCTTACTAGTCACATATATTCTTGTGCGGTGAAAAGGGGGTGTTGAGTCCAGTTCACTGAGCAAGGAGTAGGTCTGGTCTATTACATATTGGGTGTATGGAACGGTATCTGAGCGAATTTGAAACCCTTGTTTTATGCATCACCCCACCTCACCTTTCCCGTTAAGCAGCCATAGTGTGTTTTCTAAACGTGTGACTCTGTTCTGTTTTGTAATTCAGTTCAAGTGTAGCGGGTTTTACATCCCCTCTATAAGTGATAGCTTATGATAAGTGTCTTTTTCTGTGTGACTTATTTCACTTAGAATCGTCGTACCTAAATCCACTCATCTTGCTTCTACTTGCCTTATGACATTGATTTCATGTCTGAGTGATATTCCATTGTACATAAGGACCACACCTCCTTTATCCATTTTTCTCTTTCCTGGGATATTTAAGGTGCCATGAAGTGGAGGTTCTTGTCAACAGAGCAGCCCTAAACTTTGGGGTGCCTGTGTCTTGCTGATTTTTAGTTTTCCCAATTTATACGCCCATGAGTGGACGTGCCCTATGCTCCCTAAGCTGTGTTTTTTCGATGTTTCAGGACACACCGTACACTTCTCCAGAGTGGCTGTTGGCAATTTACATCCCGCCCATCAGCGTAGCAAGGCTGCCATTTCTCCATGGCCTGTCCTGCATTTCTGGTTTTGACACTTTTTGCAGCATGGCCCTTTTGACCGATGGGAAGCGACACTTCTTTGTAACGCTGATTAGCCTTTCCAGGTTGCTTGGTTGGCCAAACGGGGCGTATGCGTTTTTTCCTGAATATATTCAGGAAAAAACGCATACGCCCCGTTTGGCCAAGGGCATCATTGTCGACGTTTTGCCGCTTTTCATGTGCTTTAAATGCGATTGAAATCTACCTCCTGAAATGTGTTTCCTGCAATTCTGCCTTGCTTTCAAATCCTCTTCGTTGCCTTCCCTCAATATATTTGTGGACGAGAGTTATCATTTATAACTCAGCAGGTTTGTGAATGGCAGTGCCCTTGAGCTCCATTTTTCAACTGTCTTTTTTGGGAGCTGGCCGCAATAGCTCGGGATTGCCTCAGGCCCTATTCTGGTTCCCGGCGGCAGGCTGAGCCTGTGTTTAATTCTTCTTCCTGATGGGAAAATAGAGTGACCTGTGCCTGTCCCAACACCTAGATCTAGTCTCTCATAGGTTTCCCCTCTTCCCGTTCATCCTCAGGACAAATTGCAACCTGTAGGGAACAGGAGGTTAAAGGTGCTGATTCTCCAAGTAGGGAGATTGCTAGTAAAGTAGCTGGAATGGCGAACCCGAGCCCAAGGAGATGAGAAATGAGGTGCGTATTAGAAACCTTTCAAAATCACACGGTGTACCATCTTCTGGGTTTCTCATGCATGTTTTCGATGTAGGAAGATGCCCTTGAACCTAGAGATTTGGGACCCATGGGATGGGTACCAGGCAGTATTACTTTAAAGGGTCTGTGTTTGCTCACCCAACCTCACCCAAACTTTCAGCCCCAAGAGTGTCCACCCTTATGTCTCATCCAGCTGTGGGTCTAGATATGGTCAATCCAGGTTGCATCACAGCCTCTGAACGAATTTTGTAAGAATTTCTCTCTCTTTCACTGTCTTTGTTTTACGGGTTTTTAAAATTAATTTATTTTTATAATGGGGTTTAGCTGCTTTTCACGGCTGTGTTTATGCAGCTTTAAACCCACTTGACTCACTTCCAGACAGATATCAATACATAGGTTTTAAGATTCTTACTAGTCACATATATTCTTGTGCGGTGAATAGGTGGTGTTGAGTCCAGTTCACTGAGCAAGGAGTAGGTCTTGTCTATTACATATTGGGTGTATGGAACGGTATCTGAGCGAATTTGAAACCCTTGTTTTATGCATCACCCCACCTCACCTTTCCCGTTAAGCAGCCATAGTGTGTTTTCTAAACGTGTGATTCTGTTCTGTTTTGTAATTCAGTTCAAGTGTAGCGGTTTTTACATTCCCTCTATAAGAGATAGCTTATGATAAGTGTCTTTTTCTGTGTGACTTATTTCACTTAGAATCGTCGTACCTAAATCCACTCATCTTGCTTCTACTAGCCTTATGACATTGATTTCGTGTCTGAGTGATATTCCATTGTACATAAGGACCACAACTTCTTTATCCATTTTTCTCTTTCCTGGGATATTTAAGGTGTCATGAAGTGGAGGTTCTTGTCAACAGAGCAGCCCTAAACATTGGGGTGCCTGTGTCTTGCTGATTTTTGTTTTCCCAATTTATACGCCCATGAGTGGACGTGCCCTATGCTCCCTAAGCTGTGTTTTTTCGATGTTTCAGGACACACCGTACACTTCTCCAGAGTGGCTGTTGGCAATTTACATCCCGCCCATCAGCGTAGCAAGGCTGCCATTTCTCCATGGACTGTCCTGCATTTCTGGTTTTGACACTTTTTGCAGCATGGCCCTTTTGACCGATGGGAAGCAAGACTTCTTTGTAGCGCTGATTAGCCTTTCCAGGTTGCTTGGTTGGGCAAAAAGGGCGTATGCGTTTTTTCCTGATTATATTCAGGAAAAAACGCATACGCCCTGTTTGGCCAAGTGCATCATTGTTGACGTTTTGCCGCTTTTCATGTGCTTTAAAGGCGATTCGAATCTATCTCCTGAAATCTGTTTCCTGCAATTCTGCCTTGCTTTCAAATCCTCTTCGTTGCCTTCCCTCAATATATTTGTGGACGAGAGTTTTCATTTATAACTCTGCGGGTTTGTGAATTGCAGTGTCCCTGAGCTCCATTTTTCAACTCGCTTTTTTGGGAGCTGGCCGCAAAAGCGCGGGATTGCTTCAGGCCCTATTCTGCTTCTGGGCGGCAGGCTGAGCCTGTGGTTAATTATTCTTCCTGATGGGAAAATAGAGTGACCTGTGCCTGTCCCAACACCTAGATCTAGTCTCTCATTGGTTGCCCCTCTTCCCGTTCATCCTCAGGACAAATTGCAACCTGTACGGAACAGGAGCTTAAAGGTGCTGATTCTCCAAGTAGGGAGAATGCTAGTAAAGTAGCTGGAAAGGCGAACCCGAGCACAAGGAGATGAGAAATGAGGTGCGTATTAGAAACCTTTCAAAATCACACGGTGTACCATCTTCTGGGTTTCTCATGCATGTTTTCAATGTAGGAAGATGCCCTTGAACCTGGAGATTTGGGACCCATGGGATGGGTACCACGCAGTATTACTTTAAAGGGTCTGAGTTTGCTCACCCAACCTCACCCAAACTTTCAGCCCCAAGAGTGTCCACCCTTATTTCTCATCCAGCTGTGGGTCTAGATATGGTCAATCCAGGTTGCATCACAGCCTCTGAACGAATTTTGTAAGAATTTCTCTCTCTTTCACTGTCTTTGCTTTACGGGTTTTTAAAAGTAATTTATTTTTATAATGGGGTTTAGCTGCTTTTCACGGCTGTGTTTATGCGGCTTTACACCCACTTGACTCACTTCCAGACAGATATCAATACATAGGTTTTAAGATTCTTACTATTCACATATATTCTTGTGCGGTGAATAGGGGGTGTTGAGTCCAGTTCACTGAGCAAGGAGTAGGTCTTGTCTATTACATATTGGGTATATGGAACGGTATCTGAGCGAATTTGAAACCCTTGTTTTATGCATCACCCCACCTCACCTTTCCCGTTAAGCAGCCATAGTGTGTTTTCTAAACGTGTGGCTCTGTTTTGTTTTGTAATTCAGTTCAAGTGTAGCGGTTTTTACATCCCCTCTATAAGTGATAGCTTATGATAAGTGTCTTTTTCTGTGTGACTTATTTCACTTAGAATCGTCGTACCTAAATCCACTCATCTTGCTTCTACTAGCCTTATGACATTGATTTCATGTCTGAGTGATATTCCATTGTACCTAAGGACCACAACTTCTTTATCCATTTTTCTAATTCCTGGGATATTTAAGGTGCCATGAAGTGGAGGTTCTTGTCAACAGTGCAGCCCTAAACTTTGGGGTGCCTGTGTCTTGCTGATTTTTAGTTTTCCCAATTTATACGCCCATGAGTTGACGTGCCCTATGCTCCCTAAGCTGTGTTTTTTCGATGTTTCAGGACACACCGTACACTTCTCCAGAGTGGCTGTTGGCAATTTACATCCCGCCCATCAGCGTAGCAAGGCTGCCATTTCTCCATGGCCTGTCCTGCATTTCTAGTTTTGACACTTTTTGCAGCATGACCCTTTTGACCGATGGGAAGCGATACTTCTTTGTAGCGCTGATTTGCCTTTCCAGGTTGCTAGGTTGGCTAAAAAGGGCGTATGCGTTTTTTCCTGAATATATTCAGGAAAAAACACATACGCCCTGTTTGGCCAAGGGCATCATTGTCGACGTTTTGCCGCTTTTCATGTGCTTTAAATGCGATTCAAATCTACCTCCTGAAATCTGTTTCCTGCAATTCTACCTTGCTTTCAAATCCTCTTCGTTGCCTTCCCTCAATATATCTGTGGATGAGAGTTATCATTTATAACTCTGCGGGTTTGTGAATTGCAGTGTCCCTGAGCTCCATTTTTCAACTCGCTTTTTTGGGAGCTGGCCGCAAAAGCGCGGGATTACCTCAGGCCCTATTCTGCTTCTGGGCGGCAGGCTGAGCCTGTGGTTAATTCTTCTTCCTGATGGGAAAATAGAGTGACCTGTGCCTGTCCCAACACCTAGATCTGGTCTCTCATTCTTTGCCCCTCTTCCCGTTCATCCTCAGGACAAATTGCAACCTGTAGGGAAGAGGAGCTTAAAGGTGCTGATTCTCCAAGTAGGGAGATTGCTAGTAAAGTAGCTGGAAAGGCGAACCCGAGCACAAGGAGATGAGAAATGAGGTGCGTATTAGAAACCTTTCAAAATCACACGGTGTACCATCTTCTGGGTTACTCATGCATGTTTTCAATGTAGGAAGATGCCCTTGAACCTGGAGATTTGGGACCCATGGGATGGGTACCACGCAGTATTACTTTAAAGGGTCTGCGTTTGCTCACCCAACCTCACCCAACCTTTCAGCCCCAAGAGTGTCCACCCTTATGTCTCATCCAGCTGTGGGTCTAGATATGGTCAATCCAGGTTGCATCACAGCCTCTGAACGAATTTTGTAAGAATTTCTCTCTCTTTCACTGTCTTTGTTTTACGGGTTTTCAAAAGTAATTTATTTTTATAATGGGGTTTAGCTGCTTTTCACGGCTGTGTTTATGCGGCTTTACACCCACTTGACTCACTTCCAGACAGATATCAATACATAGGTTTTAAGATTCTTACTAGTCACATATATTCTTGTGCGGTGAATAGGGGGTGTTGAGTCCAGTTCACTGAGCAAGGAGTAGGTCTTGTCTATTACATATTGGGTGTATGGAACGGTATCTGAGCGAATTTGAAACCCTTGTTTTATGCATCACCCCACCTCACCTTTCCCGTTAAGCAGCCATAGTGTGTTTTCTAAACGTGTGACTCTGTTCTGTTTTTTAATTCAGTTCAAGTGTAGCGGGTTTTACATCCCCTCTATAAGTGATAGCTTATGAAAAGTGTCTTTTTCTGTGTGACTTATTTCACTTAGAATCGTCGTACCTAAATCCACTCATCTTGCTTCTACTAGCCTTATAAAATTGATTTCATGTCTGAGTGATATTCCATTGTACATAAGGACCACAACTTCTTTATCCATTTTTCTCATTCCTGGGATATTTAAGGTGCCATGAAGTGGAGGTTCTTGTCAACAGAGCAGCCCTAAACTTTGGGGTGCCTGTGTCTTGCTGATTTTTAGTTTTCCCAATTTATACGCCCATGAGTGGACGTGCCCTATGCTCCCTAAGCTGTGTTTTTTCGATGTTTCAGGACACACCGTACACTTCTCCAGAGTGGCTGTTGGCAATTTACATCCCGCCCATCAGCGTAGCAAGGATGCCATTTCTCCATGGCCTGTCCTGCATTTCTACTTTTGACACTTTTTGCAGCATGGCACTTTTGACCGATGGGAAGCGAGACTTCTTTGTAGCGCTGATTAGCCTTTCCAGTTTGCTTGGTTGGCCAAACAGGGCGTATGCGTTTTTTCCTGAATATATTCAGGAAAAAACGCATACGCCGTGTTTGGCCAAGGGCATCATTGACGACGTTTTGCCGCTTTTCATGTGCTTTAAATGCGATTCAAATCTACCTCCTGAAATCTGTTTCCTGCAATTCTACCTTGCTTTCAAATCCTCTTCGTTGCCTTCCCTCAATATATTTGTGGATGAGAGTTATCATTTATAACTCTGCGGGTTTGTGAATTGCAGTGTACCTGAGCTCCATTTTTCAACTCGCTTTTTTGGGAGCTGGCCGCAAAAGCGTGGGATTGCCTCAGGCCCTATTCTGCTTCTGGGCGGCAGGCTGAGCCTGTGGTTAATTCTTCTTCCTGATGGGAAAATAGAGTGACCTGTGCCTGTCCCAACACCTAGATCTAGTCTCTCATTGGTTGCCCCTCTTCCCGTTCATCCTCAGGACAAATTGCAACCTGTAGGGAAGAGGAGCTTAAAGGTGCTGATTCTCCAAGTAGGGAGATTGCTAGTAAAGTAGCTGGAAAGGCGAACCCGAGCACAAGGAGATGAGAAATGAGGTGCGTATTAGAAACCTTTCAAAATCACACGGTGTACCATCTTCTGGGTTACTCATGCATGTTTTCAATGTAGGAAGATGCCCTTGAACCTGGAGATTTGGGACCCATGGGATGGGTACTACGCAGTATTACTTTAAAGGGTCTGCGTTTGCTCACCCAACCTCACCCAAACTTTCAGCCCCAAGAGTGTCCACCCTTATGTCTCATCCAGCTGTGGGTCTAGATATGGTCAATCCAGGTTGCATCACAGCCTCTGAACGAATTTTGTAAGAATTTCTCTCTCTTTCACTGTCTTTGTTTTACGGGTTTTTAAAAGTAGTTTATTTTTATAATGGGGTTTAGCTGCTTTTCACGGCTGTGTTTATGTGGCTTTACACCCACTTGACTCACTTCCAGACAGATATCAATACATAGGTTTAAAGATTCTTACTAGTCACATATATTCTTGTGCGGTGAAAAGGGGGTGTTGAGTCCAGTTCACTGAGCAAGGAGTAGGTCTGGTCTATTACATATTGGGTGTATGGAACGGTATCTGAGCGAATTTGAAACCCTTGTTTTATGCATCACCCCACCTCACCTTTCCCGTTAAGCAGCCATAGTGTGTTTTCTAAACGTGTGACTCTGTTCTGTTTTGTAATTCAGTTCAAGGGTAGCGGGTTTTACATCCCCTCTATAAGTGATAGCTTATGATAAGTGTCTTTTTCTGTGTGACTTATTTCACTTAGAATCGTCGTACCTAAATCCACTCATCTTGCTTCTACTAGCCTTATGACATTGATTTCATGTCTGAGTGATATTCCATTGTACATAAGGACCACAACTTCTTTATCCATTTTTCTCATTCCTGGGATATTTAAGGTGCCATGAAGTGGAGGTTCTTGTCAACAGAGCAGCCCTAAACTTTGGGGTGCCTGTGTCTTGCTGATTTTTAGTTTTCCCAATTTATACGCCCATGAGTGGACGTGCCCTATGCTCCCTAAGCTGTGTTTTTTCGATGTTTCAGGACACACCGTACACTTCCCCAGAGTGGCTGTTGGCAATTTACATCCCGCCCATCAGCGTAGCAAGGCTGCCATTTCTCCATGGCCTGTCCTGCATTTCTGGTTTTGACACTTTTTGCAGCATGGCCCTTTTGACCGATGGGAAGCGACACTTCTTTGTAACGCTGATTAGCCTTTCCAGGTTGCTTGGTTGGCCAAACGGGGCGTATGCGTTTTTTCCTGAATATATTCAGGAAAAAACGCATACGCCCCGTTTGGCCAAGGGCATCATTGTCGACGTTTTGCCGCTTTTCATGTGCTTTAAATGCGATTGAAATCTACCTCCTGAAATGTGTTTCCTGCAATTCTGCCTTGCTTTCAAATCCTCTTCGTTGCCTTCCCTCAATATATTTGTGGACGAGAGTTATCATTTATAACTCAGCAGGTTTGTGAATGGCAGTGCCCTTGAGCTCCATTTTTCAACTGTCATTTTTGGGAGCTGGCCGCAATAGCTCGGGATTGCCTCAGGCCCTATTCTGGTTCCCGGCGGCAGGCTGAGCCTGTGTTTAATTCTTCTTCCTGATGGGAAAATAGAGTGACCTGTGCCTGTCCCAACATCTAGATCTAGTCTCTCATTGGTTTCCCCTCTTCCCGTTCATCCTCAGGACAAATTGCAACCTGTAGGGAACAGGAGGTTAAAGGTGCTGATTCTCCAAGTAGGGAGATTGCTAGTAAAGTAGCTGGAATGGCGAACCCGAGCCCAAGGAGATGAGAAATGAGGTGCGTATTAGAAACCTTTCAAAATCACACGGTGTACCATCTTCTGGGTTTCTCATGCATGTTTTCGATGTAGGAAGATGCCCTTGAACCTAGAGATTTGGGACCCATGGGATGGGTACCAGGCAGTATTACTTTAAAGGGTCTGCGTTTGCTCACCCAACCTCACCCAAACTTTCAGCCCCAAGAGTGTCCACCCTTATGTCTCATCCAGCTGTGGGTCTAGATATGGTCAATCCAGGTTGCATCACAGCCTCTGAACGAATTTTGTAAGAATTTCTCTCTCTTTCACTGTCTTTGTTTTACGGGTTTTTAAAATTAATTTATTTTTATAATGGGGTTTAGCTGCTTTTCACGGCTGTGTTTATGCAGCTTTAAACCCACTTGACTCACTTCCAGACAGATATCAATACATAGGTTTTAAGATTCTTACTAGTCACATATATTCTTGTGCGGTGAATAGGTGGTGTTGAGTCCAGTTCACTGAGCAAGGAGTAGGTCTTGTCTATTACATATTGGGTGTATGGAACGGTATCTGAGCGAATTTGAAACCCTTGTTTTATGCATCACCCCACCTCACCTTTCCCGTTAAGCAGCCATAGTGTGTTTTCTAAACGTGTGATTCTGTTCTGTTTTGTAATTCAGTTCAAGTGTAGCGGTTTTTACATTCCCTCTATAAGAGATAGCTTATGATAAGTGTCTTTTTCTGTGTGACTTATTTCACTTAGAATCGTCGTACCTAAATCCATTCATCTTGCTTCTACTAGCCTTATGACATTGATTTCGTGTCTGAGTGATATTCCATTGTACAGAAGGACCACAACTTCTTTATCCATTTTTCTCTTTCCTGGGATATTTAAGGTGTCATGAAGTGGAGGTTCTTGTCAACAGAGCAGCCCTAAACATTGGGGTGCCTGTGTCTTGCTGATTTTTGTTTTCCCAATTTATACGCCCATGAGTGGACGTGCCCTATGCTCCCTAAGCTGTGTTTTTTCGATGTTTCAGGACACACCGTACACTTCTCCAGAGTGGCTGTTGGCAATTTACATCCCGCCCATCAGCGTAGCAAGGCTGCCATTTCTCCATGGACTGTCCTGCATTTCTGGTTTTGACACTTTTTGCAGCATGGCCCTTTTGACCGATGGGAAGCAAGACTTCTTTGTAGCGCTGATTAGCCTTTCCAGGTTGCTTGGTTGGGCAAAAAGGGCGTATGCGTTTTTTCCTGAATATATTCAGGAAAAAACGCATACGCCCTGTTTGGCCAAGTGCATCATTGTTGACGTTTTGCCGCTTTTCATGTGCTTTAAAGGCGATTCGAATCTATCTCCTGAAATCTGTTTCCTGCAATTCTGCCTTGCTTTCAAATCCTCTTCGTTGCCTTCCCTCAATATATTTGTGGACGAGAGTTTTCATTTATAACTCTGCGGGTTTGTGAATTGCAGTGTCCCTGAGCTCCATTTTCAACTCGCTTTTTTGGGAGCTGGCCGCAAAAGCGCGGGATTGCTTCAGGCCCTATTCTGCTTCTGGGAGGCAGGCTGAGCCTGTGGTTAATTCTTCTTCCTGATGGGAAAATAGAGTGACCTGTGCCTGTCCCAACACCTAGATCTAGTCTCTCATTGGTTGCCCCTCTTCCCGTTCATCCTCAGGACAAATTGCAACCTGTAGGGAACAGAAGCTTAAAGGTGCTGATTCTCCAAGTAGGGAGATTGCTAGTAAAGTAGCTGGAAAGGCGAACCCGAGCCCAAGGAGATGAGAAATGAGGTGCGTATTAGAAACCTTTAAAAATCACACGGTGTACCATCTTCTGGGTTTCTCATGCATGTTTTCGATGTAGGAAGATGCCCTTGAACCTGGAGATTTGGGACCCATGGGATGGGTACCACGCAGTATTACTTTAAAGGGTCTGCGTTTGCTCACCCAACCTCACCCAACCTTTCAGCCCCAAGAGTGTCCACCCTTATGTCTCATCCAGCTGTGGGTCTAGATATGGTCAATCCAGGTTGCATCACAGCCTCTGAACGAATTTTGTAAGAATTTCTCTCTCTTTCACTGTCTTTGTTTTACGGGTTTTTAAAAGTAATTTATTTTTATAATGGGGTTTAGCTGCTTTTCACGGCTGTGTTTATGCGGCTTTACACCCACTTGACTCACTTCCAGACAGATATCAATACATAGGTTTTAAGATTCTTACTAGTCACATATATTCTTGTGTGGTGAATAGGGGGTGTTGAGTCCAGTTCACTGAGCAAGGAGTAGGTCTTGTCTATTACATATTGGGTGTATGGAACGGTATCTGAGCGAATTTGAAACCCTTGTTTTATGCATCACCCCACCTCACCATTCTCGTTAAGCAGCCATAGTGTGTTTTCTAAACGTGTGACTCTGTTCTGTTTTGTAATTCAGTTCAAGTGTAGCGGTTTTTACATTCCCTCTATAAGTGATAGCTTATGATAAGTGTCTTTTTCTGTGTGACTTATTTCACTTAGAATCGTCGTACATAACTCCACTCATCTTGCTTCTACTAGCCTTATGAGACATTGATTTCATGTCTGAGTGATATTCCATTGTACATAAGGACCACAACTTCTTTATCCATTTTTCTCTTTCCTGGGATATTTAAGGTGTCATGAAGTGGAGGTTCTTGTCAACAGAGCAGCCCTTAACTTTCCGGTGCCTGTGTCTTGCTGATTTTTAGTTTTTCCAATTTATACGCCCATGAGTGGACGTGCCCTATGCTCCCTAAGCTGTTTTTTTTCCATGTTTCAGGACACAACGTACACTTCTCCAGAGTGGCTGTTGGCAATTTACATCCCACCCATCAGTGTAGCAAGGCTGCCATTTCTCCATGGCCTGTCCTGCATTTCTGGTTTTGACACTTTTTGCAGCATGGCCCTTTTCACCGATGGGAAGCGAGACTTCTTTGTAGCGCTGATTTGCCTTTCCAGGTTGCTTGGTTGGCCAAAAAGGGCGTATGCGGTTTTTCCTGAATATATTCAGGAAAAAACGCATACGCCCTTTTTGGCCAAGGGCATCATTGTCGAAGTTTTGCCGCTTTTCATGTGCCTTAAAGGCGATTCGTATCTACCTGCTGAAATCTGTTTCCTGCAATTCTGCCTTGCTTTCAAATCCTCTTCGTTGCCTTCCCTCAATATATCTGTGGATGAGAGTTATCATTTATAACTCTGCGGGTTTGTGAATTGCAGCTTCCCTGAGCTCCATTTTTCAACTGACTTTTTTGGGAGCTGGCCGCAAAAGCGCGGGATTGCCTCAGGCCCTATTCTGCTTCTGGGCGGCAGGCTGAGCCTGTGGTTAATTCTTCTTCCTGTTGGGAAAATAGAGTGACCTGTGCCTGTCCCAACACCTAGATCTAGTCTCTCATTGGTTGCCCCTCTTCCCGTTCATCCTCAGGACAAATTGCAACCTGTAGGGAACAGGAGGTTAAAGGTGCTGATTCTCCAAGTAGGGAGATTGCTAGTAAAGTAGCTGGAATGGCGAAACCGAGCACAAGGAGATGAGAAATGAGGTGCGTTTTAGAAACCTTTCAAAATCACACGGTGTACCATCTTCTGGGTTTCTCATGCATGTTTTCGATGTAGGAAGATGCCCTTGAACCTGGAGATTTGGGACCCATGGGATGGGTACCACGCAGTATTACTTTAAAGGGTCTGCGTTTGCTCACCCAACCTCACCCAACCTCTCAGCCCCAAGAGTGTCCACCCTTATGTCTCATCCAGGTGTGGGTCTAGATATGGTCAATCCAGGTTGCATCACAGCCTCTGAACGAATTTTGTAAGAATTTCTCTCTCTTTCACTGTCTTTGTTTTACGGGTTTTTAAAAGTAATTTATTTTCATAATGGGGTTTAGCTGCTTTTCATGGTTGTGTTTATGCGGCTTTACACCCACTTGACTCACTTCCAGACAGATATCAATACATAGGTTTTAAGATTCTTACTAGTCACATATATTCTTGTGTGGTGAATAGGGGGTGTTGAGTCCAGTTCACTGAGCAAGGAGTAGGTCTTGTCTATTACATATTGGGTGTATGGAACGGTATCTGAGCGAATTTGAAACCCTTGTTTTATGCATCACCCCACCTCACCTTTCCCGTTAAGCAGCCATAGTGTGTTTTCTAAACGTGTGGCTCTGTTTGTTTTGTAATTCAGTTCAAGTGTAGCGGTTTTTACATCCCCTCTATAAGTGATAGCTTATGATAAGTGTCTTTTTCTGTGTGACTTATTTCACTTAGAATCGTCGTACCTAAATCCACTCATCTTGCTTCTACTAGCCTTATGACATTGATTTCATGTCTGAGTGATATTCCATTGTACCTAAGGACCACAACTTCTTTATCCATTTTTCTAATTCCTGGGATATTTAAGGTGCCATGAAGTGGAGGTTCTTGTCAACAGAGCAGCCCTAAACTTTGGGGTGCCTGTGTCTTGCTGATTTTTAGTTTTCCCAATTTATACGCCCATGAGTTGACGTGCCCTATGCTCCCTAAGCTGTGTTTTTTCGATGTTTCAGGACACACCGTACACTTCTCCAGAGTGGCTGTTGGCAATTTACATCCCGCCCATCAGCGTAGCAAGGCTGCCATTTCTCCATGGCCTGTCCTGCATTTCTAGTTTTGACACTTTTTGCAGCATGACCCTTTTGACCGATGGGAAGCGATACTTCTTTGTAGCGCTGATTTGCCTTTCCAGGTTGCTAGGTTGGCTAAAAAGGGCGTATGCGTTTTTTCCTGAATATATTCAGGAAAAAACACATACGCCCTGTTTGGCCAAGGGCATCATTGTCGACGTTTTGCCGCTTTTCATGTGCTTTAAATGCGATTCAAATCTACCTCCTGAAATCTGTTTCCTGCAATTCTACCTTGCTTTCAAATCCTCTTCGTTGCCTTCCCTCAATATATCTGTGGATGAGAGTTATCATTTATAACTCTGCGGGTTTGTGAATTGCAGTGTCCCTGAGCTCCATTTTTCAACTCGCTTTTTTGGGAGCTGGCCGCAAAAGCGCGGATTACCTCAGGCCCTATTCTGCTTCTGGGCGGCAGGCTGAGCCTGTGGTTAATTCTTCTTCCTGATGGGAAAATAGAGTGACCTGTGCCTGTCCCAACACCTAGATCTGGTCTCTCATTCTTTGCCCCTCTTCCCGTTCATCCACCGTTTCATCCTCAGGACAAATTGCAACCTGTAGGGAAGAGGAGCTTAAAGGTGCTGATTCTCCAAGTAGGAGATTGCTAGTAAAGTAGCTGGAAAGGCGA